>NW_026586550.1:2081504-2116355 GCF_907164565.1 Psammomys obesus
ACACACACACACACACACACACACACACACACAGCACTCATTGCTATTGAACTCAGAAGAAGGATCAATACATCAATAGCAAATCTATGAACAAGTATGCAACACCAAGAAGGTCAATGTGATGAGCACAAGTACATGTCTCAGTGGTAGAGCACAGTTGCCTGCATCTCCTTTTCCTGCAACTTTATCCACAGTGCCAAGCTTAGCATATCAAATAAACGGTGCATTATGGAGTAGGGAGAGGTCTTATTTCATATGCAACAGGAGAGTAATTTTATATCTGCTCCAAGAGTGGATTAAATAGTTGCAGACAATTGTTAAGCTACTAAAATAAACATGAAGAAGAATGGGTAGAACAGAGCCAAGCATCACACTCATGCTAATTACCCTTGCATCTGGGGGATCAATTTGCATACAGAATCTTTGAAGCTTGTCAGGTATGAACTAAACTACTGAAAAGCTACATTTGATAATCCAGCCACTGAGTTATTTTTCTTCCTGAAGATGTTGTTTTCAGCCTCTCAAACAGATTTCCTCATATAAAAATACTCATTTTTAATTAATTTTCTTGTGTATTTAACATGGGCTCACATGTGTAACATTCAAAGAAATTAACTAAACATCAAAAATATAGAGATTATTAATTATATATGTGGAAGAAGAAAGATTTAGAGTAACAGTTGGCTTAGTTCTCAAATTTTGAAAATTCAAGAAACAAATGTCCCAGGGCACTTTTCAATAGCTGCTAGCTAACAAAATAAGACAGCATTATAACAGCCTTTTTCTATATTAATTTATTTAAGACCCACAGTAGCCCTACAGAGGACACAGTACAGGCTGATTTTCTCCTTTTTAGAAAGAAAGAACTAAAGGCACAGAGAACAGTTACAAAATTGCCAAAGCCATTAAGGACGCAGCATGGTTGATATTTAAAGTTAGATAAACTGGTTCTCAGCATCTTCCCTTTTCCCTGTACTTTACCTCTCCTAAAAAGTCTTCCTGACACTGTATTTACTAAATAGGAATATTCTTCCTTTTTAATCATATTAACAAAAATGACTATTTAAGTCAGTAATATTTATCATTGCTGTGATTAAGAGCCTTGTCTAGTTCTAGTCTTTGAAAATTAAAAGGTCAAGAAAAACAAGATATGGAAAAAAGAATGGGGAGGGGAAACAAAAAAAAATGAGGGAGTTTAATTAAGGTTAATAATGTTTTAGAAAATGTAGCAAATACAGAGTTGGGAAAGAATTAATAAATTTTAAAAATATTTAGACTTGAGCTCATAGAAAATGGTAGGCCTATTCCTTAAGTTAGAATATTTAAACTGCTATTCTTTTATCAGTATTTTGATAATGGGAGATGACACTTCCTTTACTTAATTTGAGCATGGATCTGATGACTGAAATTATGAACTTCATTTACATTGCTAAACTTAGTAAAAATTATCTTACTTAAGTGTCTAGAGAGATGGTTTATGGTTAAGAGAACTTGTTCTGGCCGACAACCAGGGTTCAAATCCTGGCACCTACATAGTAACTCACAACTGTCTGTATGTCTAGTTCCAGAGGAGATAACACCCTCTTCCGGCTCCTGGGGGTAGTGAATACATGTGATATCAAGACACACATGTACAGCCAAAACACCCACGCACATAAGTGAAAATAAAATAAAATTTAAATCTCTTTTTTTAATCTCACATTTATCTGAACGCAAAAATTCATAGAATTCTGCAACCATTCTCATTTCTTACTGTGGCTTCAATCCCACCAAATTAAATTTCCCTTTATTACACATTTAAAAAGAAGCTGTTAGTTTTCTTCAAAACAAATATTTTCAAATTTGTGTTTCTGAAATTCAAAGAATATTAAATTAAAATTTATAATTAGACATGTAAATATATTAGCATATGCATAGATAAGAAAAATAAAATTAAAAAAATAGAAGAGGAACTGCTGACTCTTTGATCACTTCCACCTGAGGGGGGAGTAGCCTTAGCAGTCCACAGAGGAAGACAAGCCAATCCTGATGAGTCCTGATAGACTAGGGTCAGATGGAAGGGGAGGAGGACCTCTCCTATCATTACGCTGGGGGAGGGACGTAGGAGAAGAAGAGGAAGGGATTGGGAAAGGATGGGAGAGGGGGCTACAGCAGGGATACAAAGTGAATAAACTAATTAATAAAAATTTTAAAAATACAAGAGGATTGACAACAAAGATTGCATTACTTGCCATACGTACTGGTATATTCAATCTATGTGTGTTTCAGAAGGAATGGAGAAACCTGGAGAATTTAGAAATATTCAGGAAAGCAAGTCGCTTGGGGGGGGGGCTTTTTTGTACAAATGACTGAGAAAAATATGTGATTCATTCACTGAATATATTATGTTCAGAATAATACTATGTTCACTTGTCAGGAGATTTATTAGCTATGTAAGTTTATCATGTAGTTCTATGTTTACAAAACAGACATCTAACTTAAAGGAGCTCTTGAAATTTATTGATGCCTGTCCAGCAAGATGTCTCAGTAGGTGATGGCACTTCCTACTAAACATGAGGAGTTCATTCCAGGGACCAACAAGATAGAAGGAAATATTGACTCCTGCCAGTCATCCTCTGACCTACACTCACATAGTCACTTACACACGCACATACACACACACTAAATAAACAGACAAGCTTTTAACCTTTTATCTTACTAATGTAAAGAATATTTGTAAAGGCTGTGGTTTGCCACAAAGAGAATTCTATTCAGACAAAATAAGGTAGAGAAAGTCCCAACTAATGTAGGCGAGCTATAAAACAGCCCAATTTGCATGATTAAGACAATGACTAACTTTTTTTTTTTTACTTTTTGACACTAAATTATTAAATACGCCTAATGGTTTCCTTAAATTTTTTTAACTATAAATGTAGTTGTTGAATGTTCTAGCATGTAGAATGGCTAGAATTTAAAAGGCTTTTGATATGCTAGGAAATTAAGTGGTAAACATGTCCACATGACCTACTGGCCAAATATCCGCTGGCTGGGCAGTGGCACCCTGAGTCTAACTGTGATCTTATTTAGGAGAGTCAATATATGCAAAGGATTTAAGCTCCAGGAATGCCTAGTCTTGTAAGTATAAACCTCTCAAATTACTAGAAGAAAATTTAATGACACAATCTTGTGTGAAATATTTACTGGAAAATCAGTCACCAGACTCACATGAAAGGAATTTTACTTTGTTCCTAACAGCAGACTGCAAACATTTACAACCAGTGTACAAATGTACAAGAGATAGCTTATAATAGATACATCCTCAATAGAAAATTTCAAACTATGACCACAATTGAAAACCAAACATATAAACATATGTCACTCATTTAGGGAGAGATTAAAATGTTAGATTAATCAGTAACTGCAACCATGTAGACACAAGATCAAATATGCATCATAGGGAGGGTTTGCTCTCTAGAGGTTCAATATAATTCCGACCTCCAATAACTACACAGTCTAGGCTAACAAGTTATTTGTGGTGAAATGGAGAGAATTCATTCATAGCACAAACACAACAAAGTCTCAAGCAAAGACTCAAGTTTTTATTTCTTTCAGGATACAGAATCTGAATTTATAAATCATCTTATAAATCATCCTTTGACATGGAATCTGACATGGTATTAATTCTAACAATTCATATGAACACACTGAAAATTCAAGGAGAATCTGAGTATTGTACTGCTCTTCATTTCAGAGTGGAAATGTGAATATTTAAATATGAGAACTGAAGGGCTGGAGAGATGGCTCAGTGGTTTAGAGCACTGGGAACTCTTCCAAAAGACGCCAGGTTCAATTCCCAGTACCTACATTGCAGGTCACAACTGTCTGTAACTCCAGTTCCACACAAAGACATATGTGTAGGAAAAACACCAATCCACATAAAAATAAACAAATCATTTTTAAAAAATGAGAACTGAAAAATGCTGTAAGCCTAAAGGAGATGTAGTGTTCTACAGGCAGAGGAGATATAATACAGCAAATAATTTTTATAAAGCATTAATTTAGTTTTGGTCTGCTAAAATTCAATAAGATACAGAACCCATGAAACAAGATATGAATAATAAAATGATAAGAATATGAACTAAAATTGAATATGAGGTGTCTAAAATGGACAATGGGAGTTCATAAGGGCAAAAGGCATGATAAAAAATCCAAAACAAAAAAGAAATAATAATCAGAATAATTAATGTTTGTCTTTAACAATTGTCTTTTTTAAGTCCTGTGTTCTAAGATATCAACTTCTCCTAAAGCAGCCTTTGCAATCATTAGTAAATATCTTCTCATAATAAAATATAGAGTAGCACATCCAAATAGGAAAAAAAAACAAAACAAGCAGTCTGCCAAAAGTAATTTTTGCCTAAATTGCAACATAACAGAAAAATAGCAATGGGGGCAACAACAAAACAGAAAAACAACATGTAAGATTTATTTTTAACTTTCACATAAAATCCTTAGAGAATAAGAATAATCAAAACTAATTATTTATAATGAAAATATTATAAATCATAATTTTTATAATTTTAATACTTTTAATGTTAAACAAGAAAATCAAAATAAAATTAATTACATACACATACATTGAATTCAAGACAGAAACAAAAGATGATAAGAATTAAGATACTAATGATATATGAATTATTCTTTTTAAGTAATTAACTGATAGGAACAAATACCTTAAAAAATAAGTAAAGTGGGCAGCCTAGAAATTTAAATACATTTAATAGTTATGACAGATAAGGAAAAGACTGCACACACATTGTGAAGATTAAAAGACAGCACGGAACACAAATAACAAGCTATAGTAATGAAATATTGTCCAATAAGAAACTATAACAAAATAAAATATCCTAATGTAATAAGTAACTGCAAGATAAATAAAGTGGCCAATTTGAGTCTTAAAACAATATAATATAAAGACAGGCATATAAAAAGAAACAGGAAAATTATTAAATAATAAATAATGCTTCAAAACTGCTGAATCAATGGTTCAAACCTATTGGTCACCCCTTTGGGTATCAAAAGTCCCTTTTACATGGATCATAAATCAGATATGCTGCATACTAGATATTTGCTTTCGTAATAGTAGCAAAATTACAGTTATGAAGTAACAACAAAATAATTTTATGACCAGAGGGAGTTGCTACAATATGAAGAACCATATTAAAGGGCCATAGCATTAGGAATGTTAAGAACCACTGAGCTAGATAAACTTTTTTTTTCTTTTTTCTTCTTTTTTATTATTATCATTTATTACAATTTATTCAATCTGTATCCTGCCTGTGGTCCCCTCCCTCATCTCCTCCCAATCTCACCCTCTCTCACTCTTCTCCACTTCTTATTTCTAATTCTGCATGTAAAGAACTTAAGAGCCCTCACCCTACCTGCATAGAAACACACATATTTAAAGCTTAAAGCCTAATCTCCACCTATAATAGAAAATATGCAATATTTGTTTTTTTTTTTTTTGTGGTCTGGTTTATCTCAATGAGGTAATGTTTCTAGCTACATCAATTAGCTGCAAATTTCATAATTACATTTTCTCTTAACAGTTGAATCCTATTTTATAATGTAAATATACCACACTTTCATTATCCATTCATCAACTGATAGATATCCAGGTTGTTTCCAAATTCTGGCTGTTATGAACAAAGCAGCAATGGGCATGGATGAGCAAGTGTCTCTGTAGAAGGATATAGAGTAAGATATAAAGTATATACTTTGAATATATGTCCAAAAGTTGCCTAGCTGGACTTTGAGGTACATTAACTCTCGGCTTCTGGAGAACCCCTGCATGTGAATAGAGAAAATACCAATTTGAACCCCCACCCACAGTGAAAAAGTGTCCCCTGTGCCTGCATTATTGCCAACACTTGAAGCTATTTGTTTTCTTAGTTTTGGCCATTTTGATTATGAAAAAAAAATCTCAAATGAATTTTATGTTTCCCTGTAAGTTTACGATATTGAAGGCTTTCTAGTATTTCTTAGCCATTTGTGTTTTGTTGTTCAATTACTGTCTGTTTAACCTTGTATCACAATAAGTTTTTTTGGTACACTGTTTTTTCTTGTTCTTTTGGTTGTTTAGTTATGTATGTGTTGTAGACACTAACCTTCTGTCTGATGTAAAAGTGGTAAAGATGCTTTTTTATTCTGTAAGCTGCTGCTTTGTTCAGATGTTAGATAGCTAGTAAGGGAACTGGAGGGAGGAAGGATTTTCCAAGGGAGGAATAGGGTTTAGTTTTATAAAGAGATAAATGATAAAATAAAATCGAAGTATAAAATGGGAAGAGGGAGGGGCAGTGGAGTAAGAAGCAATGTGGGAAGGCTATCACTGAGGGAGCTTTGAGAAATCATATGGAAACTTAATACTATAGACTCCTCCTGACATATACTTCTGTCTTTGTTTGGGTTTCATTGCTGTGAAGAGACAACATGATCCAGGAAAGTCTTATAAAGGAAAATACTGAATTTGGGCTGATTTACATTTTCAGAGGTTCAGTGCATTTTCACACGGTGGAAAGTGTGGCAGTTGTGTAAGCAAAGATGGTGCTGGAGGAGCCACGAGTTCTACATCTTGATCCAAAGGCAGCAGAAAGGGACTGATTTTCTATACTAGGTGGCACATGAGCATAGGGACCTCAAATCCTACTTTCACAGTGATACCTTTTCTCAAACAAGACCACACCTACTCCAACAAGGGTACACGTACTAATAGTGCCACTCCCCATGAACCCAGCAGTAAAACACAGGTGTCCATGGGGATCAAACCTATTCAAACCACCAGAATTCCAATCCTTGGCCCAATATGCTTATAACTATAACATAATGAAAAATAAACTTAATGCAACTGCAAAAGACCCCATAGTCTATCACAGTCTCAACAAAGTTTAAAAGTCCAAAGTTCAAAGTCTCTTCTGAGATTGATGCAGTCTCTTAACTGTAATCCCCTATAAAATCAAAATTAAAAAAAATGCAGATCACATACTTCCAGTATCACAGGATATATATGACCATTCCAAAATGTAATAGTGACGAAATACTAGAAGAAAACAAGACCAAAATCCAGCTGGGCAAACTCTGCTCGTCTACATCTGATGTCCAACTCCTTTCAGCTTTATTGACTGCTATACAATTCTTTCTCTCGGGCTGGTTCCACTCCCTGTTAAACAGCTTCCCTTGGCAGGAATCTAGTGACTCTGGAACCTCTAACATCTTGGAGTCTCCAAGGCAATTTCAACCTTATAGCTTTTGTTACAATGTCTAGGATCCATACATGATCTTCTAAGTTCCTGCAAAGGGCTTTGGTCATTTCTCCACCCCTGCTCTCTGTAGCACTCTTGGCACTGGCTGGTGCCACTCCACTGTTGCTTCTGTTCATGGTGGTCATCCCAAGGTACTGGCATCTCCAGTACACTGGTGTCTTCTGCAGCAAGGAGCCTGCACTTTCACCAGCAGCTTCTCGTAAGTTCTCTTTTTGGTGCCAACCTTCACTTCTTTTCATGACCCCTTTAGTCCTGGACCTTCAGCTGCCACTTAGGCTGCAACTTCTCCAATGGCCTCTCCTGGCCTCTCACAGTGCCAAGCCCCAGCTGCTCTCCATGACCTCTTCATGCCTTCAAAACCAGTACCACCTAGGTGACTCTTATACATTACCAAGTTTTGCTGCCAGCAGGTGGTCTTTCTCTGGAACACAGCTTCATTGTGTACTCAGAAAATACTTTAAGATTTCACATCAGTTATATTACTCTCTTCTTAAACACTGTGGATTTCTTAGCTCCAGCTAACCAGCATCAATTGTCTCAATAATCCCCTTTATTCTTGACTCTAAAGACAGAGCCATATGGATGAAGCTGCAGACTTCCACAGCTTGTAGGGGCTGGGACACGGTATCCTTGTTCTATTATGCTTTCACCAACTTTCTGATTTTAATGGTTTCCTTTACTGCCTAAGTTTGGCTGTCCTGAAACATGTTCTGTAGACTAACCATAAACTCAGAGCTCTCCATGCCTCTGACTCCGACTCCTGAGTGCTAGATTAAAGGCACGTACCACCATGACTGGACCTTAGGTGTTTGTTTTTTTTTTTTTAATTCCTTATTACAAGATCTTTATAAGCAGGGTCACTATACCTCGATATCTGCATCAGAGGTATGCCCTCCATTGCAGTTCATTCCAGCTATAGTCAAGTTGACAACTGAGAATAACCATTGAAATCCATCCCTTGTCAATTTGACAGACAGTCATATCTCCTTATGTCCAAATGGAAACAATAACCAGGTCATAATAATGCCTAACATGATATAACTATCCCTTGTTCAACTGCAAACATATAAATAATAAGTTTACCTGGGTGAGATCTTGTCCTAAGTTCACCACTCCCTTAACTCTTCCTGGTGCCCCTTTAATACTTGGATCATACATTCTGATTTTTTTTTCTTTCTAAGCTAGCTACACTTGATCAAAACATAAGAGTGAACCACAGGACAGAGCAACAGGAATATGAAGTCAGCCAGAGCCAGTGCTATAGAGGGCAGAGCTGGAAAATTGACCCCAGCCCTTTGGAGGAGTCCAGAAGATCATGTGTAGATCCCAGAAATTATAACAAGCTATGAAGTTGAAGTTGCCTTGTCAATGAAATTAATCTAAATCTCTTTACCTTAGCCTCAAGCAGACTCTTCAGATAATGGCAAAAGCAGCCACATTCTTCACAAAATATCAAAAGAATGAGCCCTAGGCAAAATACTAAAATTATTTTCCTCTGAAACCCCTTGATCTATGCCTCTCACAGTTAAAATCACCCTCAGTACAATTGTTTTCCATGTTCCTACTAGCATGGCCTAGTATGTTTAAAGCAGTCTACTCTTTTCTAATCCAAAGTCCTAAAATCCACATTGCCTCAAGTAAAAGCATGGTCAGGCCTATCACAGAAATACCCTAGTCCTTGGTACCAATTTCTGTCTTAGTTTGTGTTTTATTGCTATGAAGAGACACCATGGCCAAGGTAACTCTTATAAAGGAAAACAATCAGGGCTGGCTTACAGTTTCAGATGTATGTCCGTTATCATCATGGCCAGAAGAATGGTTTATGCAGGCAGGTATGGTGCTGAAGGAGCCAAAGAGTTCTACATCTTAATCCAAAGGCAGCAGATGCGGGACTGGATTGTCACACATAACAGATCTTTATTATGAAGACCTTGAAGTCCACCCCCATAGTGACACACTTCCTCCAACAAAGCCACTCTCTCTAACAATGCCTCTCCCCATGGGCCAAGCATTCAAACACGTGAGTCCTTGGAGGCAGAACTTATTCAAACCACCACCACATATATTAAGAGAAATTATGTGGATTCACAATATAAAGGGGAGACAATTCCTCAACTAGATATTTTGTGGAGCAAAGACCCCAAGGACCACTTGACAAAACCAGAGTTTGAATTTGAAACCTTTGTTAAGATGACTGGCTATTTTATAGACAGAGTTCTCACATAGCAACTACTTTCTACAGGGAACTTTTAAGTGCAAAAATCACATCCTAGTTGCAAGTTACAGGGCATAATAAAGTAAGTAAGTAGTTTAAGGAGAAAAAAAAGCAGAATTTAGATGGGACATCTTGACCTCAAGTCCTAGGGATAGGTTTGGGTAATTTTCTAAGGGACTTTTCCCCACAAAGAGTTGTAGGAAGGGTTAGCTCTGAATGCGACATCAACAGGCTGTGGCAGAGAAGACAAGACAGAGAAATCCATAAAAATATCTTATACCACCAAATAAAACTTCTATTGCCAGGAATTTGCTACATCTTTTTCATCTTTTTGAGGTCTTAGCCAACAGAGTCCCATATAACTTCCCAAACATCACAGTCCATGGCTAAGGCTACTAGTTACTCTCCATAACATAATGGTAAGCCCCTATTGCTGAAGATACAACTTACCTGTGTCATCAAAAATGAAAAAAAAAAAATCAGGTAAACCAGACTAAAAGCTTCATCTCTAATGACTAACAATCATGATACTGGAAGGTAATGAATTCATCTGTTTTACCCAGCTACAAACCATGCAGCCTACAGCAAAGACCTGCCTGCCAGATATCCTAGTACAATAAATAGTGATACAAGTGTTATGTTAGTAACCAAGCAGGTTTTTATTGGCCTAAAGTCCCACTACATGACATGGAATCCATACCTGACAGTGCTGAAGTGACTAAGATTCTGAGACTAGATAGGCTACTACTATTATTCTGCTTAAGGAATATTTAAAAAAAAAGACTCATCATGACATATTAATACACCCATAAAATAAAACTTCATCCGCAAAGCTTCTTGGAGTACATGGTAATTAACTTAAAGGCCAACAACTGGACACAAAGCAAATAGACTAAGAGACTTTGTAGTACTCACTTCTAAATAGGATGCCTTTACCACACCCTTTTCCTCAAGGTTCAGAGATCTATTAGAAGCAGAGGTGAAAAGATTGTAAGAGCCTGAGGTAGTGGATATCTGTAAAAAACAGCATCTTGTAGACACAAAGAACTGATGATACACATATGAATTCACAGAGACTGTGCCAGCATTAACAAGTTCTGCACAGACAAAAATCCCAGCACTGAAAAGAGGAAGTAAAAACAAAAGTCTATCCCTAACCAAAAAGCTATTCACAATTGATAGCTTCTGGAAAAGGAAAAGATCAGTTTTCTCCAATGGAGTCTTACGAACAATGTCAAATACATTCCAGAGTATGTGTTATTGGCTCCATGACTGAACACAAAACAAACTCCATGTAGGTCCTTGATTGGGGTGTTTGTTTGTTTGTTTTGTTTTGTTTTTTGCATTTTTTATTTTACTTTGTTTTTTGTTTTTTTTTTTTTTTGGTCTGGATTTTCTTTTCTTTTGCTTTCATTACCTATTGTTTTCTATTTTTGAAAAAAAAGTGGGAGGCAGAAAAACATGATAAAGTGGAGTGGGTAAGGGGATGGAGAGGCTATGGGAGAAGTTAGGGAAGGGGAAAATTATGATAAAAATGCATTAAAATATAATCAACATTTTTTAAAAGGAGCCCCACTCTAAAAACATCTAAAGAGTTGGATGGTATAAATTGCCAGCGACATTCCTGGTAACCATGAAGTCTAAGAACACACAGAGCAAAGCCCTTTCCTTGAAACTGAAGAGGTAAGACCCAAATTTTCAGGAGTTTAACGTTCATGTGCATGGCCAGACTCTTGCAGTAAGCTCAGAGCAAAGCTGGGTACAGTGCACACACCTGTGACCACACACTAACACAAAGGATCTCACATTGAGGCCAGTCTAGGCTATAAAGAGGCCTCTCTCTGAGGCCGGCTTGAGGCACCTAGCAAAATCTTGTCACAGAAAGAATAAATTAAATTCAAAGATTTGTAGAAAATGACAT
This sequence comes from Psammomys obesus, assembly GCF_907164565.1. Classification (NCBI taxonomy): domain Eukaryota; kingdom Metazoa; phylum Chordata; class Mammalia; order Rodentia; family Muridae; genus Psammomys; species Psammomys obesus. Next base: position 2,092,936 of record NW_026586550.1, read on the forward strand.
AACCCTTTTACTTTTAACAAGTGAAAAGTAAAGTACAGCATGAACCACTTTTACATATCAGAGCACTGTGTTCTTCTTTGAAAAATTCTGCCCTCAAGAAGAATGTTTTCCAGACAGAAGTTGCTGGGCTATTACAAAGGCCAAATAACTAGGAGAAAAATATTATCCAACTCAAGAAAGTGGTAGCCTTTGGGGAGGGGGGACCCAACTTCAGTTAGTTCTATCCTATTCTTTCCTCTATGGAGGCAGAGAGAGAGAGAGAGAGAGAGAGAGAGAGAAATACTTGTGAAAGTCATAGTTCACTGTTCAGAAGTAAAACTAGCTAAAAGTTTTAATCGTAGAACTATAGATATCCATGGTTTACTCTGCCACTAAAACTTACTCACAACATGTTTGGCTATTAAAAAAAATAATAATGTGTTCATGAAGGAAAAAACACCTTTTTTAAAAAAAGGAAATGTGTAAGCATCTGGACTATATATGACTGGGATGCTGAAAGTAGCAGATTCAGTCAGATAATTTAAAAATATGATTAAAAGGTTAAGAGCTCTAATGGATTAAACCAACAGGATGTAAGAACAAAAGGGCAATATAAACAAAGAGATGTGAATCTTAAGAAAGAATGAAATGAGTGTTTTAAAAAAGATACTGTAGCAGAATAAAGGATATGCTTCATAGGCTTTTTCGTAGTTTGATGCAGCTCACAGAAGACTGTTTAAGTTTGTACACACATCTCAGTAGGCACCTGAATCTTTGAAAAGTAAAGCAAAGGAAGACAAGAAATGAACCAAATTTATAAGGCTTTGAAAATAACTACAGACAGGAATATTTACAAAATTAGAATATAAATATAAAGGAGCAGATGTAATGTCTGAAACATGGGTAACTGAAATTTTCCCCAAACACAGTTTATCCAAATTGATAAGATGCAGCTAAGTTTGTAGCACTGAATACATGTATTAGAAAGATCTAATTCAATATTCAAAGTCACCACCCCAGAAAAACCAAAAAACGAGAGATACATGAATCTGAATTAAACAGAGAATAAGAATTATAAGAACAAATAATACAGACGAAATTGAAAACAGGAAATTCGCAGAGAAAATCAACCTGATCAAAGTTGTTTCTTAAAAAAAAAAATCACTAAAAACAGTAAGCTTCTATGTTCTAACCAAGCTAACTGAAAATTAGAAGAAAAAAGTGGAGATCAATGTCTAATGTCAGCACTGTACAATGGGAAAATGAGACATCATTACAGACCTCACACTCATTAAAAGCATAATACCGAAACACTATGACCAACTCAGTATTTACAAAACTATATGAAATGGATTGTCCTTTCAAAGACCCGGATGTAATAACTATATGAGAAAAAATACAACTTGAATAAGCCTCTACCCATTTTTAAAATAGAATCAATAATTAGTAATCTTCCAAAAAAGAAATCACCACATACATGTAGGTTGACTGATAAATCCTACCAAATGTTTAAAGCAGAAATTATACAAATCACCAACACAGATGTAAGAGCAGAGTAGATACATCCATATGCTCTTTGTTCATTGCTGTAATAACAAACCCAAAAAGGCCTTGTGAGAAAACTGAATGTCAATAATGCTTATGATCATAAATTCGACAATTGCCAACAACAACAAAAAAATATTAGCAAATAACACAACCAACAGAGATTAACCACAGCTGTGCATTTTATATCTACAAGCTAAAAGAAAAAAAGTACACAATCATATTAAAAAACAAGGAGAACTCATTTGACACATGTATCAATCATTCAAGACTGAAAACTCAGCAAGCTAGAAATGAAAGGAAGGTTTCTCCAATTCATGATTTTTACTAAAACTCCACAGTTAACCTCCTACATAATGGTGAAAATCACAAATCTTTTCCACTAAGATTGGAGTGAAGACAAAGATGTTCCCTTTCTTTACTGGTGAGAGACCAAAGGATTAAAAATCAGTGGCTCTTATTTTAAAATTTAAAGGCTGAACTAAGGCCAGCCAGTTGGAGATATATCCAGCTACACTGGGGGAAGAACTGGTCTTAATGCCCTGAGCTGAAGAACTAGCTTTACTGCATTCTTTCTTGCCCACTAGAGATACAGACAGTTGTTAGGAAACTGGCCCCTCTACCCTAGGAAGGGAAGCCAGACCATTAATGTTTTTGGGGCCTTCCTATAGACAATTCAAGATGCAATATCCCTTTTGTGTTTCGACCAATAGATGCTTGCCAGGCAGGAATCCCCCTGCTTGGGAGTGCTGGGAAGGACCAGAATCTTAAAATCACCCATCTAACCTGAGCATGAGGCTCTTGGCTCTCACCACTTCAGTGATGAGGGTATGTGAGCCCAAGCTGCAGCTTGTAATAAAATGATCCTCATGTGTTTTGCAACGGACTCAGCTCCTGGTGGAGGTCTTTTGGGTCTCCCATTCCGGCACAACATTGCTTTTTGATATATTGTTCTAGATGTTGCAATAGAGTAACAACAATAAAAAAAAAAAGCACATACTGAGAAGAAAGAAACAAAACTTTGTTCTTTGACAACATGATCATCTGCATAGGAAATAAAAGGAGAAATACCAAAAATGCTTATGGAACTAATGTACAGTGTTGCAGGGGTATATTGAAAATGATAGTATTGACAAGTCATTCTCTAGGAAGAGGAGATATCTCAAATAATTAAAATACTGACCTAACAGCATAAAGACCTGAGTTTCATTCTCAGTACCCACGTAAAACTGCCAGTGTAGTAACACATGCTTGCAATCCCAACACTGGTGAGGCAGAGACACGTAGAACCTCACTGGCCAACCAGCATATCTCGATTGGTGATTGTCAGATCAATGACAGGTCCTGTGTCAATAAAACATTAGCCAGCATCTGAATTACAACACACGAAGGACTTCTGGCATCCATAAACAATGTATTCCACTATCATACACATTACCAGTACATATGTTAGCAAGCTAACACACACACACACACACACACACACACACACACACACACACTTAGAAGAAAAACAGATTCTTTCCTATAAGTAATAAAAGAATGAGGCTTAAAATGAAAACTACATTATAATTACATCAATGGTCCCCTTAAAATAAAGTGTAAAAAGGTAATAAAACATATGCAAAATCTGGAAAACTCTGATAAGTAAATTTTTAATTAATGTAGTTTTTAAATTATAATTTATAAAAATATGTATAAAAATTTTATTAGAGTATATGTCCATTAAAGTCCATATCAATAATTTTGAAATAACAAAATAGAATGTTATGAACAAAATATTTATAGCTCTTATTAATTCTCAGCCTCTGATGCTTCATGGAGGCCTATAACAATCTTGTATTTGGAAACAGTTATTTTAAGACAATATTTAGTGGGGAAAATAATACCTTTTAGATTAAACAGTATATGAAAAATATATACAGGTTTAAAAAACATATGTACAATTTGAATGCATACATGTAAGTATAATCATAATTTATTTTAGCATTTGTGTTTATTTTTTCTTTGATTTTCTAATACGTGGAAGAAACGTGTATCACATTTTTAAGAGGTAAAGTAATAACTCTTCACAAAGAATCTAATTGCACAGACTATAAATGTAGACATGGAAATTGACAAGTCCAATGAAGAAATTGACTTATACTTATTTCCTTAGTGACTTTTATCTGAATCTGGGAACAATCACAGTTTATCTCAAACCCCTTCTTAGGTTTTATGAAACTTAGAACATGAATTATTCCCTCTGGCAAAAGTAGCAAAATATTTTTCTTCCATTCCAGACTAGATTTATTTTACTTCTTGTACAATGAGAAGAAAATGACAACACCATTAGATGAATTTTGTTTTGAAAAATTCTCACTATTGTCTTCTTTGTTGTTTCAATTAATTCTGTGTGAAATGTTCCAATATAGTGGCACCTAACTTCATTCAATGATCTTTCACACACAGTTCTGTAGTAGAGCTCAAAGGTTTGAGTAATCTTGGAGGGAACATAATATATGAAGTAAAATCCATGGAAATTTCTTCCAGGAGTCCCACCCTCACTACGTGCTCACTTCAGTTCCTAGTTGTTCCCCAACTGTTGTGATCACAATTAATAATCTGAAGGAATTGTTTTCCTCCTCTTCCTACACTATATATACATATTTATTTATTTACTTGTTCTACCTATGTATGAGAGAGAGAGAGAGAGAGAGAGTCATACTGTGAAGCCCAGGCCAAAGTCAAACTTCTGAGCTTCCAGAGTGCTGGAATTTCAAGAATGTTCCAATTCAACTCAGCTTCACCTCCAAACTTCCACCTCATAACTCTCTGCTCAGCAACTAGGAAATACCACCCTTTCCTATTGTGCCATGGAATTGTCAAACAGAAGGCTGCTATGATTCCCAGATGATCTTTGGAGATGCAAACTAAAGTCAACCTAAAGTCACTCACAAAGCTGTGTAATCCAAAAGTGTCTGGATTGAGGAGAGCTCATTAAACAGTGCTGCTTTTGGTGTCACCTATTTAGTTGTTGTTGCCAGACATATTATTATTATTTTAGTAGTTGTGTAGTTCTTAAAGAACACTCATGGGAGGGGGGGCTTTCTAGGACAAACCGAACTTTCAGCCTGAAGTTTTTCCCACTTGTAAATAGGATGCTTTTCTAGTTGCTTTATAATGTACAAGGCTACTAACTTAGAAGAGTAGGAAATCACTCACATGTCGCATATGTCAAATTTCATTCCCCCAAGATTAACTAAGAATGTGAAAACAAGGAACAAGACAGAAGCTTTCCACAGAGGCCTCTGAAAGTCTCTATCCAGAAGGGTATTAAAGCAGATGCTTAGACTCATAGCCAAACTTTGGGCAAAATGCAGGGAATCTTATGAAAGAAGGGGGAGATAGAAAGACCTGGAGGGGACAGGAACTCTACAAGAAGAGCAATAGAACCAAAAAATCTTGGCCCAGCGACCTTTTCTGAGACTGATACTTCAACCAAGGAAGTATGGAGATAACCTAGAATCCCTGAACAGATGTAGCCAAAGGCAGCTCAATGTCCAAGTGGGTTTCCTAGTAAAGGGAACAGGGGCTGTCTGTGACATGAACTCAGTGGCTGGTTCTTTGATCACCTCCCCCTGAGATGGAGGAGAAAGGGACAGCCTTATCAGGCCACAGAAGATGACAATTTGATGAGTCCTGATAGACTAGAAAGATGGAAGGGGAGGAGGACTTCAGTGGACTGGGGAAGGGGTATGGAAGGAGAAGAGGGAGAGAGGGCAAGATTATGAGGGGACAAGGGAGGGGGCTATAGCTGTGATGCAATGTGAATAAGCTAATAAATAAATAAATAAATAAAGTAACTAAATTTTAATAAATAAAAAAACTAATTATTTAAAATTAAAAAAAAAAACAGAAATATGGTGGCCCTGATGCCAAGGTCTCCTTCAAGCAACTTTTCTTAAGACTAGAAGACAACAGCCATATAGGTCCACTGCCTGCATAACTGCCATATCTGGAAACCAAGGTCCTCACATTAGGCCTTTTAGAGAACCTTTACTGAACACAATATACCTATTTTACTATGTTTTTCAAATAAATTATAATACAAATGAAAAAACATTCATTATCACATGCTTTTATGTTGTCTCTTCATAGAAGCCTGTCTGACAGTAAAAAGAAAAATGTTATTTTTCTGAATAAGTTAAAGTATTAAGTATTTTATCATCGGGTTTATTATTTAATTTATTTCTGCATTCTCTAGAACTTATTTGGATTTCACTATGTAAAGTCAAAATCTATTGCTTTAGTGTCTGCAGTGGAACAAATAAATATTATGAAAATCTTTACTTCATTATTTCATAGTCCAAGAGAATTGTATGCTTACAATCATGGCCAGTAAAATATATTGATCTATTTTCAGTTTTATGTTAACTGTAAAAAACAACAAACAAACAAACAAATCAAGTCTAATGAAATATAGTTAATCTCTGTTTCTTTTACATTTTTGATGACAGAACTTTCTGTTTCTTGAATCAGTGAGGAAGAAAAATAAAAATATTGAAAACTGCATATTTGGTCAAAGGATAAAGTTTCCTAACCATAACTATATAATAGGTAATTATCAATGCTTATCATAATTCAAACATAGTGATTTTTTAAATACATGTTTTGCAACAAAAGAATTCAGACCCAATTTTAAAGATTAGACATCTCTCTACTTCTACTTTCTCCTCTCAAACTGCAACGCCTACTCAGGTCACTTCAATATTGACACAGTAAAGATACAAAATTATACGTTATTGATTAACTACACCCAAGAAAACACAGAATAAAGATACCTTCACAATGAACAAGTAAAAGTAAACAGTCACACAATCACCAGCAACTCCACAATAAAAGGAACTAACAATCATTAGTCATTAGAATTTACCAACCTCAGTGGCTCAGCTCTCCAATAAAAAGACACAGACTACCAGAATGGTTGTGGGAAAAGGAAGCAACATTCTGCTGCATCAAGAAACATACTTCCCCAACAAAGATAGACACTGCCTCATAATAAAGGACTGTAAAAAGATTTTCCAAGCAATGGAAGCAAGAAGCAAGCTGGAGTAGCCATCCTAATATCTAATTTAAAAAAATTCAAACAAAATTAACCAAAAGAGATGAGGACGGATACTTCATTCTCATGAAAAGAAAAATCCAACAGGAGGTCATCACAACCCTGAGCATCTCTACCCAAAACATAAGAACTCCTGCAATTGTACAAGAAATGTTATTAAAGCTTAAATCACACATCAATCCCAACACCTTAACAGCAGGAGACTTCACCCACTCTCACCGAAGGACATATCATAAAGAAAGAAGCTAAATAGAAAATAATGACACTTTCAGAGGTCTTAAATAAAATGGACCTAACAGATGTCTACAAAATTTTCATCCAAATACAAAAGTAATTTTCTTCTCAGCACCTCACCAAACCTTCTCCAAAATTGAGCATATAGTCAGCCACAAAGCAAGACTCAACAGATACAAGAAGATTGAAATAATCCCCTGTATCATATTAGACCACCATGGTCTAAAACTAGACCTCAACAACAACAGAAATAGCAAAAAGACTGCAAACCCATGGAAACTGAACAACTCTTTACTCAACAACAGCAGAGTAAGAGAAGAAATAAAGACATAAAGAAATAAATTAAAGTCTTCCTAGAATTCAATAAAAATGAAGGCACACATTACCCAAATTTTGGGACACTTAATCTAGCAGAACAAAGAAATGAAAGCAGTGCTAAGAGGAAAGTTCATAGCACTAAGTGCCTTCATAAAGAAATTCTAGACATCTCATACAGGCAACTTAATGGCACACCAGAAAGAACTAGAGAAAAAGAGAAGCAAACACAGCCAAAAGGAGTAGACAGTTGGAAATAAGAAAACTCAGAGTTGACATCAATAGATTAGAAACAAAGTGAACAATTCAAAGAAAAAACAAACCAAGAGCTAGTTCTTTGAGAAAATCAATAAGATAGACAAACCCTTACTCAAACTAACTAAAAGATAAACAGACACTATCCAAATTAAAAAAAAAAGCATACATGAAATAGGGACATAATAACTGACACTAAGGAAATCCAAGCAAACATTAGGTCTTACTTCAATAGCCTATATGCAACAAAATTTGAAAATCTAAATGAAATGTATAATTTTCTTGATAGATTCCATTTACCAAAGTTGGATGAAGATGAGGTAAATAAATTAAATAGTCCCATAATCCCTAAGGAAACAGAAGCTGTCATCAAAAGTCGCCCATTCAAGAAAAGCTCAAAGCTAGATGGTTTCAATGCAGAATTTTACATTTTAGTTCTTCAAAGAAGAGCTAAATCGAATGCTCTTTAAAGTTTTCCACAAAATAGAAACAAAAGGAATATTACCAAACTATTCTATGAAGCCACAATCACTTGATACCTAAATCACACAAGTACCAAACAAAGAAAGAAATATTCAGACTAATCTCTCTTTTGAACATTGTTGCAAAAATACTAAATAAACTACTTGCAAACAGAATCCAAGAACATACAAAAGATATCATTAACCATGACCAAGAAGGCTTTAACTCAGGCATGCAGGGTGGTTTCGTATATGGAAATCCATCAATGTAATTCACCATATAAACAAACTGAAAGGAAAGAAAAAGCGCATGATCATCCCCTGTTGTATTTGGACATTAATATTTACTATTGATATATCTTTTAGTAAAGCTGTGGTTACTTCTAAACAGCTGTATAAACAAATCACCACACAGAGACTAGGATTTATTTAGTTAACCTAGAACACAATGCTGGGCAATAGTTACTCTATTTTTTTTTATTAGTTACTTTTTTATTTTTATATTAATCACAGATTATTTACTTTGTATCCCAGCCTAGTCACCTCCCACATTACCTCCCAATCCCACCCTCCCTCCCTCGTCTTCTCCCTGCCCCTTTCCAAGTCCACTAACAGGGGAGGACCTCCTCCCCCTCCAGCTGACCCTAGCTTATCAAGTCTCCTCAGGACTGGCTGCAATGTCTTCTTCTGTGGCCTAGCCAGGCTGCTCTTCCCTCCTGGGAGGGGAGTGGAAGAGCTTGCCATTGAGTTCATATCAGAAATAGTCCCTGTTCCCCTTATTAGAGAACCCATTTGGAAACTGAGCTAAAAATGGGTTATATCTGAGCAGGGGTTCTAGGTTATTTCCATGCATGGTCCTTGGTTGGAAAAACAGTCTCATGAAAGACCCCTGTGCCCTGGTATATTTGGTCCTTGTAGTGCTTCTGTACTCTCCAGGTCTTACTAACACCCACTTCTTTCATTAGATTCCCTGCACTCTGCCGATGGTTTGGTTATGAGTCTTAATATCTGCTTTGACACACTGCTAGGTAGAGTCTTTCAGCAGCCATCAGTGATAGGCTCCTATCCTGTTACTTGTTTTCTCCTACAACCACTGTCCATCCAATTTGTATTTCTAAGTGAGGATTGATCATCTTACCCCAAGTCCTCTTTCTTGTTTATCTTCTTTAGGTGTATAGATTTTGATATATTTATCTTATGTTATAGGTCTATATAAGTGAGTGTATACCATGTGTGTCTTTCTGCTTTTGGGATACCTCACTCAGGATGATCGTTTCTAGGTTCCACCATTTGCCTACAAATTTCATGATTTCCTCATTTTTAATTGTTGAGTAGTATTCCATTGTGTAAAAGTACCACAATTTCTGTATCCATTCCTCAACTGAGGGGCATCTGGGTTGTTTCCAGGTTCTGGCTATTACGAATAAATCTGCTATAAACATGGTTGAGCAAATGCCTTGTTGTGTACTTGAGCATCTTTTGGATACATGCCTAGGAGTGGATCTTGAAGAATCACTATTCCTATTTGTCTGAGAAAGCTCCAGATTGATTTCCAAAGTGGTTGTACACGTTTGCTTTCCCACCAGCAGTGGAGAGCATGCCCTTTTCTCCACATCTTCTCCAGCAATAGTGTTGTCACTTGAGTTTTTGGTTTTTTTTTTTAATTTTATTTTTCTCTTATTAGTTACATTTTATTAACTCTGTATCCCAGCCGTGTCCCGATCCCTCATTCCCCCCCAGTCCCTCCCTCCCTACCTCATCTCCACCGTGCCCCTTGCCAAGTCCACTAATAGGGGGGACCTCCTCCCCATTCATCTGATCCTGTTTTATCAGGTATCTTCAGGACTGGCTGCAAAGCTCTCCTCTGTGGCATAACAGGACTGCTCCTCCCTTGGGGGGTGGGGAGGCCAAAGAGCCAGTCATTGAGTTCCTGTTAGAAATAGTCCTTGTTCCCCTCACTATGGGAAACCAATTGGTTACTGAGCTACCACTGAGTAGCTCATCTGAGTAGAGGTTCTAGGTTACATTCATACATGGTCCTTGGTTGCATTTCAGTCTCAGAAAAGACCCTGTGCCCAAATATATCTGGTCCTCGTGGAGCTCCTATCCTTTCATCATCAGACTAACTCCCCTTCTTTCTTATGATTCCTGTACTCTGCCAAAGGTTTGGTCATGAGTCTTTGCTTTGAAAACACTGCTAGTTAGAGTCTTTCAAATGCACTCAGTAGACTCCTGTCATATGATCAATGTGCATCCCATCTGTCTTTCTAAACGAGGATTGATAATCTTACCCCATGCCCGCTCGCTTGATTATGTTTTTTAGGTGTGTAGATTTCATTATGTTTATCATATCTTATAGGTCTACATAAGTGAGTATATACCGTGTTTGTCTTTCTCCTTCTGGGATATTTCACTCAGGATGATCTTTTCTAGATCCTACCATTTGCCTGCAAATTTCATGATTTCCTCCTTTTTGATTGCTGAGTAGTATTCCATTGTGTAAAAATACCACAATTTCTGTACCCATTCCTCTGTTGATGGACATCTGGGTTGTTTCCAGGTTCTGGCTATTACAAATAATGCTGCTATAAACATGGTTGAGCAAATATCCCTTTTGTGTACTTGAGCAAACTTTGGGTATATACCTAGCAGTGGTATAGCTGGGTCTTGAGGAAGCACTATTCCTAATTGTCTTAGAAAGCGCCAGATAGATTTCCAGAGTGGTTGTATCAGTTTACATTCCCACCAGCAGTGGAGGAGGGTTCCCCTTTCTCCACAACCTCTCCAGCATGTGTTGTCCCTTGAGTTTTTCATCATGGCCATTCTAATAGGTGTAAGGTGAAATCTCAGGGTCGTTTTGATTTGCATTTCCCTGATGGCTAATGAGGATGAGCATTTCTTTAAGTGCTTCTCTGCCATTCGATATTCCTCTGTAGAGAATTCTCTGTTTAGCTCTGTTCCCCATTTTTTAATTGGATTACTTGGTTTGTTGCTTTTCAGCTTCTTTAGTTCTTTGTATGTACTGGATATTAGTCCTCTGTCAGATAAAGGGTTAGTGAATATTCTTTCCCAATCTGTAGGCAGTCGTTTTGTTTTGATGACGGTGTCCTTTGCTTTACAGAAGCTTTTCAGTTTCATGAGGTGCCATTTATTGATTGTTGCTCTTAGAGCCTGTGCTGATGGTGTTCTGTTCAGGAAGTTGTCTCCTGTGCCAATGAGTTCTAGGCTGTTCCCCACTTTTTCTTCTAACTGATTTAGAGTATCTGGTTTTATGTTGAAGTCTTTGATCCACTTGGACTTTAGCTTTGTGCAGGGTGATAAATATGGATCTATTTTCATTTTTCTGCATGTGGACATCCATTTGGACCAGCACTATTTGTTGAAGATGCTGTCTTTTTTCCATTGAATGGTTTTGGCTTCTTTGTAAAAAATCAAGTATTCATAGGTGTGTGGGTTTATTTCTGGGTCTTCTATGCGGTTCCATTGATCCTCCTTTCTGTTTTTATTTCAATACCATGCAGTTTTTATTACTATTGCTCTGTAGTACAACTTGAGATCGGGGCTAGAGATACCTCCAGATGATCTGTTGTTGTACAGGATTGTTTTGGAAATTCTGGGTTTTTTGTTTCTCCATATGAAGCTGAGAATCTTTTTTTCAAGGTCTGTAAAGAATTGAGTTGGTATTTTGATGGGAATTGCATTGAATCTGTAGATTGCTTTTGGCAGGATGGCCATTTTCACAATGTTAATCCTACCAATCCATGAGCGCGGGAGATCTTTCCATCTTCTGAGATCTTCTTCAATTTCTTTCTTCAGAGACTTGAAGTTTTTCTCAAACAGGTCTTTCACTTGTTTGGTTAGTGTCACCCCAAGATACTTTATGTTATTAATGGCTATTGTGGAGGGTGTTGTTTCCCTAATTTCTTTCTCGGCCCTTTTGTCTTTGGTATACAAGAGGGCTTCTGATTTTTTTGAGTTGATTTTGTATCCTGCCACTTTGCTGAAGGTGTTTATCAGCTGGAGGAGTTCTCTGGTTGAATTTTTGGGGTCGCTCATATATACTATCATATCATCTGCGAATAGTGACACTTTGACCTCTTCCTTTCTGATTTGTATCCCCTTGATCTCCTTTAGTTGTCTTATTGCTCTGGCTAGGATTCAAGTACTATGTTAAAGAGGTATGGAGAGAGTGGGCAGCCTTGTCTTGTCCCTGATTTCAGTGGGATTGATTTAAGTTTCTCTCCATTCAGTTTGATGTTGGCTATAGGCTTGCTGTATATTGCCTTTACTATGTTTAGATATGTGCCTTGTATTCCTGATCTCTCCAAGACTTTAAACATGAATGGGTGTTGGACTTTGTCAAATGCTTTTTCAGCATCTAAGGAGATGATCATGTGGTTTTTCTCCTTCAGTTTGTTTATGTGGTGGATTATATTGATGGATTTCCGTATTTTGAACCACCCTTGCATGCCTGGGATGAAGCCTACTTGGTCGTGGTGGATGATATCTTTGATGTGTTCTTGGATTCGGTTTGCAAGTATTTTATTGAGTATTTTTGCATCAATGTTCATAAGAAAGATAGGTCTGCAGTTCTCTTTTTTGTTGGGTCTTTGTGTGGTTTAGGTATCAAGGTAACTGTAGCTTCATAGAATGAGTTTTGTAATGTTCCTTCTGTTTCTATTTTGTGGAATAGTTTGAAGAGAATTGGAGTTAGCTCTTCTCTGAAAGTCTGGTAGAATTCTACACTGAAACCATCTGGCCCTGGGCTCTTTTTGGAAGGGAAACTTTTGATGACTGCTTCTATTTCTTTGGGGGATATGGGACAATTCAGTCTTTCTAGCTGATCTTGACTTAATTTAGGTAGATGGAATCTATCAAGAAAATTGTCCTTTTCATTTAGATTTTCAAATGTTGTGGCATATAGGCTTTTGTAGTAAGACCTAATGATTGTTTGGATTTTCTCAGTGTCTGTTGTTATTTTCCCCTTTTCCTTTCTGATTTTGCTGATTTGTATGATGTCTCTCTGCCTTTTAGTTAGTTTGGCTAAGGGCTTGTCTATCTTGTTGATTTTCTCAAAGAACCAGCTCTTCGTTTCATTGATTCTTTGAATAGTTTTATTTGTTTCTAATTGATTGATTTTAGCCCTGAGTTTGATCATTTCCAGTTGTCTGCTCCTCTTGGGTGTATCTGCTTCTTTTTTATCTGGGACTTTCAGTTGGGCCATTAAGTTGTTTGTATGTGATGTTTCAAATTTCTTCTTGGAGGCTCTTGGTGTTATGAGCTTTGCTCTTAGCACTGCCTTCATTGTATCCCATAAGTTTGGGTATGTTGTGCTTTCATTTTCATTAAATTCTAGAAAGCCTTTAATTTTTTTCTTTATTTCTTCCCTAAACAAGCTGCCATTGAGTAGCGTATTGTTCAGTTTCCATGTATGTGCAGGCTTTTTGCTGTTTCTGTTGTGGTTGAGGTCCAGCTTTAGACCATGATGGTCAAATAGGATACAAAGGATTATTTCAATCTTCTTGTATCTTCTGAGGTTTGCTTTGTGACCAACTATATAGTCTGTTTTGGAGAAGGTTCCATGAGGTGCTGAAAAGAAGGTATACTCTTTTCATTTTGGGTAGAAAGTTCTCTAGACCTCTATTAGGTCCATTTGATTTAGGGCCTCTGTAAGTGCCCTTGTTTCCCTGTTTTGCTTCTGACCAGATGACTTGTCCCTTGGTGAGAGTATTAAGGTGTTGGGATCAATGTGTGGTTTCAGCTTTAATAATGTTTCTTCTACAAATGTAGGTGGTCTTGTGTTTGGGGCATAGATGTTCAAAATTGTGATGTCTGCCTGTTGGAATTTTCCTTTGATGAGTAGGAAGTGCCCTTCCTTATCTTTTTTGATTAATTTTTTGTTTAAAGTCTATTTTATTAGGCATTAGGATCACTACCCCGCTTGTTTTCTGGGTCCATTTGCCTAAAAAATGTTTTTCCAGCCCTTTACTCTGAGGTAGTCTTTATCTTTGTTGCATAGGCCTGTTTCTTGGATGCAGCAGAATGTTGGATCCTGTTTCTGCAACCATTTTGTTAGTCTGTGTCTTTTTATTGGACAGTTGAGACCATTTATGTTGATAGATAATAGTGACCAATGACTGTTAGTTCATTTTATTGTGGAGTTGGTGGTCTTACTATGATTCATTGCTTTTTTTTTCTTTTATTTTTTTTTTGGGAAATTATCTGTATCCTATATTTTCTTTGGTATAGTTGTTTTCATCAGATTGGAGTTTTCCTTCTAGGATCTTCTGGAGGGATGAGTTGCTGTGTAGATATTGCTTAAATTTAGTTTTATCATGGAATATTTTGTTTTCTCAATCTATGTTGTTTGAAATAGTAGTATTTGCTGAATATAGTAGTCTGGGTTGACATCTGTGTTCCCTTAAAGACTGCATGACCTCTGCCCAGGCCCTTTTGGCTTTCATAGTTTCTGATGAGAAGTCTGGTGTGATTCTGATTGGTCTACATTCATATGTTACTTGACCTTTTTCTCTTGCTGCCTTTAATATTTTTTCTTTATTTTGTAGGTTTAGAGTTTTGACTATGATGTGACGTGAAGTATTCCTTTTCTGGTCTAGTCTATTTGGTGTTCTATAGACTTCTTGTATATTTATGGACATCTCTTTCTTTAAGTTGGGAAAATTTTCTTCTATGATTTTCTTAAAAATACTTTCTGTTCTTTGGAGCCTGGAGATTTCTCTTTCAACTAGTCCTATTATTCTTAAATTTTGTCTTTTCAATGCAGCCTTAATTTCTTGTATGTTTTGTGTTTGGAACTTTTCTGATTTTACCTTTTCTTTGAGGGAGGAATCAATTTCAGCCAGTGTGTCTTCAGCACCTGAGATTATCTCTTCCATCTCTTGTATTCTATTGGTGATGCTTACCTTTGTGGTTCCCCATCTTTTCTCTAAGTTCTCCAGTTCCAGGGTTTTCTCTGTTTGTGTTTTCTTTATAGATTCTAGTTCTGTTTTCATGCTTTGGACCATTTTCTGCATCTGAGTGAATATGGCTCCTATTTTTTTGTTGTTGTTGTTTATTTCTTCTCTATATGTCTCTAATTGTACCTGTATGTGGGCAGTTATAGTCTTCTGCATTTCTTTGCGAGGGCTGTTCATTTCCTCTTTTTGTTCCTCTAACAATTGCATAAGCGCAGCTTTAAATTCATTTTCCTGTGTTTCTGCTGAGTTAAAATATCCATTAATTTTGAAGGTTACTCGTAGGTCCATGGTGTCCTTGTTTTTGTTGGGTGAGTTCTTACGCCTACCTTTGGCCATTTGCTTATATATGATCATCACTGTTTTATCCTTGAGTCTGAACTTCCGACTAGAGCTATCTTTCCCTGGTCTCTGGAGTATTCTTCAGGAAGATCAGGAAGGTCCAGTGGTTTGAGAGTGTGTGCTGCTACTAAAGTTGTATCTAAGAAAGGAAAACCGCTGGCGCAGATTCGTTATTGCGGGGGAGTAAATGAGTGCGTGTGTGTGTGTGTGTGTGTGTGTGTGTGTGTGTGCACGCGCACGCGCGCGTGTGTCTTAAAGGAGAGTGCTAGAGAGTGTAGGTGCTTGGGATATGGGGGTTGGGAGCAAGCACAGGAGGGGACCTGGATGCTGGCGCCATTAGCAAGCGCAGATTGCAGGGACAAAGCCCCTGCACCTGTTTCCTGAATACCCCCTGGTCTCCGGTCTGTGGAGGGCTCTGCAGGCTGGACTCTGGGGTCTGTGGCTGATGCTGCAGGCAGGACAATTACACTGTTGTGGGCTCTTGTGTGTTCGGGCCTGTGCTCAGTGCTAGAAGCTGTGAGCACAACAGGCTGGGCTCTGCTCTGTGATTTGGGAAGAGCTATGTGCTTCCTCTGCTGCTTCTCCCTCAGGCAAGGCTACAGATCAGAGGTCCTGGGGAAAATGCGGGGGCGGGGGGGGGTTGAGTGTTCTCAGCCTCAAATATCTAGGAGGTAGATCTGTGCTTGGAGCAGGCAGCACTGTTTGCGGGTGTGCTGTGTGTACTCCTGGGTGCCTCCCCTGCTTCAGCTGTTAGTTGCTCCATAGCTCCATTGTAGCTTCCCTGTTGGCTGCTGTACCTCTGCTCCCTCCGCTACCCGCTTGGCCACCTCTGCCGCTGCTTCCACCCACCTGTTACGGGGAAGTGCCTAGGAATCAATTCCCCAGGAGAAGTCCACGGAGATGTCCGCAGTTGGCTTGTGTCCTATTGGACTCAGATCAGGGTTTGTCCCCCTTCTCCCCGGACTCCTCATACCACTGTTTTGGGTTCCACAAGCTCTCGACTCACCAGTTCGGAGTTTCAGCTCCTCTGAATACTGTGCGTGCTGAATATGGTGCTTGCTGGTCACTGCCATCTTGGGTCCCCTAGTTACTCCATTCAAGCCCACATAGTTTCCTACCATTCAGATTCACCCATTATACTTGTTTTTAGTGATATCTTAGGTCTGGTTCATTTCTCCATGTCGTTCCAAGACATCTCCTCCAACTTCTCCTCACCCAGCTTCTTCTCCCTCCTACTCCTTCCTCTCCTCCTGCTTCCTTCCTCTCCTCCCACTCTGAACCAGGATGTCCCACCCTATCCACTCCATTGCTCAACATTGTGGCTGGTTGTTTTAATTGACAATTTAGAGAACAAATGGTAGCATGTTTATACAAACTTGAGACAGGTGATGCTTAGAAAAAATATCACAATGCAATGTCCAGATTGAACCAGATAGTGGGGGAGAGAAATCAGCATTTGAATGAACAATGGTAAGGTGTATACATTCCAAAAGAGCGTTATATCAACAATACCCTTAGATGCTGAAAAAGCATTTGACAAAATCTAACAGCTGTTCATGTTTTAAGTTTGGAAAGATCAGGGATACAAGGCATATACCTAAACATAGTTAAGGCAATATACAGCAAGCCTATAGCCAACATCAAACTAAACGGAGAGAAACTTAAAGCATTCCCACTGAAATCTGGGACAAAGCAAGGCTGTCCACTCTCTCCGTATCTCTTCAACATAGCACTAGTCCTAGCTAGAGCAATAAGACAACTGGAGGAGATCAACAAGATACAAATCAAAAGGAAGAAGTCAAATTATCACTATTTGCAGATGATAAGATCGTATACATGAATAACCTCAAAAATTTTACCAGAGAACTCCTCCAGCTAATAAACACCTTCAGCAAAGTGGCTGGATACAAAATTAACTAAAAAAAAAAAAAAAATGGTAGCCCTCCTATACACAACAGACAGAATTGCTGAGAGAGAAATTAGGGAAGCAACACTCTTCCCAAAAAACAACAAAAAACAAAAAACAACAACAAAAACATAAAGTACCTTGGTGGAACTCTAACCCAGCAAGTGAAAGACTTGAATAAAAAACAAAATTCAAGTCTCTGAAGAAAGAAATTTAAGAAGATATCAGAAGCTTGAAACATCTTCCATATTCATGTATCAGTAGGATTAACATAGTATATAAATGGCCTTCCTACTAAAATCCATTTACCAATTCACTGTAATTCTCATCAAATACCTACACAATTCTTATAGAGCTTGAAAGAAAAATTCTTAACTTCATATGAAAAAGTAAAAAACACAGAATACCTAAAACCATACTGTACAATAAAAGATTTTCTAGAGGTGTCTCCATCCCTGATTTCAAGCTGTACTATAGAACAACAGTTATAAAAAGGGTGTTGTTCTGGCATAGAAAACAGACTAGAGGATCAATGGAATTGAACTGAAGACCCAGAAACACACTCAGACACTTACGGGTACCATATTTTTGACAAAGAAGCCAAAACAATACAATGGAAAAACTGGATGTCTACATGTAGAAAAATGCAAATAGCTCCATACTTATCACCCTGTACAAAACTAAAGTCCAAGTGATTGAAGACCTCAACATAAAACCAGACACACTAAATCTGTTAGAAGAAAAAGTGAGGAAGAGCCTTGAACACATTGGCACTGGAGAGAACTTCCTTAACAAAACACCAACACAGGCTCTAAGATCAACAATTAATAAACGGGACCTCATGAAACTGAAAAGCTTCTGTAAAGAAAAGGGTACTGTCAACAGAACAAAAGGACAGCCTACAGACTGAGAAATGCTCTCAAACCAATCCTACATCTGACAGGGGGCATAATCAAAATATATAAAGAACTCAAACCAAACAATCCAATTAAGAAATGGGTTACAGAGCTAAACAGAGCATTCTCAACAGAGAAATATCTAATGTCAGAGAAACACTCAGAGAAATACTCAACATCCTTAGTCCTCAGGGAAATGCAAATCAAAACAACTCTAAGATTCCACCTCACTCCCATAAGAATGGCTAAGATCAAAAACTCAAGTGACAATACATGTTGGAGAGGATGTGGAGAAAGGGGAACCCTCCTCCACTGCTGGTGGGAATATAATGTTGTATAACCACTTTGGAAATCAACTGGCACTTTCCCCAAAAACTGGGAATAGAGCTCAAGAGCCAGCTATACCACCCCTGGGCATATTCCCAAAAGATCCTCAACCATACAACAAGGACATTTGCTCAGCTATGTTCATAGTAGCTTTATTCGTAATAGCCAGAATCAGGAAACAACCCAGATATCCCTCAACCTAAGAATGGATACAGAAATTGTGGTACATTTACACAATGGAATACTACTCAGCAATTAATAAAGAAATCATGAAACTTGCAGGCAAATGGGTAGAACTAGACAAAATCATCCCAGAAGCAGAAAGACATGCATGTGATATACTCACTTATAAGTGGATATGAGCTGTATAATATAGGATAAACACACTAAAATCTACAGACCTAAAGAAGCTAAACAAGGAAGACCCTAGGGAAGAAGCTTCATTCTCATTCAGAAGGAAAGACAAGATAGACACTGGAAGAGACAGAAGAGTGGGAACAGGAAAGTAGCCTACCACAGTCATCAAAAGACTCCACCGAGCTAGGGATTGAAGCAGATGCAGAGAGACTCACAGCCAAACTTTGGGCAGAGCACAGGGAATCTTATAGAAATAGTGGGAGACAGAAGGACCCGGAGGAGACAGGAGTCCCACAATGAGACCAACAAAGGAAAAAAAATGCAGGACCTAGGGGAGATTACAGAGACTAATTAATCAACCAAGACTATGCATAGAGATTATCTAGACACTCTGCTCAGATGTAGCCCATAGATAGCTCAGTCTCCATGGGGATCTCCTAGTAAAGAGAGAAGAGACAGTCTCTGACATGAACTTGGTTGCCTGTTTTTTATCATTTTGCCCTGGTGGGGTGACCTAGAGAGCTTACTGATGAAGAGGATCCAGACAGTCCTAATGAGAACTGGTAGGCTAGGATTAAACAGGAGGGGAGGAGGACTTCTATCTGTGGACTAAGGAAGAGGGAATGGGAAGAAAGAGAGAGGGAAGCTGGGACCAGGAGGGGATCAGGGAGGGGGCTACAACTGGGACACAAAGCAAATAAATTATAAATAATAATGATGATGATGATGGTGAATAGTTACAGAAATTACTTGTCAGTCCTATAGAAATAAGAGATGAAGAAAAACTATGGAAATATTAGAAAAAAACTCACAGATGATTTAGAACTAATGTAAAATCTGGAGGAATATGAAATATTTGGAAAAGAGACATCACAAAAAGTTGATGAACCAACTTCCAACACATTCACACACACACAAGTTGTTGTTTGGGGATGGTGAGATCACCTTACAGTATAACAGAAAGTGTGCTGTAAAATAATAGAAATAATGCCTGGCAAGGAAATGAGGTAAGACAGAAGAATTTTCTACTGCATAGGTAGTTACTTAAACCCTTAAAGAGAATAATGTCATAAACTCAATAAAAAGCTTACTAAACAAAACATTCACCGCAGTTCCATAAATAGTTGAAAAACATAAACAGACAAACATAAACAGACAAAAAAAAAATGAAAATGCCCTGAAAGGAGTCCTGGAGACTATAACAATAAGCAATTTCTCCTAGAAAGTATCTAGGCAAAGTATACAGAGTTTCATAACCTCTAGGGATCATGATGTGTAAGAGAGGAAGAAAATAAAAAGAATAAAGAAATTCATGCAAAATACCAGCTGCTTTGTTTATTTTGAGGACATGACAAACTTTTAAAACACTATTACAGCAGCTGTCCCATCATTTCACATAACATTATAGGTTTCTCAGTATTTCCTCCACAATTCCTCTGCTGGTCCCATTCATATCTATAGTAAAGCTAATATTAGGAACTGGTGAAGTTTATCTATATGGGTTATTGATGAAAATGGGTGGAAGACTACTCTATCTAGGATATTGATGTATGTTCCAGGATGGCTGGCTCTTTCTCTTTACATTTTTCAGGAAGTCTCTTCTTTGTCTTATGACCTCTCCTTGCCATCTCTATAGATGATCTCACAAGTATGGAAATAAGACTTTTTATGTTAATACATCAGCCTGAGATTCCCAAAATGTACAGAAGCCAACGATTCAGACTTTCATAAAGTTTTTACTGAAACTTGGCACAATGTAACTTCCTCTAAATAGTCCCACTAATTGTTCTTTCATTTTCCAGCTTGCTTTCCGGTTACTTGATCTGTTTGCTCACCACAAGCATTCACAAAACTACCCTGTGGATTTTGATGATGGCCTTTACCCTTCCTGAAAGGTTATCTTAAATCCTATGCACTGAATGTTAGTTGCATTGCAATTCATAAGAAAAAAAAAATTCAAAAGGACTGGAGCTACTGGGAGTATCAGTTTAGCAGGTATTATACATTAGTGCTCCAGATTACACCAACTTATAAGAAAAATTCAGTAAATATTATAGCTTCCTGAAGACATTTATGAAATGAATTACTGTCATATTTGACAGATGACAAAATGGAGGCTGAGAAATGTTAGTTTCGTTAAAGTTACCTATATAACAAGTAGTAACATAGATTTTTTAAATTTCAGAAATTTAATTTATAAACTTCCCCATATTATTTTGAAATAAAATAACAATTTTATTGGGATAATGTAAGAGTAAGAATATGACCCATATGAGGTGCTTCCATATTTAATTTAAAGCAGTACAGCCGCAAGAATAGCAGCCCAGAGGACAGCATGCTATAAAGCTGCTATGTCTGCAAAATGAAAAAAGCTCTTCAAAGACACCATTTTCATCTGAGCCTGCAGGCACAAAACTTAGTTTTCACTTTACAAATGATAGTCACAGACCATGAACACCTTTTTAAATGCTATTTTTCAAGGCTGAGAGCAAACGTTCCAATTATAATAGAATTGATCTTGTTAAACTTATTCTTAAATTTTTTATTTCCCTCCTCAGTTAATTCAATTTCCCTCTCCAATGCATGAATCATCGAGACATAATGTGAACATTCAGCCACAATAGAAGAGGATGTTATGTTATTTGGATGTATTTGAGAGACTTTAGACACAGCAGTCGGGCAGGGTCGAATGAAACTCACTTAGTTGTTATCTACAGCAATCATCACCATTATTATTTTCTTGTCTTTGAATAACTTTGTGAACTATTTCTTCTTTTTTTGAAATATTTCTAGTAATAAAAAAGAACATGAATCTTTTGGGTTTTTTATCCAAACTGATAACAACTTTAAAAACATGTGGGAATCTAAAATTTCTGTGTTTTTCATGGGCTAGGTATTATTTTAGAAAGTTTATCCTCACCTCAAATAATCTTTATGATAATCACCCTAGATTGTGTTTAAAAGAGGAGAGAAAGCAATACTCAGAGAAGTTCCATGACTTGCCTAAGATCACGCAGCCAATCAGAAGTAGCAATTTAAGAATCTGAATGCAGAACCATCCAACTTCAAATTCCATGAATGTTAGCTACTTGTGAAGCTTAAAATCTCATGGCCATTTGTAACCATAACCAAAAAACTAAATATTCATGGAGAGAAAATGACCAAATAATATATTAAAGTAGAAATTGTAGCAAGAATCAGAAAGGTGAGAATCTTCATGTTTTTGAGAAAAGATTTTGGAACAGGAGTCATTTGTTCTCCATTTGCAGAGAAGGAAATCGAAATCAGAGCCAAGCAGACCCCAGAGACCCTCTCTTTTTACCAGGATTTCACTCATGAAATATTTTGGAATTGCTCTCTTCCTTACTCACTTCATTTTAACCCAGAAACTTCTGACTGCGCATTTGCCAAAGGGGTTTTACTATGGTAACCTTCAGCATACACAAAGAACACAGTCAAAACAAATAGCTCTCTTTAAATGTCATTATAGGGAGTAAAATTCTATGTGGTGTATTAATGGGCCTCCCACAGTTAAATCCTGGCATACCACTTTGAAAAATGTCCCCTGTGGGTATGGCTTAAACCAACAAAAGTGAGGGAATTTGAGAGTTAAGAGAAAACCCGATCTCACTCTAGTGGGAATAAATAGAAGACCGAAGAGTAGAAATAAGGGAGTGAAAATTTAGGGAAACAAATTAAATTTTCTTTGTTTTTATCCTTTTTAATGCTATTTTAATGTGGAAGGCCTAAAGAGACTGCAAGCTATTATTGTCCTTACAATCAATTGCCTTATAGTTTTGAATTTAATAAATCTTTAATGAAAGTAAGACCCCTGCCTTTGGGCTTAAGAAATATAAAGAGGAAAAACATTATGTATTTCTCCCACAATCAGCAGACGATATTCACAAAAGATCAGGGCAATGCACTAAGCACATGTGTGCGCGTGCGTGTGTGTGCATGTGTGTGTGGTGTGTAGTGGTAACCTAGAACGCACTGCTTGTCTGATATATTGGCTACTCACTTTCTAACCTCATTCCGGAATAACCTGCTCTCTAATGCTGATTAAAAAAATGAGTTGTCATAGCTAATAGCTCTCTGGAGATTTCATAATATGAGTTTATCTATATCAGAAGGATAGGAGTGATGTGTGGTGAGGAATTTTCATAAAACATTTTAATGCTTTTAGTAGTTTTTCACTATATTAATCTACTAATTATTTGTCAATTGTGTCTTTTTCAAAGCACAGCAATGACTCCTCATTTGTCTTTCTTCTGCCTGGGTTTGATAGTTTCAATCTATTCTTTGACTTTAAGGATATCTGGGAGATTTCAATGCTCACCTTCTACAAGTATGGAAAATGAAGTGTGCATGTAGCAGGCACCCAAAATCAGAGTGTTTATGACTTGATAGTTTTCATTATTTAAATTTATCTCCTTTTCCTTTACTTATTCCTATCAACTATGTTTTTTAAATAAAATTGTATTCCTACAAAGCCAACGTAAAATAGTATCACACTTAAACCATGAGTTACCTATTTTAATCTGTATAGTATTACTATAAAAAATACTGTAGACTGGGTAATTTTGAGCAATAGAGGTTTCCTTGATTGTGTGGATATATGGGTGGGTGGATAGATGGTAGTTAGATGATGATAGATAGATATGTATAGAGAGAAAGAAAGAAAGAAAGAAAGAAAGAAAGAAAGAAAGAAAGAAAGAAAGAAAG
>NW_026586550.1:2116365-2146511 GCF_907164565.1 Psammomys obesus
AAGAAAGAAAGAAAGAAAGAAAGAAAGAAAGAAAGAAAGAAAGAAAGTAAATTAGTTCTGGGGTAGAGTCCTGGTAGCAGAAACTGAAGGCAGTTGGTCATGTGGCATCTGCGTTCAGGAAGCAGAAAATAATGGTAGTTGGTGCTCACATAGCTTCCTCCTTCCTATGCCTTCCAGGGTTCAACCCCAGAGATTAACATTGCCCTTCTTGAGGGGTGAATATTTTCATCTTATCAACCTAATCAAGGTAATTCCTCCCCAAGTATATCCATAGGCTAACCTAATCTAAATAATACCTAGAGGTTTGTTTCATAGATGATTCCTCATCCTGTCAGATTAACAATGAATATTAATCATCATAACACTTTCTGGCAAGTTGTGACAGTTAACAAACACATATGGATTTTGTTACTTCCTAATCACTTGGTTCAATCAACACAATATCATCAAATTAGGATGCCAGTTTAATATTTTGTTTAACAGACAGGTGATCAAGAGCATTCCAAACCATGTTATGGCACAAGGATGGAGAATAAATATATCCTTAAAGTAAAACAGTAAAGTATACTGATGGCCTTCCCAGATGAAAGCAAATTGCTCCTGTTGGTCCTTATGGATTGGTATCAAAGAAAAGGCATTTGTTAGAGCAATATCTGAATACTGTGAATCTGTTCAAGAAGGAAACAACATCTGACAGAGCAGCTGCAATTGGAGTCACTATTTGATTAAGTTTACTATAGGCAACTGTCATTATCCATGATCCAACTGTTGTCCGCACAGACCAAATTGAAGAGTGAAAGAAAGAGCAAGTGGGAATGAACTACAACTGCTATACCTTTCAAGTCCTTAATAGTAGTACTAATTTCTATAAATCAAGAATGTGATACTACTTTGAATATACCAATTTTCTAGGTAGAGGATATTTCAGTGGCTTCTATTTGGCCTTTCCTTTGATTACAATAGATTCCGTACCATACCTGAAGCCTTCTTGTGTACGTCTCAGGGTCCTGGTATCTCCATTATCTTAAACACTACATTTCAACTCAGACTTCATCACAATAGCTTCATACAGAGGTTTCTTGGCATTCTTCTCTGGAGACTCTTACTCTGAAATTTATTGTCTAGCTCCATTACATATAGATGGGTGTCAACTTAACACTTAATGCATCATTTTTAAGGCATAACTTTCTACCTTTTTTCTTCACATTTTCAGGGCCATATAACACAAGATATATTTAGTACAACTTCAAAAGTTTCCCTAGTCAAAAAAAAAATACAGAGACACACTTGCCAGACAATACAAAGAGACTGAGAAGCCTTGGAACACTCAGCTCTAAATAGAACACATCCATCAAATCTCTTACCTCATGGATCAGGGAATTCTATGTACTATAGAAGAGGAGGAAAAAAGAGTGTAAGAGCTGGACAGGATGGAGGACTCTAAGTAATTGATGCCTTTTAGATACAACAAGGCTGTCATACACATCATGACTTTGTAAATAAGAGGCAAGAACCAAACTGGGTCGATCATAGGGAATCAAGTAATAATAGTCTTAACAAGAGAGCCTAGTGTCTTAGACTAACATGTTAGTGCTAAACAAGTTAAGAACTTGCAGGATGTTTTTGAAGACTGAATCAACAGTCCTAAATACCAATATGATATGGAGTAAGTAAGAGAAAAAAGGACCATTTAATATTGGAGTGATTGGGAGGTAGAGTATTGGTAATTAAGTACAGGTAAGTATTTAATGCTCAAGAGACTTAAACTTCAAGTACTTTTACAACAGATCTTTCCAATGTTCTTGTCTGAGTCTAAATTAAAGCCACATGATCATTTTAGAACATAATTTCAAATACAGACATGTATTGTATGTCACTGTTAAGGCTACTTTACTCTGGTTGTAACACCTCTAAGGTCAGGTGGCATTGGAGTAGACATTGCTGGATCAAGCTAAGAGGAAGTTGAGCAGGCTATTGTTTTAAACCTGGTAAACTTGAACAATGTAAGTCATTCCTTTGTTTAGTCATGTTCTTTTAAAAGACATCTACAGTTGCCCCCAATAAGGAAGCAGAAGCTATTTATTTATCTTTTGAGTAGGACTATTTTTGTGACTTGAATTCACCAGGTGATTATTGCAGATGTGCACTCTTAACAATCTACCTGAAGAAGACATGTAACTTTGATACTCATCTCTGGAATCTAGCTCCCATATAAAGAGGTAAAGATAGTATGAAGAGACAGAAAACATCAGGAAAGATTGGTCACAGTAAGTTTTTGAATTATCTTATACAGAAAAAAAGGCTTATTGAAGATATCTAATGTGTCTCAGTATGATAATAACTACCACAGATAATGACGAAGAAACTACCTTTTCTTTGCGCCTCAGTAAAACCATATCAGATGACCACACAAAATAGAGGTAAGCCATTGCCAGCAACATAAAGCTTTAAATACTCAACCAAACAACCGTGAGCAATAAAAAGTTTACTGTTGAAAGCCACTGCATTGTAGAATATTTTACACAGCAGTAGGAAAGTGGCATGAGTTTGATATCAGTAGAATCTATTCATGTGGTTGGCAGTCACTTTAATATATGATGAGCTTATTGCTTTCTCTTCTCTTGCAGGCCTGGGACCCAAAGAATACTTCTGTTTCACAATATACTGACCTTCTTGGAACTATGACACCAATATTTAAAAGCCGAGATCATATAGTAAGAAAGATGTGTCCTGTGGCATCTGGCACCCAAAGAAAAGAGGATAAGAAGAAAAGTAATGTCAAAATATGCATACAATACAAGAGTAAGTCTAAGAAAATTCTTCCAAAAATAGTTCTTTAAAATTCTAAGTAAAGTATTAGGAGGTTGTATGCATCTGATTAGCAACAGTTTTATATATGATATATAATCTATAAACTCGCCACATAGTTTTTGTTTTTGTTTTTGTTTTAATGCCTTCTTATGGGAATATAGCTTCCATGGTAGCAGAAAGTGCTATTCAAGCTACCTAGAGGGGGAAGTAATTAATACTCCTACTCAACACCAAAACCTCTGAATCACAGCTAAATGAAAAGCATGACACTCACATGTTTCTGGCAACCAAAGACTGTTTAATTGAAGTTAACAGCCACTCAAAAGGAAAGAAATCATGCTGAGTACTTGTCTAGGTCTACTGAGGTCATGGACCTTAAAAATGAATCTACTACCACCACTTTGCTAAACCAGTACAATTAATTCCTTATGATATTCTAAGCTTTATCCTTGTACACACAGATAAGTGTAGCTATCATCCCTCATCAAAGAAGCTTAACAAATATGCCAAAACCATACAATGTAAAAAAGATAGCATCTTCAACAAATGGTGCAAGTCTAACTGGATATCTACATGTAGAAAAATGCAAATAGATCCATACTTATCACTCTGCACAAAACTAAAGTCCAAGGGGATCAAAGACCTCCACATAAAACCAGACACACTAAATCTGTTAGAAGAAAAAGTGGGGAAGAGCCTGGAACTCATTGGCGTAGGTGACAACTTCCTAAACAGAACACCAACAGCCTAGGCTCTAAGATCAACAATCAATAAATGGAACCTCATGAAACTGAAAAGCTTCTGTAAAGCAAAGGACCCTGTCATCAAAACAAAATGACAGCCTAGGGACTGGGAAAGGATTTTCACCAACCCTATATCTGATATATATATCCCTATATATGAGAGAGAGCTAATATCAAGAATATATAAAGAACTCAAGAAGTTAAAAAACAACAAATCAAGAAATTCAATTAAAAAATGGGGAACAGAGCAAAACAGAGAATTCTCTATAGAGGAATATCAACTGGCAAAGAAACACTTAAAGAAATGCTCAACATCCTTAGCCATCAGGGAAATGCAAATCAAAACAACTCTGAGATTTCACCTTACACACATCAGAATAGCTAAGATCAAAAACTCAAGTGGCAACACTATTGCTGGAAAGGATGTGGAGAAAGGGGAACGCTCCTCCATTGCTGGTGGGAATGTAAACTTGCACACCACTTTGGAAATCAATCTGAAGTTTTCTCAGACAATTAGGAATAGTGCTAACTCAAGATCCAGCTATACCACTTCAAGGCGTATATCCAAAATCTGATAAAGTGTACAACAAGGACATTTGCTCAACCATGTTTGTGGTAGCTTTATTTGTAATAGCCAAAACCTGTAAACAACCCAGATGTTCCTCAACTGAGGAATGGATACAGAAATTGTGGTACATTTACACAATGGAATACTACTCAGAAATTAAAAACAAGGAAATAGTGAAATTTGCAGGCAAATGGTGAGAACTACAAAAAAAAATCATCCTGAGCGAGGTATCCCAGAAGCAGAAAGACACACACCGTATATATTCACTTTTAAGTGGATATTAAACATTATAATACAGGATAAACATACTAAAATCTGTGCACCTAAAGAAGCTAATCAAGATGATCAATCTTCACTCAGAAAGACAAATGGGATGGACATTGGAAGTAGGAGAAAACAAGTAACAGGACAGGAGCCTAGAACAGAGGGCCTCTAAAAGACTCTCTCTAGCAGTGTATCAAAGCAGATGCTGAGACTCATAACCAAACCTTGGGAATCTTATGAAAGAAGGGGAAGCTAGAAATCTGGATTGGGCAGGAGCTCCACAAGGTAGCTCATGGCAGCTTAGCGTCCAAGTGAGTTCCCTAGTAATTGGAACATGACCTGTCTGAAATGAAATCAGTGGCTGCCTCTTTGATCACCTCCCCAGGGGGAATGGAGAGCAGCCTTCCCAGCCCACAAAGAAAGACAATGTAGCCATTCCTAATGAGACCTGATAGGCTAGGGTCAGAGGGAAGGGGGGGAGAACCTCCCCTATCAGTGGACTGGGGAGGGTCATGGAAGAAGAGAGAGGAAGGGCAGGATTGGGAAGGGATGAGGGAAGGAGCTACAGCTGGTTTACAAAATTAATAAATTGTAATTAATAAAAATAAATTAATAAAAAAGAGAAAAAAGCTACTCTTACAGCAAAAGACCTTCACAAAAGAACACAACTGGGCACAATACAGAAATAAGTGGAACATGGGGAGCACCACCCCAGTAATACTTCTACATCATAGCTCCTGCCTCTACGGCTCAGGGAAGAGCTTTGAAAAGGGGACTCATTAAAGACTATAAGATACAGAATACCAGGACTTCTGCTATTAAGCAATCTCTTCTGGGATTGACCACATATACAAGAGCAGACAGTAGTTCTCGTCTAATGTAAATAGACATGTTAATGCAGAAACAAGAAGTTTCCTGGACATCCAATGCCTGAACAAATAACTATGGGTAGCTAATAATTACCAGGAGATGGATAATTAGTCTCTGCCAGGCATGAGCTCCATGCTTATCTACTAAAAAATGGTCAGCCCTAAGACCATAAATATCCAAACAATAAAAATAGACTCAGTCAGTTGTATTTAAGTATTTGTACCTACATATGTATATATGTGACAATAATAATCAAAGAAAAAGAGATTATTAATTTGAGAGTTAGGAGATATTAGAGGAGTTGGAGGAAAAGTCCCTGGGACTGGATGGAGAGTGGAAAGGGAAAGGAGAAAGTGATATACTACTTTAGTTAAAATAGTCACATACAATTGAATGCAATGAAACTTGTGAGCAGTTCTGTTCTCATGAATCACAAATTTGTATCAAGAACACTAAAAACACAAATATTTTTAGGAGGCCCATATTTACAAAATACTACAATGAAGTTTTCTCTACATGAGCACATTTTCTAAATGTAAGTTTAATTTTTTAAATTTTGTAAATTTTCCAAAGAGGATTGACTCTAAAATAAACTTTTAAAACTATCAGGAATTCCTTATAAAATATGATAAATTTCAATAATATAAAAAGGTGGTCAAAACTATAAAAAAGAAGTGGTAAAATTATGTAATAATAATAATGTACACAAAATTGTTTTGTTTTTTTCTGAATTTTAGTAATTTCCTATTTTTTAATTTATAAGCCATAATTTCTCAATGTAGAAGAATAACTAGTATCTTGTATATTTTTTAATTTCCAACTCTATATTATTCTTCTGAAAGAAGGGTCCTTAAATTGTAAGTCTTAGGAATCAAAGGTTGGGCTATTGGTTTGATGGTACATTAATATAATTCAATGAGTTTAAACTCAAAATCTTAAAAGAGCTTTGAAACTCAGAATATGCCACCTGTTTGCACTCCACAGGACACTGAGAACACCCTATTACAACCTGTGTAAATACAGCGAGCCATACAGCTTTCCCAACCCTGCAGGGTAAGTGTTCATCTTGTCTGTTAAAATCTCACATAGGTATCAAAGGCCACAGGATGAGATGGGGAAGGCACATAATTACCAGAGTTGACAAAGGCTACAGGCACAGGAAGCAATCTATATTGTAGGATCGCCAACTAACAATAGCCAGAGTTCCTGCTTGGCAGTTTCTTCAAAGACATGAACTGCTGTTGCTTACACAGCTCGGCTGTGACATGGCACTCACCTGAAGGGCAATCGATGGTTGGAGTCATGGGCTTTGCTGTCCCATTGCTCTCTGTTGCTAGCAGTAGTTGTTGTACAGACTGTCAATGATTTCATTGTTCCCCTCCACCTCCTATTATTTCCTATAAGTTAATGTGGAATTTGAAAACAAAACAAAATAACAAGACAAAACCAATCAAAAATATATTTATTTTCTTGTTTTCCTGATAATTTCTAATTCTCCTTGACCAAACATGTGTAAAGAATAATTATGCACACAGAAATGCAGAAAAGCAAAATAAATATTAGTACAGTGATATGCTAATTTGCCTCAAACTCACAGCAATGAAATTTCCCCTTGCTCACATCTATAAATGTCACACACAGTAAAGCAGTTGGGCAAGCGCCAAGATTCTATCAGGGAAGCAATGTGTGCAAGGCTTTTCAAAAGAAAATTCACCTAAGAAGGCTTTTTCATCTGGTTGTACTTGACATAATTTTAACACCAAGTTTCATTTCCAGTTTACAACTTCTACTGAAAGAGATATCCTTGCATTTTAGTTTAATTATCTCTCCATTTTTATATCTATTTTAGTTTACAGAAATCTCTTAGTATCATTTTCATACATAAAATTATTTTTCATGAATATCTGTACAATATTAATGAGCCAAAAGCCACAACATAGTGAGTCTGTAAACAAGGAAGAAGCTAATATCATAGATTTTTCAGACAGAATATACAAACCCAAAAGACAAAAACCTAGGAGACATTAAGTATAACCTCATGATTGTTAGATTTATATATAATTTACCTGTGCTTGAAATTTAACATTTTTTTAAAAGTTCAAAAATAATGTTTTGCTGTTTCCTATTCATGGGCACCAGTCTTCCTGGAGAGGAAAGGAGCTCCAAAAGGACCAAATATATCTGGGCCCAGGGGTCTTGTCTGACACTGATTCTCCAACCAAGGACCATTCATGTATATAACCTAGAACCCTTGCTCAGACGTAGCCCATGGCAGCTCAGTATCCAAGTGGGTACCCTAGTAAGGGGAACAGGGAATTTCTCTGATATGAACTCAGGGGCTGGCTCTATGATCTCCCTCTCTCCCCTCTGAGGAGGAGCAGCCTTGCTAGGCCACAGAGGAGGACATTGCAGCCAGTCCTGATGAGACCTGATAAGCTAGGGTCAGATGGAAGGGGAGGAGGACCTCCCCTATCAGTGGACTTAGAGAGGGACAGGGAGGAGATGAGGGAGTGAGGTGGAATTGGGAGGGAACAAGAGAGAGGACTACATCTGGGATACAAAGTAAATAAACTATAATTAATATAAAAATAAAAATTAATTTAATAACAAGTATTTGAAGTGTTCTAAGATTCTTTTAAATTTTTTTAATTCTAGGAATTTAGACATTTCTTTGAAGGATTTCCATATTCCTTGAAGACCACACAAAATTAGTGTTTTCAGGATATGAAAATACAGATAATTAGAACACAAAATGCATTAAATACTGTGCTGACTAGTTTTACCTGTCAGCCTAATACAACATAGAATCCCTTAGAAAAAGGGTCTTGAGGAGGAATTATCTGGTTGAGATATGGACAGATCTGAAGTTGGTTGTGCTATTTGTAAACCGAGGAAAGAAGACCTGTTCGGAATGTAGGTGGCACTATTTTTCGGGCTGGGCCATCTACTGTAAGAGTAGAAAAATACAAGCACAAAGTAAGCAAGTAAAGATCCAGTGGTGTTCACCTCCTCTCCCCTTGATCTGGCTGGGATAGTTCAAGTTCATGCATTCTCCTCAATGCTAGACTGTTGTTTGGAATTGTAAGCAGAATAATAAACCTTTCTTCCATAAATTGCTTTATGTCAGGGTATTTTGTCACAGCCACAGAAATGAATCTAGAATAAATATTAACAAATAAATTTCAAGTAAACTTGGATTATATTGAGAACTTGAGATTCTACAAGTCCCATCCTTAACCCATTCAGCATAAAGTACTGCTCAATTTCCAGCCATGGCTATTTTTAAGAAAGAAAAAAAAAGGCTATTTGTTTAATAAAAATAAGCATAGCAAATGTTATTCATATGCCAACTTCCTGGTCTCATAGAGATTTTAAATACCTTTCAGGCTAATGTTTAAGAGTTCATCAATGCACATCCCATCTGTCTTTCTAAACTAGGATTGATAATCTTACCCCATTTCCACTCTCTTGATTATCTTTTTTAGGTGTATAGATTTCATTATGTTTATCATATTTTATAGGTCTATATAAATGAGTATATACCGTGATTGTCTTTCTCCTTCTGGGATATTTCACTCAGAATGATCTTTTCTAGATCCCACCATTTGCCTGCAAATTTCATGATTTCCTCCTTTTTGATTGCTGAGTAGTATTCCATTGTGTAAAAATACCACAATTTCTGTACCCATTCCTCCGTTGATGGACATCTGGGTTGTTTCCAGGTTCTGGCTATTACAAATAAAGCTGCTATAAACATGGTTGAGCAAGTATCCCTTTTGTGTACTTGAGCAAAGTTTGGGTATATACCTAGCAGTGGTATAGCTGGGTCTTGAGGAAGCACTATTCCTAATTGTCTTAGAAAGCGCCAGATAGATTTCCAGAGTGGTTGTACCAGTTTACATTCCCACCAGCAGTGGAGGAGGGCTTCCCTTTCTGCACAACCTCTCCAGCATGTGTTGTCACTTGAGTTTTTGATCTTGGCCATTCTGATGGGTGTAAGGTGAAATCTCAGGGTCGTTTTGATTTGCATTTCCCTGATGGCTAATGAGGTTGAGCATTTCTTTAAGTGTTTCTCTGCATGTATGACAGGAGTCTACTGAGCACATCTGAAAGACTCTAACTAGCAGTGTTTTCAAAGCAGATTCAAAGACTCATGACCAAACCTTTAGCAGAGTACAGGGAATCATATGAAAGAAGGGGAGTTAGTATGATGGGGAAAGGATAGGAACTCCACAAGGACCAAATATATCTGGGCACAGGGTCTTTTCTGAGACTGACATTCAACCAAGGACCATGTATTGATATAACCTAGAACCTCTGCTCAGATGTAGCCTGTGGTAGCTCAGTAACCAATTGGTTTCCCATAGTGAGGGGAACAAGGTCTATTTCTAACAGGAACTCAATGACTGGCTCTTTGATCTCCCCATCCCCCAAGGGAGGAGCAGTCCTGTTAGGCCACAGAGGAGGGCTTCGCAGCCAGTCCTGAAGATACCTGATAAAACAGGATTGGATTAATGGGGAGGAGGTCCCCCCTATCAGTGGACTTAGAAAGGGGCATGGTGGAGATGAGGGAGGGAGGGTGGGATTGGGAGGGAATGAGGGAGAGGGACACAACTGGGATACAGAGTTAATAAAATGTAACTGATAAGAAAAAAATAAAATTAAAAAAAGAGTTCATCAATGATAGTATAAAGAATGATTGTCACCGCATGTCTATATTTTTTCCAGACTGTTTCAAAATATTCAAATGGATGTATGTATAAGTTGTAACAATGGTATTGTTTGAATATTAAGTGTCCCCCTTACACTCTAATACTTGTTGTTAAGGTGGTGGCACTTTGGGGAGGTTGTGGAACCTTAGCCTAGCAGCAAGAACAAGCATATCACTGCATGAGAAGGGTGTCCAAGTGCTGTATATTGGCTCTAATTTCTGTTCCCCTTTTCTGCTTCATGTAGAGCAGTCATGCTCAACCTGTGGGTAGTCACCTCTTTTGACATTTAATGACTCTTTCACAGGGGTGGTATAGCAAATATTTACATTATGGTTCATAACAGTAGTAACATTATAGCTATTAAGTAGTAATGAAGTAATTTTATGTTTGGGAGTCATCACATCATCAGGAACTGTATTAAAGGGGAACAGCATTAAGATGCTCAAGAACCACTGCTGTAGTGGGATAAAATGTGATAACCACTTCTTGTCCTATCATCATGCTATCATGACCTAGCTATAGCGGACTCTACCTCTCCAGAGCCATAGGGCCAAATGAAGTTTCCTTTTCTTTATGTTTGGCAGTTGCTTGTTTATTTTCTTTTTTTAACTTTTATTAATTACACTTTTTTTACTTTGTATCCCCCCATAAGCCTCTCTCTCTCCCCCTCCCAACCCCACCTTCCCTCCCCCTTCTTCACGCATGCCCCTCCCCAAGTCCACTGATAGCAGAGGTCCCCCTCTCCTTCCTTCTGATCTTAGTCTGTCAGATCTCATCAGGAGTGGCTGCATCTTCTGTGGCCTGATAAGGCTGCTCCCCCCTCAGGGGGAGGTGATCAAAGAGCAGGCCAATCAGATTATGTCAGAGGCAGTCCCTCTTCCCATTACTATGTAACCCACTTGGACATTGAACTGTCATGTGCTACATCTGTGCAGGGGTTCTAGGTTATCTCAATGCATGGTACTTGGTTGGAATATGAGTCTCTGGAAAGACCCCTGTGACCAACTGTTGGGCAGAGTGCATGGAATCTTATGGAAGAAGTGGCAAATAGTAATATCAAGAGAGGACAGGAACTCCACAAGGAGAGCAACAGAACCAAAAAATCTGGATCCAGGGGTCTTTTCTGACACTGATACTCTAACCATGGACCATGCATGAATATAACCTTGAACCCCTGCCCATGGCAGCTCATTGTCCAAGTGGGTTCCCTAGTAATGGGAACAGGGACTCTCTCTGACTTGAACTGGGTGACTGGCTCTTTGATCACCTCCCCTGAGGGGGGAAAAGACTTACCAGACCACAGAGGAAGACAATGCAGGGAGACCTGATGGGTTAAGGTCAGAGGGAAAGGGAGGAAGACATCCCTTATCAGTGGTCTTGGAGAGGAGCATAGGAGGAGATGAGGGAGAGAGGATGGGATTGGGAGGGGGTTACAGCTGGCATACGCAATGAATAAACTGTAATTAATAAAAAAATTAATTGATTACAAATTTTTTTTAAATGAAACCGCTTCCAAATTCCAGACCATAATCAGGTTTTCTACATCCATTGCTGCCTTCAGGAAGGTTTTAAGATGAGAACCAAATACAACCTCAGTGCTTGGAAGAAAATTACAGGTGTAATTCCAGCCAGGCAACTGGTTCTAGTAAGAGAACCTGTTTTACTTACAGCATACCCTAACCTTCCTTCACAGATTAGCAGCAACAGAAACCACTAAGTAAAGTGTTTGCTCACTTTATGTAGTTACACTCTCACAGTATTCTAGTATCCCACAATTCTTAGTATTAAGAGCTAAAGTATTAGAATCAAAATAATTAATTTAACAATGAAGACTACACAAAATCACTTTATAATTGATTTTTTTAAATTCACACCTTATTTACTGAGCTCTATTTACTGAGTTGGGAGATACGCAACTGAATTAATTAGTGTTGGTACAAATCTGAATATTGCCAACTGTTTTGAGGAATCTCATCAGCTGATGCCCAAAATGAATATTTAGAAGAACCTAAGCCACCTTGTTTAGTATAAGCTTGTCATTCATCCTACAAGAAATTTTACACTGTGTTCTTTCCCCAATCCAAAAATCTTTGTAGAGCTCTCCAACAACTATGAAAATGAGAGAAGTTCCTCTATCAATTCATACCAGGAAATATAAAAAAAAAATAGAAAATCCAGTAATGTTTACCAGAAATGGATTTCCATCCTTACAAATATGTGTGTGAGAAAAATATAGTTTTGCATGAGAAAGTCCTTTGTCTTACAAAAAGTAAGGGAATAGGTTACTTCTAGTTAACATGAGGGCTCTTCATCAGAATTCAGATGCTAGGGTGGTAGAGCTGGAAGCTCATGGAGAGGTCATGAAATGCAGTCTCCTCACTATTAATCAAAGGGAGACCCAACATATGCTCCAGTATGCACTATGATTTGTAACACGAAGTTGACAGCATATAGATTTCCGAGAAGCTGGAAGTAAATTACCTCACCATTTTCTGCCTTTGTACCAACCATGTGTAAAATGAGGACAAAGTAATCTGAAATTTGTAGGGAAAAAAGACATTGATAAATTAATGAACATATTAATTTGTGATGAGTAACCTTAGGACAGAAAAAATGTATGCTAATAAACTATCCACCATATTTTGCTCATTATTCAAAACAGGAACTATATTTGGAATAAACAAAAATGGTACGCACTACAGAATATTGGGAAACCGTCTCCCTAGTGTTTTATGTGTCCGGATCCTTCTCTGAGTTACTTTATATGGCCTCTCAATGTCTCTAATTTCAAAATACTCAAAAGAATAATAGGTCTCCTGTCCTCAATCCAAGGTTAAAAATAGCATTGAACATCGTAAAAATTTGGAGAGTGGTACTTAGAATATTGATTAGCCAATAATTGTCATGCTCTTATAAAGGAACACAGTTAGGAACCAGACAGAGCATTCCACCAGAACTGATGGTCTGACACTTAATTGAGTTAGAAAGCTCCTTCTTCAACCCCAAACACTGCCCACATAGTAACTTCAGATTCTCACTGGTCAGCACCAATGGTGACAGAATAGCCATAGAACAGAGGTGTTTCTGATGTTTTGCAGACTCTGTCCATCCGTTGAAGGTCCTTTTTCACAGTTCCAAAACAAGAGATTGTGTGCAGATCAGATTCAAAGCTATTCTTCAATAACAGATCTAGAGCTAGGATTGGCTCTACTTTTTAACAAGTTTTAAAAATATTAGAATGTCATATCTTTGGGCTATATATCCAAAAGCCAACACAAATAAACCCCATACCTGCTGAAAATGTGTTCAGATGAGTGAATCGACAGGTGGATACTTTTCTCTCTCAAGTGGTCACCAGAAAATGATGATTACTGTAAAAAGAAAAAAAGCTATCATATTTTCTCTTCATTAATATCAACGGACTTTGTGAGACCTAAATCCTAAAGCCTGCAAGTATCAACTGTTTACTTAGCCATGGTGTTGAAAGTAATCTTATCTGGTTTTGTGTGGGTATGTGTTATTTTTTCCCTTTGTGTTGAAGGAATTGTTATACTAGGTATCAGTAACTATAGGATGCCTCTCACTCACTCATAACAAAATACTGAGATACACACTATTCCATGGGTATTCTTAGTATCATAATTTTTATTTATATATCAACTTTGTTTGGTCAAATGAAAACTGGGGAGATTAGATTTAACTCCAAGACGTCTGTATTAATGACAATGTGCACACTGGTTAATATGCAAAAGGCATTGTGAATAAGAAAAACATATTTAATTCTTGGTTGGCCTCTAACCCAAGGTAGATAATTCTAATGAATCATATAATATTTATTATTGAAAAATAGTCTTCCTCTTTGTACCCATGCTCTCATCCAAAGGTCTGTGATATTTCTGTGTCTATTTTCCTCAATAGCCCATTTATATTCATCACTATCTTATCTTTGAAACTGATTTGGAAAGAAAACCACAAAGTGAGCCTCCATTAAGCTTCTTTATTACACAAGAACACACATCAGATGAAATCGAAGTTCTTCATGTTCCGTAGAGGAATCCTCATTCTTCATGTTCTACAGATATTGCTCCTTACTAATGATTTTGTATTAAAAAAAAAAAGTTCTAGTATGTAGCTTTCTTATATTTTCATAACAAATTATCACAGAGCAGATGGTTTAACCAAGAAAACTTCATCTCACAATTCTGGAGAGCAGATGTCCCACATAAAAGAAGTCAGAATGGTTTGCTTACTCAACTCAAGAGGACTCTCTCCTTGGCTTTCACTTGGTCATGCTCTTTCTTTTCTTTTTTTCATGTGGCTCCCGTGTGTGTGTGTGTGTGTGTGTGTGTGTGTGTGTGTGTGTGTGTGTGTCTAAATTTCCTGTGCTTATCAGGATAGCCACTAGTTTTGATTAGGGGTCACACCAGCAATCAGCTTCTGAGTTTATTCTTTAAGGACCTGTCTTCAAATACAGCCATGTTCTGAGGCAGTGAAGGTGGAGACTTTAATATAAGAATTGGGCAGAAGAACATAGCTTAGCCACCACACCCACATTACTTGGTATTCAACTATTCTGCAAAATTCAGTCAGATTTTACATGATGACTGAGTGCATTTTAAATGATAATAGGTTTATGTATTTGTATCATTTATATGTTCAACTGAACTCTTCCAGTCAGATGCAACATCATGGTGAGGCATCAATGACAGATTGTGTATTTAATTATTTATAATATTCTTCCCTTTGTGTTGTTTATGAAGGGAGTCAACATTTGTAATTATCTTTACTAGATGACTTGTATTCCTATATAAAAATGACTGTAGGCACTGAAAATTCTGGCTGTATTGATTCTTCACTTTTGTTCTTTCTCACAATATATTTAGTTCCAGTCTAATTTACAATTACAACACACTTATGTCCTCACTTTTGTTTCTATTTTGATATTATGTGTTAATACTAATTCATGTTACAGAGAGTCTTCCTTCTCTTAAGGTCTTGTTTAGTAAGCAAGATTTTCAGAATTTTAATCATTAAACCCTGGAACACAGCTTCAGTGTATATGTTCAGGTATTCCTATATTTCATTCAAATAGGAAAAAACAGATATCTTTATGATACAATACAATAAAAACAATATGTATTGTCAAGTATTTGCCCTTTGATAATTGGAATTTATTTTATGTGGTTTTGTTGTGTGTGTCTGCTGACCTCTCATAGAATTTAATGAAAATTTGAAGTTGAAATTCTGCCCAGAAAGTGGTAAGTTTCTTTAACTGGAGACAAAAAGAAAGAAGCATTTGGGAATGTCCACCGAAGACTGTGGAAACAGGGAGAGGATGGACAAGATGATAGGTATTAAAAAATACATATCATTGTAAGGAAGTCTGAACAAAATTATTTGAAATTCTCCTCTATAATGTTCATGTTTTAAAATTTCTGCTAATTTAGAAGATCTAAAAATATAAGCCGGGGAACAAAGATGAAACTTAGAACTAGATGCTCAAAAATCAGACAGGAAAAAAAAAATCATATGACTGGGTTTCCAAAGGATATGTTATTATGCATTGTGCTCTTCTTAAAATTGATTCCTAGCCTGCTGAATCAACTCACTAGCATCTGCTATAGAAATATCATAAAAGAATAACAAACAAATATACAGACTCAGGCAGGTACTTTTAATCTCTTGATTTTTTTCTCATTTTCTTTGCTTGGTTTCTCTCATTTCCTTTAAAATTAGAAATTCATTGTCAAAAGGTCTCTCCATTTATTAACTGTATAAAATAATTTTTATCCTTTCCTATCAACATCATCCAGCAAGCATAAATATACTAGAAATTCTGGGTATTTATCAGAAAACAAAGCACAGTCTTTTCCTGAGTCACCTTGTACTTGAGCTGACAGATTGACTCACAGTGAGACGTGACGCTTTATGGTTTTGTTGGCCAGACTTCCATCTGCATGACTGTTTGTGGTACAAGAATATCCCTGCCTTGGCCAGTGTTCTTTTCAGCACAGCTTTACTCATTCAGTGCCCTTTAGTTAACCTTGAGGAAAAACACAAAGTCAGTCTGAGGCATTTTGCCTTTTACCAAGTATAACTGCATTAAATATGTGCATGCTTGTCTGTGTGTGTGCAACTGGAATAGCGTAGGAGCTCTGCCAAAGAAAAAGTCGCAACACAAGTTTGAACAGCAAGTGTCTTTGACTTATTGCTGTGATTATTCTAATTGCTCATCTACTTGGTGGGAGGTTGCAGGAAGCTGTTTTAAAGTAATCAAGCTGAGATGGGCCCTTCTATTTATAATAGTACTGAAAATTCTTATCCTTCTAAAGACTTAATTGTATTTTTCTTTAAAAAAATAAATTCACTGTTATTTCTTCTTGCCATTTTTGTTGCTTAAATCCAATAATACATATTTGAAAGTTTCTTAGTTATTACACAAATAAGCATAAGTTATCTTTTATTTGGTAGATTAAATGCAAAGCACTTAACAACCATTAAGGAACATGAAGTGCAATAGAGACCTTCCATAATATATCAATATTCTGTTGGCAGCCTCTTGAAAAGAGTAGTCTTATACATGTCATCTATATGAATATATATATATGTATATCTATATGTATATGTATATATGTATCTTATGAGAAAAGCTAGTGTTGGGTTTTTCTCCAGCCTTGGATCAATATTTAGTCAGTATTGCAGTTATGACTGGTATTATTACATGACTGAAAAGTAAAGAAACAGCACACATTAGTGCCTTATTGCTACTTAATCCTTTGTATGAACTTCTCCTTTGTTCCTCTCTAATATTGTGATTTGCCTAAAGCACTTGTGCTGCGATATCACTGAAATACAATAATGGCATATGTGTCACTTTGCAACTCTGGAGCTGGAGATTTTCTCAACCAGAGTCTAGCAATCCATTTCAATTCACTACTAAGAGTGATTTTAGGATTTTTGTGAATTAAAAAAACTAAAATCCATAATAACCATCTATAAATAGACACTAAAATTTACAGTGACTTTCTTTTCTCTTAAATCCCCCTCAGAAAGTGTAACTTCTCGTTTTCCTTGAATCTGTCTCAAAAGTATGTTTAGAGTACATGGACTATTTTCTCTGCTTCAAGTCTACCCTCCTCTATCTTTAATTCTTCTCTAGCTACAGGTATTAACAAAGCCAAGAAATGTTTATATGCAAATATGTAGTTAAGTTCATAAGTTAAGATCACAGAACATGAAACACTGGACCATGGAGAATCCTAAGACACACAGGGTCTCACCCCTTGCTTTTGCAGAAGAAGACATTATAATCTTAAATTTTAATTGGTTTACTCAGAGCAGCAAGTGGCAATGTTATATAGATACAGTAACTCTTGACATGGCAAATAATTAAACTCTTAAAATCTCACTTCCATGTTCCATGTAAAAGAACCTATTTTCAGAAATGTCCCACAAAGTTGAAGGTCATTATTTTTAGATGTGTGGGAGATTTCACAGGAAGACATGTTTTATCTTCACAATCATTTCTCAACTATCTTGTACTTTCCTGTATGGTACCAAAATGCACACATATATACAAACAGAGTTGAGCTCTCTCCTCTTGGTTGTTTTTAATCACTGCCATACCTGGTGATCCTATAACATACTTGCCTCAGAATTTGTTAAGCTTTAGAAAGAACTCATCCTAACACTATAAAGGGAGGCTCTGCTAGAGTAGATATCTAAATATCTCAGCAAGGTTTGTAGAGGAAAAAAATCCCCCAAACTTAAGTCCAGTGGAAGATGTGAAAAGGAGTAGATAAATGAATTCATAATGAGTAATCTAAACTCAGGAGAATTAGAATGACAGGGCAAACCTATACCTGACTAACTTTCTCCTAGGGAGACATTCTTCCCATATGGAGTCAAGTAATATTTTCAACATTCCTATGTATTGTCATTTCCTGGTGACCTTCATGGCGATGTGACAGGTTACTAGCAGCTTCTTCAATAAGTGTTATTAAAAAAAAGAAGTATTGGCATTCCTTATACATTGAAAAAATTGTTAAGACCATTTTTTGAAGTAAAAACATTATAAGTATTAAAATACAGTGAAAGCATGCAGTATCGATAATGCAGAATTGAGAGGTATTTGGCTAACACATCATTATTTGGTGTCTTTATTATAGATCATTAATTTAAGAACATTTTTTATCATTTGTGCAAAGAAAATAAGGTATATAAACAAAACCGATATGAGAATCTCAGATGGAACACATAAGTGATTGAGTTCACAACCATCAGGTGTGATAATTAGTCTTCAGAATTACCATATATCAGATTTTCTGCATCTGATAATGTATAGTTGTTCAATTATCACTTCATACATAACTCATTTGTGTTTTGCCCAAATGACACTCATCTAAGATCACGGGAAGTTCTGCCCTTAAAAGAGGAACACAAGATACTAAAGAATAAAATCACGTACAAGGCATTTTTAAAAACTGTTCACACTAAGTTTCCTCTCTTGCCTTTTAGAAGATGGTTATATTTGTTTTTTAACTCAAATGCTGCCTTGGACAGAAATTCAGCAAAAGTAGATAGCCAGTGTCCATCACTTGAGTGATTGGCTGATCTATTTCTGCCTCTTTCCTTCTAATGATTGTTCAATAAATCATATAGTAACTACTATGGCTGCTGTACTGAAGTAGTCAAGTGAAAAAGAATATCCTTTCTGTCTTGGGCAGTATGTTCTGCTAACAGCACACTTCTCAAAGCCTTTGAGTAACCCAGTGACAGGTTGCAGACAAACATTTAAATAGCTCGATAAATAACTGACAAAACACTCTGTACATTGTTTGGAGATAAATGTAAGCACACCACAAATGTCAAAATTAATCCTTAGCATATTTTCCTAAAAGATATTTCTAGAC
This sequence comes from Psammomys obesus, assembly GCF_907164565.1. Taxonomy (NCBI): domain Eukaryota; kingdom Metazoa; phylum Chordata; class Mammalia; order Rodentia; family Muridae; genus Psammomys; species Psammomys obesus. Next base: position 2,135,246 of record NW_026586550.1, read on the forward strand.
TAAGATCGTATTATGACATTCAGATTACAGAGCAGGACTCTGAAGTGTTCAAATGCTTTTTTTGGAAAATGCATACTTTCTAATTGCTGATAATAGTGCAGCCATAATCATGCATTGTATTTCAACTTTGTAAGATGGCCTGAATGATTAGATATATATGAAAATGAATGTATGTGTTGTAAGTGTTTGGGGGTTGCATTATAAATAATAACTGCAAAGAACCCATACAAACCAAGTAGTGTTTAAAACCAATGAAGCTTAACTTTTAGAAGGCTATAAATGATTATGAAATTATAAAAATTATAATTTTCCAGTTTTCTAAAAATGACTTTATAGGTGCCACAAATAAAGCATCTACAGTGAAGAAGAAGCACAACATATAAAACTTGTTTTTTTGATCATGAGCATATGCAGTGTGTTTTTGTTTTCAGAGGCACTGTTCCATATGCTGGTGGACCAGAACTGCCAGGCCATTTGTAGGCTGCCCTGCTGGGCTTATCCTGAGTGTGACACACACCATGCAGGGATGGTGATATAGAGAAGCCAGTAAGTTTCCACTGTGTGTCACAATCATGAGAAAGGCAGAGCCTGGTCCCTGCTGACTGCCAAGGATGGCATTAGGTGGCTTTCTGGAATGGCAGTAGCAGAAATCTCCATCAACATATTTTAACCTTCAGAATTATTCAGGCACATTCTGATCTCACTAAACAGGCTGATAAGAGTGAAGTACAAACTTGGCATCAAACGGCTGTTTCCAGACAACCAATGAGAGGCACAATAAGGGAAAGGTTTTTTTTTTTTTTTTTTTTTTTTTTTTTTTTTTTTTTCTGTTCTTAGATACAGTCAGTGCCTTTCAAGGTTAAGTATTCCACAACAGTTTTTCCATTGCATAAAACAAGAAGAGCTTTCATTTTAAATGTATCAAAACACAACAGGATAAAGAAAAAGAAGACAAAAAAAAAAGTGAATACTTCAATACAGAGTTAAAACCAACCAGGTTCTCAGGCCAAAGTACTAGGCAAACATGAGACGATCCAGTGGATTTGATTCTAATTCAACTTGAGCAGGCTCCATGTTTCAGTTTCCAATGTTTTGTCCTCTTTCCACTGTGCTTATCATGAAATCTGATCTATTTGTAGGTTTAAAGCAAGGACAGGGACAGAGGTGACCTAACTTTAGTATTATAGGAGATAGTACTAAACGTGAGGGCAAGAGCAATAATTCTGCAGCTTCCTACTTGGACATGGGCCCAGCTTCAAGAAATAAAAATAGAAGTGTCTGAATGTAACTAAAAAGCTAAGCCACATGGAATTAAAATGCCAGTTCCCTTCAGCCTTCCTTTTTTTCCAGTCATGAAACTTTCAAAGCCAGCAAATTCAAAAGCTCCTACAGCCAACTCTCTTTTTTAGTTACCATCACTTGTGATTTCAGTGATTCAAAATGACTGCCACCTTCAGGAGTCCCCAGTTGGCTGCTCTAATTCCTTTAAAACATTACCAAATTAAAAAAATAATCTTATATTTACGGTTGTGAGCCTACCTCTGACATAATCTGATTGGCCTGCTCTTTGATCACCTCCCCCTGAGCGGGGAGCAGCCTTACCAGGCCACGATAGAGGACAATGCAGCCACTTTTGATGAGAACTGATAGACTAAGATCAGAAAGGAGAGGAGAACCTCCCCTATCAGTGGACTTGGGGAGTGGCATGCATGCAGAAAGGGGAAGGAGTGTGGGATCAGGAGGGGAGGAGGGAGGGGCTTATGGGGGGATACAAAATGAATAAAATGTAATTAATAAAAAAATGCAAAAAAAAGAATAAACTGGAATATATGAAAAAAATTATCAAGTTTCAAATACAAATAAATAAATATATAAGGCCATCAAGAAAGAACTCTAGTATGGCAGTTTCTCAGTTGATGGTTTTTATGTTCCTAAAACATACTTCTATTAATGTTCTTTACTTTATAAATAAATGCAACAAATGAAAATGCAATAAGAAACAAACAAACAAACAAACAAAAAGCCCCTAATGTTTTCACCAGCTTCTGTTTCTAATTTGCCCAAGGGCTATGTTTAACATATTCCCAATGTCACTTATTGAAAGAGGAACTGGAAACAAAAACTGAGTTAGTAACCGAAGATTTACCATTGTTTGGGATGATAATTTGATGTGCCTCAGGGTGACTAGATACACTAAATTTTATGAATACTATGAGTGTTACTCACTATAGCTCTGTCTTCTGAGTAAAACAAATACATCCTGAGTTTTTAAAACCTTTTTATTTATTTATTTATTTTTTTGGCCTTAGTTGAAATTCTTTGAAGTTTAAGGGAATACTTTGTTTGAAAGAGGTACTTAGGGGTGCAATGGGAAATAAGAATCCAACCCAGGCTGTTTTAAACTAATGTTTATCTAGCATTCATCATTCTCTCTAACATATGAATATAGTTTTCAAAACCACAAACCTCACAAGTGTTTAGATCCCAGACTTGTAAACAGGTCTGATTTCCTTTTATTGAGCTTCTTCCTTCCTTGTTCCTTATTGCATTCAGCTGGCTCTAATTCCTCTCCATGTACTTAAAGAGATGAAATATTTCATCTAAATTAAGAGCAATCATGTGTTTGAAAAGATCAATCCAGAAACAACTGAAAAGTGAATTGTTTTCAATGAATCTGTTTACAGTGACTGAGCAACTAGGGGTTAGATGAATAAATAAAAAGACCTGTAATTTCATTGAATTATATTGTTCAATTTCAATTGTGTCTCTTAATGTAAACAGCTCAGCAATTGATGTATTATCGAATATTCGTGGAGTGTGTGTATAATGGATATGTTTATGAATGACCCTATGAGAGAAAATCAATGTTAGAAAGATTTCTCTGTTGAACTAGAATTTATATGATTGCACATCAAACTTTAAAATGTCTAGATTTTAACATCTAGTACTTCAAACTTTCAGAGGGAAAATTAAAAGACCTGAAAAGAAACACAGACAGTGCAGTGACATATGGTAAAGAAAAAAGGTAGTATTTTTAACATATTTTTTAGTATTTAGTTCAAAGCAAGAATAAAACTAGGAGACAGATATGATGGCACACACTGGCAGGGTCTCAAGTTCAAGACCATGCTCAACAATTATAGTAAAAGCCTATCTCAAAGAAAAAAAAATGAAAAGAATAGTTTTTGTTTTGTTCTTAAAGAAAAGTAAGAACATTTATTACTTCCTTAATTGCAGTCGGGAGAGTGGGGGAGACAGAAAGTATGTAAGGAAGACAGGGTTTGTTCTGGCAAAGAATTTAAAGGGAAACAGTCCTTTTTTTTTTTCCTACACTTTATTCATTTTGTATCCCCCCATAAGCCCCTCCCTCCTCCCCTCCCGATCCCACCGTCCCTCCCCTTTCTGCATGTATGCCCCTCCCCAAGTCCACTGATGGGAAGGTTCTCCTCTCCTTTCTGATCTTAGTCTATCAGTTCTCATCAAAAGTGGCTGCATTGTCCTCTTCTGTCCTTCTTGGAAAGAAATGTATAAAGGAGAAGTCTGAGTCTGCTGGTCATATTACACCACAGCCAGAAAGCAGAGATAAACACACACACAGAGACAGAGGAGAGAGAGAGAGGAAAGCTGAGACAGCTCGGGTTTTCCTTTTTTCTCAGCCTGAGACCCCCAGTCAGTGGAATGGTGCCACCCACATTTGCAGTGGGTCTTTCCACTTCATTTAACCCAATGGAGAACATTTCTTATAAATATATCCAAAGATTTCTTTTTTAAGTAATTCTAGATGCTGTCAATTGGCCAATTCATATTAACTATCACAACTACTACCTGAGCATCATCAAATCACAAGAAAATATGCCAGCATTTGAAAGCAATCATGCTTTTCTTTTAGCATTATATAATTATGAACTGCCAAAAAAATTCACTTATTAATCTAGCTAATGGATCAATAATCTGTGAAAACAATTCCTGTGAGCTACTTTCTGAACAATATTCCCTGAACATCATACATGTCTAAGTGTCTGAACTGATTGACAAAGCAAAGCATTACCATCTTTTGGGGAGTACCCAGTTACAAAACTGCTCACTTCCCCCTTTCATCCTGATTCCTTTAGTTCTGTAAATGTGCTTAAATTACACTCATTGAAACTCAAGCTGTCTTTTCCATTTCCTGTCTCTGTTAATCTACTACCAACACTTCACATTTTATTTTGTTCAACAGTACGCAAAGTATTTTTATTCATGTAATACATAGGGAAATGATGGCCGAGAGATTTCCCAACCACGCACTGGATTAGCAACCAAGCAATATGAGCTTCACAGGCAACTTGTTAGATACAGAAATTTACCCACAGACCCAGACTAACCAAATCAGAATGTGCATTTTAACAAGATTCCTCAGTGACTAGTAAATGAGAATTCATTAAGCATTGCCCAAGATAAGGTAATAGATTTGCTTAAGATATCTAATACTGTAACTAGAAGAGCCAGATATCCCAGTTCTATGTTCCTGAGCCCAAATATGACATTAGTACCAACAGCAAAATTGCTTCAATAATTTTTAGATCTAGCCTCAGGTAACTAAAGAAAATCTCTGCAGGTGTATTCAATGACTCAGGGTATGCTTTTGATGGGAGATTTGTGTGCAGGTCTCAGTTTGAGAAGCAACATTCATGTAATACACATGGTAAGTTCAAGTAAGTACCATTCACCTTTCATCATTGTCTTCTAAGCCCTTCATCTCCTCCAATACCTAAACTCATTGTTCCCTCTGTGTATTAAGTCAATAGCCATTTTATCCTTCTTTAACCAACCGATCTAATTAACTCCACCTCTCTTTCTGTATTGCTTCCTATGCATTCCTTCTTCAATCAACAACCCTTTCCAAGTTTCAGATAATGAATTCATTGCTAGTATTTCAGTGGATCCCCCACAGGCTCTTAAATAAGACAATTATTTTTTATATTTCCTTAATCGACCTCCAGTATATCTTCAAACTCCCGATCCCATTTTCCACTACTGTGTTATGTTAAACATCTGAGAAAAGCCATCAAGGAAAGCAGGTGTGTCTTCATCAGTTTTTGTCTCCAGCAACAAGACCAAAAACTGATTCAAGATCTTTCCATGGAACTCCAAAAGGAGACCAACAGAACCAAAAAAATCTGGGCCTTGGGACCCCTGCAGAGACAGATACCCCAACCAAGAACCATGCATGGAAAGGACCTAAAACTCCTGCTCAGATGTAGCCCATAGACTCAGTCTCCAAGTAGATTCCCTAATAAGGGGAGAAGGGGCTGTATCTGGCATGAACTCAGTGGCCAGCTCTTTGTTCACCTCCCCCTGGGAGGTGCAGCTTTGGAAGGCCACAGAGGAAGACAATGCAGCCAGTCCTGGTGAGACTTGATAGGCTAGGGTCAGCTAGAGGAAGGCCTCCTTTATCAGAGGACTAGGGGAGGGGCATACGAGGAGAAGAGGGAGAGATTGGGAAGAGATGAAGGATGGGGCAACAACTGGGATACAAAGTAAATAAACTAATAAGTAATAAATAAAAAATTTAAAGATCTTTTCATGGTAAGCATTCATTAACCTCCTTCTACTCTAAGTCATATTTTAACTTAGAAAGGGGTTCCTATGTGAAAGTGTCATGAAATTGTGCTGAGAATACATGAGCCAAGGTAGTTTTTCATGGAAGCAGTTCTTTGAATGGTTAAAAAACATTCCCAATGTGAGGTCGTATATATGAACTGTGAAGATTGCTAGGAAAGACTTCAGGTAGAGGTGCGTATTTTGTGAACTGATTGAAGGAGGCTCTTAAGAACTTCAAATAACCTCCACCTTCTAAGAAATAATATATGTGAATTTTACTGTGATCAAATATCTTACACTAAATCCAGTGCCTTGTGTATGTGTTTAGGTCTGTACTTTAAACTTCCGTGCTGTGATTCTAATCCTTGGCATAGCTCAAAATTATCAGTGTGGTATTTTAAAAATTTTGTATTTAGTGGCCATAGCCAGAGACTATATTCTTGGTCTACAACAAACCTTAGTCATTTTATTTATTTTATTATTTTATCTTATTGTTTCTACCTCCCCCAAAGTACTTCTAATGTGAAATCAGAGGTCAGGATCATTGTATAATATGCTTATTTTCATAATACAGGGTCTTGTAAAGCAACACCCTACAACACTAGTTCGGGAGTAGGACTCCTGATTCCTGCATTCCCAACAATTCCCAACACACTGCTGAGGATGCTCCACTCACCAGTCTTTTGTAGCAAAACACCACAAGACTTCAGCTTCCATTATAGTTTACTCTGTCCTGCAAAGGACTTCTTTCTTTATGTACAATCAAATATGAATTCCTCCTTTTAATAATCTCTACTTATTGCCTCTATTAACTCATCAAATATTTAATGTTATATTCTGTACCAGGCATGAGTATAAAGACTGTGTGAAGAGGCTTTAAGTTATCACAATCAGTTACCTTAAAAAGCTGCCTGAAGTCAATAAATGAAGCCATTCAAAAACAAGAAGTTGATGGTAGCAGACAGCCTTAACAATGTACAAACTTGTGGTTTTTTTTAAAAATACGAAACCAAGTAAAGGGCAGCAATATTGGTTAGCATGGAAATCTTGCAATGCTAAGGAAAAAGAAATCTAAATCGTGTATATCCCAGTCTCCCTTACATCATGTTTAAATAAAGATAATGACAGTAGCAATAACAGGATTTCTGCACATCAGTTAAAACAAGATCTAATGTTGTTTTACAAACAGAAAAGTACCACATTATTCTCATAAATTGGCTCTTTACATCTAAATCCTAAGAAATTGTTCCAAAAGATTAACTTCTCACTTATGTGTGATTCCTCACAAATAAGTTCTGTGAATACTTTTCTTTACTATTTATAAAATAAAGTTTGTAAATAGTAGAAGGAAAATCAATAATGAAAACGCTAATGCATATTTTTCTATATTCAAACCTACCTGATGAAATACTAAGATTAGATATGCAGATCTTTAAGTATATGGGTTTCAAGTGTTCTTATACTTTTTAGAGATGCTGTTAAGTTCAAAGCAGTAAGGGGAGATAATAAAATATTCAAAGCCCTGCAATACAGACAGTTAATAAGTGCATAAGCAAAGGTAAGAAGTAAAGTTCAGCTCTCAACTAAGGCACATGTACCCTATTTTTTTAAAAAAGACTTTAGCCGTGATTTTTTTACATGCTGGTGTTATAAAGGAAAGAGGATTGCCACCAGACTTACAAAATAAAACAAAAGGATATTCCTTGTTTGATGGATCGAAAATATTTTGTGTAATTATATGTTGCTTTTTAGTTGAGAGATCCAGAAACATAAATTAGTCTCAGCAACAGCAGCTGCAAAGAAAAACACTAGAAGGGAGATGTAATTCTACATATGTATAAAATATTTCACATGTACACTGCTTTTTTATTGCTAAGCATAGTTTGATTATGTATGCACAACTTTTCCTCTAAAATAATTGTTGTCTTTAGCTTATCAAAAACACCAAAGAAGACAGGTTCTAATGTCTACCAAGGTTTAGGAAAAACACAATAAGATGTTTCTATCTTATTTTACAACTTCCCTTGAGGTTGTATTGGTGCTTTTTAAAATTTAGCTCCATATTTAATGATGTCAAAACAATCCCGCTGTGTGTAGTTTTTTAGATACCACCCTGTGTAACTTTTTAAACAAGTACCACTCTCTCTATTCTTTAAAAAATATCTCAAAATATGCAAACAAATAATATATGAGGAATTAGAAAAAACACTCTTAAAAAGACAGGTGGCAATCAACATCATATCTACCACTGTGGATGATTAGTCTAAGACACATAATGTTTATGAATGAGAAACATATTTTTTTACTAGTGATCAAATTCAAATATTCTAGAGACTTGATATGATAAACATGTGTGCCTCTGTCTGCCAGGGGGCGAATACAGGCAGCAGCTAGAGAATAATTAGTAGAGATATGACAGTGGAGAGCAGCATCAGATACTATTAGTCATGACTGAAATGCAAAACTGTGAAACCAGCAAGGCAAAAAGCAGAACTGGGAACAATTTCCAGAAAGGTGAGGCTATGACCCAAGGAAGCTTAACCCTGAAATATTATCTTTAAAAGTTAATCATCCCAATATAGCATGCCCACTGTTTCTTAACAGGTCAAAATAAATTACCCTTTTCCTAGGATGGCAAATCACAATATGTCTACAACAGTGTCTTAAATCCACTTAGGAAGCAGATCATTTGATGTAATGAATTCTACATGTCTTCCTTTTAACATCCTTCACCTTGAAGATGGAATGTCAAAGAGCTCAGGGTTACCACCACCTTCCAGTAGCAACAATATTCAGGCACCATGGAGGCTCAGCAAGGCAAATCTGCAGGATCTCCCTAGGTTTTCCTGCACTGTATGATTTCAATCTAATGAAAAATCCAAGTTCCATACAATCTTCACCCACCGATTTCCCATGCAATTGCTATCTATTTTACCAGTGTCAAATCTTCCCTGACAATAATTTTCAGTTCCTTATTCTCTCAAGCTCCAGCTGATCAAACTGAGGTTTTTACATCCAAAGTCATCACCTTCTGCATGTCTGATTGAGTTTTCCTTCAGTGAAAATGGCAGCTGCCGAAGTCAGCCAGAATTTCTGTATCTGCCTCAAGTTTCAGCTTTTTCATCTGTACCTCTTCCTTCAAGACTACACTGTCTCTAATAAAAGCCAAACTCTTCTTTTAGTGAGGATTTTCGCATATGCCTCTGGCCACAAGGGAAAACAGAACAAGTTGAGTTCAGGTTGTACAAAGACCACCCTAGTAGAGCAGAAATTCCTTATTCTCTGATTGTTACCATCGGATATTGGGAAGCACGGGCTCTGGCTAGAAGTGCCTGGTGCTTACTCTTTAATTATGTTATGCTCATTATCATGTAGTCCAGAATAGTGCTAATGAGACCAGAAATCACAGACAAATGTAATGCTCGCATTTTGGTCTGATTAATGGCTAATTTTCCACATCTAAAGGTGAAAGCAAGAGCAGAGTCTGTTCCTCTGAGATGGTAGGTTCTCACGTAGGAAGCACAGAGTAATAAAGAACAGGAAATTATGTGTACATCCTGCTACCCTTCCTCTCTAGAAGAGGGAGGGGACAGTCAGCATTCCAATTCAAACATCACAGGCTTGATACTGCCACTGGTGGAACTTGCTTGGATAGTTTACACTTCAAAGAGGAGTTTTCTCAATATAATTTACTAAGAAAAATAGAAATATTCAGAGATGCATGTAAGGGTTTTCTATAACTGATAATTCATCTCTCTTCTTCCTGCTTCATTCATCATTGCATGAGTAGTGATATTTAAATGACAAATATCAAATTTTATTAATTTCAGAAAAATTTTTATGTCCTGAATTACTATTAGGAGGAGAAATAAATATTATTTGTATCCCACTGATGAGAAATTTATTTCCAGATTTGGTGTTTATACTTATTCTGATGAACACTCACACAATTTCAAACCATGTCATTCTTAACCATTGTGTAGAATTATAGGGTCATCCTAAAAACCCAGTGATATTTTTCACTAGCGTAAGCAAATTTTCTGGGTTTAGCATTCAAGCTATGGTTTCAGCTTTATAACATCATGATTTAACAACTAAATTAAGATGCCTAGATCTCTACATTCTGTTCAGTCTCCCTCTATGTACTAATATTTACATTGTGGCAAGTTTTAGGTTCATATCAAAGTATTTACCTGGGGGAGCTGAGTGTGGCAGAGGTGCTAAGCCACAGTCACACTTCTAGCATTTTATTTAGCAAGCTGCCTTGTAGCTGTATCCTTGCATCTTCATAAGTTACATCTGAGCTTTGACATTACTGAGAACATGTTACTACCTTACACATTTCTTTCTCTCTCTCTGTCTCTAGTGCTGTGTTATTAACAATAATGCCTCTTAAATGGATTACCACTGCCAGCAAATGCTTGTTAAATGAATGATTCTATCAATCAATGAAGAGGCACTGAAGACGTGTATTCCTGGCAGAAATCTGGTCATGACAAGAGTGTGCAATTAAAAAACCAAATTAGTATCTAACAACTTGAACTCCTGCGTAATATACCAAGAAGCCTCTTTGAATGGGAGGGGCATCTGTCTAGAAGAGCACTATAATAGTTAAATGCACTTCATCATTAAGTATTTAATTATGCATTCTTACCTACTCACTTGGGGAAGTGTAGCCTGGATTACAATTAGGAGAGAGTGCAAATGCTTAAAAGAAACATAGGAAGAAATTTGGAGTTTAAAAGGAAGTAACATTTTGCACAAACCACACAAACGTCCAAGCCCTATTAAAATCACTGATAAGTAATCTCAGAAAAACATTCTCCAGTAATGGCTGACTGGGCTCTTGCAGAAAAGCAAATTGTTTTTTCTTGGCAAACATCCTACAAGCAATAGGCAGCAAGAAATTGTTTGTTCTACTCATGTAAGTTCATGTGAGCATCTACAATTCTAATGCCAAATTTGGTTCTATCTCAGAAGCCACTTTAACTGTGAAGAAAATTGCCAGGAACTTTACCAGGCCAGTGAGTGAGTTTCAACAGGCTCCATGGTTTCCAGAAGGAATCCTTGTGTGTTACTGTGTCCACTATTCAAAATCACATTCCAGGTGCCTAAAAGAGTTTTAAAAATATTTTTCTTGAAATTAATTTCCAATAAACATAAACAAATTAATTTCAAGAAAAATATTTTTAAATATTTTTAAAACTTTTTTAGTTCATGGGCTCATGAGTGCAAGGGCACAAGGGTAAAGGCAACTTGTGTGAATCTAATCTTTCCATTCTCTTTGGGTTTTTGATTTGGGATCCAGGGATCAAATCAGGCAACCATACTTGAAGGCAGGCACCTTAACCCACAGAGCCATTTCACAAACCCAAGTTCCAAGATTCTTCACATTATCTTTTCCACTGGGAAGAAGTTTTGTGTGGTCACAGCCATTGCTTTAACATGCAGTACACCAAAAATATACTGTTTACCATTTGGTAATAGGAGGCAGAAGAAATTAATGTAAAAAGAAGAAACATAAAAAGTTGACATTGGAGCTATGTAATGGATCATTGGAGAGTCTGCAATTGCTTTGCCAGCTAGGTTAGACTAAAAAACAACTTAATATCAAGCAAGCATTTAAGTGGTGTTTGCATAGAAGAAGAGTATATAACTGAGCAACTGGAATTAAAGAAAATGG
>NW_026586550.1:2146521-2149067 GCF_907164565.1 Psammomys obesus
TAAGCAAGATATAAGTAGCTATAGAAATTTGGTGCTTTTCCATGTAATATTGAATCTGAAAACTGACTTCTTTGTATGTTTTACTCAGAGAGCAAGGAAAGGTTGGAGCAAGGTTGGATGTAGGCAGCACCACCATCAATACTTGTGCAGCATCTCACTTCTAGAGACTTCCTATGAGGCCACCCAGATGGAAGGTGGATGAGGAGTCTGACAGCATGTGACAAGCTGTCCTCCTCTGGGCAGCTCTCAAGCTTTCCTTTCAATAACTTACCACCCTCTATTGCATCCATATTGGAATCTGTAAGGAAGAACAGGCTCTGTTCATTTAAGAAAGGATATTAGTAAATTTAGTTTATTAAATGGGGGTGTGTGTGTTGAGAAGGCAAGAAAACTAAGAATCAAATTCCCACAGTTTTCAACAATTTGTTCTAATGAAAGGGACAAATATAGATTTTTGTTTATACAAAGACTATAGAGTTCCTTATTTTGTGATTCTTCACATTAAAAAAAAAGTTTTGACATTTTTTTCTCACAGTATTTTAATTTTACAGTGAAAAATGTGAGGGACAAAGCAGAAAAACAATCAAATAACAGAAATAACTTCAAAATGGCTGTAAAGTTAAAGAATAGCAACAACTATGAGATAAAAAGTGATTAAAATTTTGGTGATACACTCTCACATTTTACTATTTTAATTGTGTTGCTAAATTCTACATTCAAATGTTCAGCATTACATAAAAGTATGTAACTATTCTAATTTTTTATGAGTGGTGTGTAAATATGTGTTCTCTGTGTAGGCCATTATGTGTGTGTGCACACACATGCATACGTGCTTGTATGCGTTGGTATATTTGCCTGTGGTAGAGAAGGAGGTACAGATCTTAGGTGTCTTATTCTATTGCCACACACCTTATTTTCAGACACAGTGTTGCTCAGTGAACCTGGAGCTCATCCTTTCTGTTGGAGAACCCCAGGGTTCCTCCTGTCTCTGTCCCTACAAGTCTGAGGGTATAGGTGCATGCTCCTAGGGCTGGCTTTCAAATGTGTGATGGAAATCCAAATTCAGGCCCTCTTGCCATACCTAATTATTATTTTATGAAAGGAGATAAACAGAATGATTATGCTGATTTAATAATCAGAAAAATTATATTGATTTATAATAAATTTTGAGAGTTCATTCTGGATTTCTCCTTATCCTTTAAGGAATTTTACTATTCGTTTTACTATCCAAATACTGAATGCTTGGGTTGGAAATTCTTTATGTTTAGCGTGCTGAAATCATAGCTTATGGCTATACAATGTGCTATCTCCTAGAACAGATTACTGTTTCATTCAGTGGTTGTTAAATACAGAAGAATCTATTTGGTATTGGAAGAAACTACAAATCTTTGAAATATGTTCATAAAAGGAGTGGAAGGGGGGAAAAATCCAACATTCCATGAGCTGTATGTAGCTGTAAGGAATGTTTCAATGTGGCAAAATTCCAAAGACTGAAATCCAAGTGGAGAAACAGAAAAAGAAAAAAAAAAGGAACTAAAATGCCTTTTAAAGTGAATTAAAATTCTCCAGGAGACTATAATGTCTGGGAAGCACCATTTGCAAAAATCAGTGCCTTGAAAGACATCACACAACAAACTCAGCCTTTTCCCATAAATAATAAAGTTTCTTGCTGTATTTACTGCATGTTGTGAACACTATTTTCATTTTTTGAATTTTATTTTTTTCTTATCAGTTACATTTTATTAACTTTATATCCCAGCCGTGTCCCGATCCCTCATTCCCTTCCAGTCCCTCCCTCCCAGTCCCTCCCTCCCTCCCTCATCTCTGCCATGCCACTTTCCAAGTCCACTAATGGGGGGACCTCCTCCCCATTCATCTGATCCTGTTTTATCAGGTATCTTCAGGACTGGCTGCGAAGCTCTCCTCTGTGGCCTAAAAGGACTGCTCCTCCCTTGTAGGGGTGGGGAGGCCAAAGAGCCAGTCATTGAATTCCTGTTAGAAATAGTCCTTGTTAAAGATGGACAAATGGTGCTGGTCCAACTGGATGTCTACATATAGAAAAATGAAAATAGATCCATACTTATCACCCTGCACAAAACTGAAGTCCAAGTGGATCAAAGACCTCAACATAAAACCAGACACATTAAATCGGCTAGAAAAAAAAGTGGGGAATACCCTAGAACTCATTGGTACAGGAGACAACTTCCTGAACAGAACACCAACAGCACAGGCTCTAAGAGCAACAATCAATAAATGGGACCTCATGAAATTGAAAAGCTTCTGTAAAGCAAAGGACACCGTCATCAAAACAAAGCGACTGCCTACAGATTGGGAAAGAATCATCACCAACCCTTTATCTGACAGAGGACTCATATCCAATATATATAAAGAACTAAACAAGCTGAAAAGCAACAAACCAAGTAATCCACTTAAAAAATGGGGAACAGAGCTAAAGAGAGAATTCTCTGTAGAGGAATATCGAATGGCAGAGAAGCACTTAAAGAAATGCTCAACCTCATTAGCCATTAGGGAAATGCAAATCAAAA
>NW_026586550.1:2149167-2157043 GCF_907164565.1 Psammomys obesus
TGAGATTTCACCTTACACCCATCAGAATGGCCAAGATGAAAATCTCAAGGGACAACACATGCTGGAGAGGTTGTGGAGAAAGGGGAACCCTTCTCCACTGCTGGTGGGAATGTAAACTGGTACAACCACTCTGGAAATCAATCTGGCGCTTTCTCAGACAACTAGGAATAGCGCTTATTCCTAGCTTATAGGTATGGCTCAAGATCCAGCCATACCACTCCTAGGCATATACCCAAAAGAGGCGCAAGTACACAAAAAGGACATTTGTTCAACCATGTTTGTAGCAGCTTTATTTGTAATAGCCAGAAGCTGGAAACAACCCAGATGCCCCTCAACTGAAGAATGGATGCAGAAACTGTGGTACATCTATACAATGGAGTATTACTCAGCAATGAAAAATAAGGAAATCATGAAATTTGCAGGTAAATGGTGGGACCTGGTAAGGATCATCCTGAGTGAGTTGTCCCAAAAGCAAAAAGACACTCACAGTATATACTCACTCATATAAACATACAATATAGAATAAACCACTAAAAGCTGTACATCTAAACAAACTAAGCAAAAGAGAGGACCCTAACTAAAATGTTCAATCCCCATCCTGAAAGGCAAAGAGGATGGACATCAGAAGAAAACGAAAATAGGAAACAACCTCGGAACCCGCTACAGAGGGCCTCTGAAAGCCAGAAGAAAACAGGAAACAACCTTGAAACCTGCCACAGAGGGCCTCTGAAAGCTTCTGCAGTATAGACTGTCAAAGCAGATGCTGAGCCTGATGGCCAACTGATGGGCAGAGTGAATGGAATTTTATGTAAGAAGTGGGAAATAGTAAGAGCTGGAGGGAACGGGAACTCCACAAGCAAAGCAACAGAACAAGATAATTTGAACACAGGGAACTTCCCAGAGACTCATACTCCAACCAAGGACTATTCGTGGAGATGACCTGGAACCCCTGCACAGGTGTAGCCCATGGCAGTTCAGTGTCCAAGTGGGTTACATAGTAATGGGAAGAGGGACTGCCTCTGACATAATCTGGTTGGCCTGCTCGTTGATCACTTCCCCCTGAGGGGGGAGCAGCCTTACCAGGCCACAGTAGAGGACAATGCAGCCACTTTTGATGAGAACTGATAGACTAAGATCAGAAAGGAGAGGAGAACCTCCCCTATCAGTGGACTTGGGGAGTGGCATGCATGCAGAAAGGGGAGGGAGGGTGGGATCAGCAGGGGAGGAGGGAGGGGTTTATGGGGGGATACAAAATGAATAAAGTGTAATTAATAAAAAAAATTTTTTTTTCAATAAAAAAAAAAAAAGAAATAGTCCTTGTTCTCCTTACTATGGGAAACCAATTGGTTACTGAGCTACCACAGGCTACATCTGAGCAGAGGTTCTAGGTTATATCCATACATGGTCCTTGGTTGAATGTCAGTCTCAGAAAAGACCCTGTGTCCAGATATATTTGGTCCTTGTGGAGCTCCTATCCTTTCCCCATCATACTAACTCCCCTTCTTTCTTATGATTCCATGTACTCTGGGCCAAAGGTTTGGCCATGAGTCTTTGCTTTGAAAACACTGCTAGTTAGAGTCTTTCAAATGTGCTCAGTAGACTCCTGTCATATGTTCAATGCACATCCCATCTGTCTTTCTAAACGAGGATTGATCATCTTACCCCATGTCCGCTCTCTTGATTATTTTTTTAGGTATACAGATTTCATTATGTTTATCATATATTATAGGTCTATATAAGTGAGTATATACCATGTTTGTCTTTCTCCTTCTGGGATATTTCACTTTACTATAGGAGAAATGTGAAAGTAGGGTTAAGTGTTCAGAGATTCACCTTGCAAACATACTCTGGAAAGACACCCAAGGTTCCTGACTAAGGTGTCTCCAGGAGAGTGCTTACTGGTTTTGTGAAGAAATCAGAGTGCACAGCACCATGAGCCTACTTTATTTCCTGAACTACTCCAGAATATAAGGTGAGGAAAAAAAAAAAAAAAAAACAGATGATAAGCTTACTCTTCATAGATTATCCACAGCAAACCCAGAGAAATGGTGAAGAGCCCCAACATTTATTGTTTTTATCTCAGACTGTTAAAACTTCAGAAATTAGAAACATCACCAAATACACAAACCTAATCCTGACATCAATAATAAATTTATATATTATCTCAAGTTGAGTTCGTCTTTATGTGACCTGTATGGAAAAACAGAGTGCCCGAACCCACTGACTATTTCAGTCTATTCAGAAGAAAACCTCAGGCATCAGTCCCAGGCTTTAGGAGCAGCATGGTCACATGCATATACTTGCACAAGGAAGACCTCAAGGCCTTAAGCTTTTCCCCTGTACTGGATGAGGAATGATCACAGGGCCTTGTATATAACTAGACAAGCAATTTAACAATAAACTGTATCTCAGTAAATTTCTCAGCTCATGAAGTTATCCATGCTAGCCTTTGAAGCAATGAACCTCCTCTCTCAGCCTTTCAAGTACTTTGGGCACACCATAATCTTTAGAAAATAAATGGCCTCAAATGAAGAATGGATAAATAAAACGTACATTTGTACAGAAGAATACTATTCAATTGTTAAATACAAAGATATCATGAAATTTGTAGGCAAATGGATGGAACTAGAATAGATCATCATGAATAAGGTAACCCAGACTCAAAAAACATTCATGGTATATACTCACCGATAAGCAGATATTAGTAATAAATCCAGGATAACCATGCTACAATCCATGGACTCAAAGAATCCAAGGAGAGCCCAAGGGAAGATGCTCAGTCTCACTCAGAATAGGAAAAAATATACATATGAAGTAGATGGAGGGAGCGAACTAGGTGGGAGAAGACGTGGGAAAGTTAAATGGTAGAGAATCCGGTGTGTGGAGAGTGAGAGTCGGAGGAGGACTGAGAGAGAGAGAAAGAAAATTGATGGGGGGGGCATCCCTGGGCCAGGGAAGGTTCCCAGGAATCTATGGGAGCGTCCTGTGTTGCATCTTCTAGCAGTGGGGATGAAAGAGCCTGACATCACCATCTCCTATAGCCAGTGGGACTTCCAGTGGAATGAGGGGGACACCAACCCACCCATAAAACCTTCATCCCCAATTTAGTCTTTCCTACAAGAAGTATAGGGGTATAGATGGAGCAGAGATTGAGGAAATGGCAAACCAATGACTGACCCAACATGAGACCCACCCCCCGGAAAGAACCAACCCCTGTCACTATTAATGATATTCTGCTATGATTGGAGACAGGAAACTAGCTGCATCCTGCTGCTGATGGAAACAGATGCAGAGGCCCACAGCCAAACATTAGAACGAGCTCAGGAATCCCCATGGAAGAATTGGTGGAATGACTATGGAAGCCAGAGGAGTCAAGGACTACACAAGAAGACCTACAGAGTCAACTAACCTGGGTCCATGGACACTCACAGAGACTGAACCGCCATCAAAGAGTGTGCATGGGCTAGACCTACACATATGTAGCAGATGTGCAGCATGGTCTACATGTGGGTCCCCTAACAATGGGAGTAGGGGCTATCTCTGACTCTGTTGCCTGCCAATTGGATCCTTTTCCTGTAGCTGGGCTGCCTTATCAGGCCTCAGTGGGAGAGCATGTGTTTAGTGCTGCTGCAACTTGAGCTGCCAGGATGAATTGATACCCCTTGGGAGCCCTGCCTTCTCTGAGAAAAAAGAAACATGGTAGGGAAAAGGGGAGTAAGGGTGGGAGTGGCAAAAAAGGAGGGAGGGGGCTGGAATAAGGCTGTAAATAGATTAAATAAATAATGAAATAAATGATAAATGGACCTTCTGATTAACAGTAGCAGTGATTCTCTTCCCTTGAGGGTGGAGCAGCCTTACCAGGCCACAGAAGAAGACAATATAACAACTCCTGATGAGACCTGATAGATTAGGATCAGAAGGAAGGGGAGGAGGACCTCCCTTATCAGTGGACTGGGAGAGGGACAAGGGTAGGAAAGAGGGAGAGTGGGATTGGAAGGGGAGAAGGGAGGAAGGTACATGGGTGATACAAAGTGAATAAATTGTAATTAATAAAAATCAAAATAATTTAAAAAAACAGTAGCAGTAATTCTAATGACGTGGTTGATATCATTTCCCATGTATGAGGCTTTTGGAAACTTACATTAATTTTCTCTTCCTTTTAATTTTCTCATTTACATAAGACCAAAATTGCACCTATGAAATAGTATTATTAGATTTTGACCTTAAGTAGCCAGAATGCTGTACTTGATCCTTGGATGCCTACATCTATCCTCTAGGGACAATAGCTTGGCCTGCCATCAATGATGCCTTGCTGCTTTCCTGAAGATAGACTCTATCTTGAGGATTGGATTTCATAAAATCCCCTTTCACTTAACTAGTTTCTTCAACTGTAAAGTGATTTTAGATATTCTAAAAGGCCCCCAGAGCAAAATAGATATATTAGTATCTATACTTCTAAAACATTTTAATAGTAGTTTCCAAAACTATTTCCAAGCATTAGATGCTAAAACATACAAGACTAGATCAGGTAGTAATATATCGTGTTCTTATATAATTCTAAAGTTTCTAAGCAGCTTTGTCTCAGGTTTCCAATCTATCATGAGCATAAATCTTCCAGCCATTATGGAAAAATATAGATGGGGATATAGAAGCAGTTTCATGTTTTAAGCATCTAAACTGAATTTGCCACTGAAGCAAGGTTACATATGAAGGATAGAGGAGAATTCTGCTGATAGCCATGTTTCCCAGTCATGTGTAGGTTGTGTAATGTGTCCATACTCACAAAAAAAGAGAAAAATGTAAAAGACATGTGGATGTTAACTAATATCCTAAGAGGTACACACATAACTTTGAACTTGAGTATTTAATGAGCCTTGATAGCTTCCAAGGATGGAATTAAACAATGGTTGGTACTCTGACTTTTCAAAACATGTTCCTAGTCTTCTGAGATTGTTTTGAAGAAAGGTGACTCTAAGCAGTGGCAGAGTAGCCTCAACAGCATGCTTTCTGGTTAGTGTCTAAGACTTAACTATCATCAACCTTTGATAGGAGGAAGAGCTTGAAACTTGGATCTTTCAGAATTTTTAAATATTAATTATACATCTCTCTTTACAAGAAAACTGTCATGAAAGATGTACACCAGAGAGCAGAGGGTTTAGGGCTTTCAAACCATGAAGCTAGAAAAGAGCTAGATGAGCAGAGAAGCAGGGAGGATCCTATCTCCTATGAGTGTTCATCTCAGTTTTGAAGTGAATCAATAAAAGGAAAATGGCTCTTCCATATTAAAAGCATATCAAAAAATCAACCATCCTCTGAGATGCCCAGCAAGGGCTTCAAGCTGCAACCTTGTTTCTTCTTTCATCCAACACATTAAAGAAAAGATGGAGGAAACAGAAAAATGGTAGTGAGAAGGATGAAGAAGAAACCTGAATCTTTCCCCTGGAACCTAGGAATACATATTCATATTTAAACATGAATAGGCCCTCTAACAAAGTAAAGGGTTCCCAATGAAGCTCACAGGGGAAGCCGACAACAGCAAGGAATTTATTATCTTTAATGCAAAGATCAAAGGTCCTGAAATTTCTTATTCAACTGGCTTTGTTGAGAAATATTTTGTGTGATTTGTCTCAGGAATGATGGAAAAGAAAAAAAATTCATATTTCCTTACATGAAAGTATGTAAGAATATGAGTATGCCAGAAGAGTCTCGACATCACAATGCACACTGTAGTAAAAAGACCCCTTCCTCTTGATTAGTACTGAAAACTTGCCCTTTTTCCAACTAACTTAATCAACATCCTTCGCCTCTTTTCTCCATCACATAGCTTCTTCTCCCAGAAAAACCATCACTAAAGGCCTGATTTCTACAAATAAAACAACAAACAAAACTTGAAAGAAACCTAATTATTTCCTGGTTAGAAACATATTTCACAATCAAGCCAGTGTCACAATCCTCCCTAGGAGTGGCTGTGATTTTCCTGCATTCACTTTCCAGTTGCCAAGTTTGGTACCTTAAAATTGAATATTGCACATTCTTGGGCATTGTGTATACATGTGAGAAAACTTAAAGAAAAAAATTTAGGAGGTGCTGAATTTAGAAAAAAGGATTCAGATACATTGAAATCTTTTGAAAAGGATTATAGGTTCCTTCGTTTACAGAAGAATGAAGCATCTTCCTGGGAACGGTAACAAAATACACAAGTGTACCTAAGTTTAAAGATGCAAACGGGTACAAAATTCCATAGAATTTACTGCCTGACCATAGTACTTCAGAAGGTGTGGTGATCTGAATGAAAAGTGTCCCCAGTGGGCTCATGTTTCTGAATCCTTGGTGCCCAGTTGTAACACTGTTTGAGGAGGTTATAGAAGGTTTAGGATTTGGAGCCATAGTGGATGAAACACCTTCGTAGGGTGGGCTTTTAGAGTTCATATCTTCACCCCAGCCACAGTTCTCTCATGAATTTTTGTATGACAAATTGTGAACTGACAGCTTCCTGCTCCGGATGTCAGCTGCCATGTATTCCTCACAGTTATTAATTCACTCTCTGGAGTCATAAGCCAAAATGAAATTTTCTTCTATAAGTATTTTTGTGGTCATGGTATTTTATCACAGCACAGAAAAGTAACTAATGTTCATACTGTTGTGTGCCTACTGTGCTATTAAAAACCCATGTAGGGTGGGTCACAACCACTTGTGACTCCAACTCCAGGGTATCTGATGGCGTTTTCTGGATTCTGTAGTTACCTGCACCCACATAACCACATGCCCACAAGCATTAAACAGACACATAGACACAGAGCCCATAGATTCAATCTCCAAGGGGGTTCCCTAATAAGGGGACCAGGGGCTTTCTTTGGCATGAACTCAGTGGCAGGCTGTCTGATCATCTCCATCTGGGGGTGCAGCCTTGCCAGGCCTCAGAGAAAGATAATGCAACCAGTCCTGATGAGACCTGATAGGCTAGGGTCGAATAGACGGGGAGAAAGACCTCCCCTATCAGTGGACTAGGGGAGGGGCATAGGGGGAGAAGAGGGAGGGAGGGTGGGATTGGGAGGAGATGAGGGAGGTGGACACAGCCTGGATATAAATTGAATAAATTGTAATAAATGATAATAATAAAAAATAAAAATAAAATCAATATTTTAAAAATAAAACAGGCTGGGTGGGGTGGCACACACCTGTAATCCCAGCACTCAGAGAGGCAGAGGCAGGTGGATCACTGCAAGTTAAAAGGTTTCACCCCTCCTCTCTCTCTCTCTCTCTCTCTCTTCTTCTTCTTCTTCTTCTTCTTCTTCTTCTTCTTCTTCTTCTTCTTCTTCTTCTTCTTCTTTTCTTCTATACCTATTACAATCATTTCCTCCCTTCCTTTCTTTCATCCTCTATCCCAGTCTTTGGAATTATTTTTCAGCACATTGAGTCTCTTTTCCCCACATTGTCACCAGCTCATTACCACAGAATTACACTTCACAAACAAGACTGGATAGCAAACCAATTCAGCTTAGCTGTGTGATCTGACGGAATTATTTAGAGGTTAGCTTTCTTTGCTTTTGAAAACAAGCATAGCCTGATGAACTGCTGCCTGCTTCTTGCCTGGGTGCGCTCTCCTGGCCTGTGCTCTCCTAGAATCACTCACTGATGAGTAAATAGCAGTGATGTTGTTTTTCTAGCTGAACCAAAATGTCTCGTGCTTCATTGCAAGAACACAACATTCACAGCTTTATTGTAATCAGCTCAAAAATTTCTGCTGTTATTATTTATAACAACAACTGCAAGTGAGTATTTCACAATCACATTTACAAAACACACAAATACATACATAGTAACACACACACACCACACCACACCACACCACACCACACCACACCACACCACACCA
>NW_026586550.1:2157053-2168953 GCF_907164565.1 Psammomys obesus
CACACCACACCACACCACACCACACCACACCACACCACACCACACCACACCACATCACACCATGGGACTAACAGAGAGCAAACATGTCCTCTTTAATTTGGAAACGTTGAATGCAATTTTTACCATATTAATTATATTTAAGAACAGGTTCTAAAAAGACAGTTCTTGATCTACAATTTTAGAAGGTATGTCTGTATATTATAATAAATAATATGCATTATTTATATGTAGTATATGTAATATATATGTTAAACTCATGACTTTTAACTTAGAATTGCTTTCTTATTCAGATAATGTAGAAAAACAAAAGTCTAAAAGATGACTGAAGAAACACAAGGTCAAAAGTATGCAACTTACCTAAAAATAATGAAATCATGCTGGTTCCAATTCCATATTTAGAAAATCGTGCAGTAGTAATCTCTTCTTTCTACACTTATAAACAGCTCAAAGAATATTTTCTAAAAAGTAAACCTACAGAATCTGTTAGAGGCTTGAATGTTTTATTTTTCCCAAGAATCTAATTTTTGTTTCTCTGTTTTGTTTATGTTTTTGATTCTTCCCAGATCTTGGGATCAAATTCAGGACTGGGCACACTAGCCAACCCTCTACTATTGAAATACCTTACCTTCTCCCCACCTCTCCAGTCTTTAATAGTTGTAGCAGTAAACTTTGACAAATACTGTAATACCATCCAATAATTTATTTAAAAAAGAAAAAACAAAACTAGAGACTGAAGCCAGTCTGTGTAGCCCACTCATGGAACTTTGATAGATTAAATGTTCTGTTGTTTTGAGAAAAGTCATTAACTTTTTCTTCAGTGAAAGGTCTTTGGTCATGTTGTGGTCTTTGTTTTACATTGTTGGCTTTATAAGATATGACAGTAGGAATTTTTAGTTTTACCTACTGAGGTTCCTATAGCTTTCTATTAAGAAAAAAGGAAGACATAAATTGTGTTAGCAGTGAATGGTCACATGATGCCATGGCAATTATCTGTCCCAAAGAATTGTAGAAATGCTGGAATTAATGTCAGAGGAAGCATGGTTGGCCTGAGTTCCTTAGCTGTATCATATATATGCTAAGATTTCCTTTATGCTTTACCTAATATTTACAGGTCTAACAGATGGCCATATTTAGACACCAAAGGACTAAGGCTCACCCTACCAATTGACGTCTTTAAAATGAACTATCTTACTACCAGTATTTCCACTGCTCTATTTTCTACCAACTCTCATGAGAAATTCCTTCTCTTGACTCCAGTCATTGAGAATTTCAATGGTTTTAGCAGGCATCTGCTCTCTTTAGAGAGTGTTAAAGCATCCATGTCTAATGTTCCTTCCAGAAAAAGCAATGACCTCACATGCTCTTAACTTCATGATGAAAGTGCATGTATAATTTAAAGTATACATGAAAGTGTATTTAGAATGTGTGTATATATATATATATATATATATATATATATACACACACACATACACACATATATATATATGTGTGTGCTTGTGTGTGTGTGTGTGTGTGTGTGTGTGTGTGTGTGTGTGTGTATAGAAAGGTATAGGATATACATTTGCAAGAAAACATTGAAGATTAAGTGAATTAAATGTACCTTAAAGTCCTGAATCATACCAGGTGCTAAACAGAGCTTAGCTTTTCTCTCCATTGCTAGGATGTGAAAGGATTGGGTCTGGCCTGACCACTTAGGACCAGAACATACAATGCTACACAAAGGTCAGTATTCCCAAAGCTGGCATCAGGGTGATGACAGGAAAACTGCTGATGTAGAAACGACTCTGCTTACCACAGTAATTGGCTCTTCATAGGCTAGAGGAAGCCAGCCCTGAAACACAGCAAAGGAGGGATTTTTCCCCTCCTGAGTTCTCAAAAATTCCCCTAAACATTTAAACATCTAGATTGTATTGTTAGATTGCACATTGAGGCACATTTTTTTTTTATTTTGATAAAGGTAACAGTTACTTTTGAAGTAGGCTTTTGTCAGGTGGACTGTATCTTCAAACCTTAGAACACATTGCACACATGAGCTCAGACTGACTAAGCTGGCATCTGTCCAAGCACTGAAGATCTTTAAGACAAGAGTCATCAGCCATTCCATTTAATGTTTTGATTTTGTACACAAATCAAAACATGGGAGGAGGATGGACTAGATAACCTTCCAACTCGGAGATTCCATTGATCTATTTTTCACATATTCTCATCATGCAAGTATTTCAAAAACAAAAGTTCTACAAGAGAAATTCAGAAACTGTTATGGTTTGCTGTTTTCTTTCTGCCCTTCTCCTTCCTCCTCCCTGTCTCCTGATTACTCTCCCTCTGTCTCCTTTCCTCTACTCATCCCACTCCCAAATATGGTGCAATAACAAATTCCTTCACTAAGACTCCAGAGTTGTTAGTCATTGCGAGTCATGTTTTTAAATGTTTCACTCGCTGATGAAAACATGTGATATGAAACTCTGAGGAAACCTCAGGGGCATTCCAAGCATTTATGGACAAAAAGTTAATACTTGTGGTATTTTCCTCCAAGATACATATGAACTGAGTCAAAAAGAGAGAAGAATTTAAACTTAAAACTTTCAAGGCAAAACGAATGCTTTCTGTCATTGTCAGTGAGCTTGGTAATATTGAAGAAGCATAAATCTGTGTAAGACCTCATTATCTTATCTAAACCTTTAATGTGGTGTCCTAAAAGTGCTTTTTAGCCTGCTTCAGAAGGCCTTTATTCAGGTACCAGCTTAAGATTTTAAGAACCCTATTCTGATTCTATCACATCTATTCCTAAAATCATCACTACCTTCCTTCTGTCTAATTAAGTGCCTAAATTAATATTTAAAATTTAGCCTTACTAAAGTGTAGCCTTATTTTCTATAATGTTACTATATATTTCTAGTATCCAATATTTTAAAATCTTATCACTGAGGACATGTGAGATGAAGTCTTTGTTGGTGTGGGTTGCTCTGCAACTGAAAGAATCTTTAACAGACTGCCATTGCTCTGCTCAATAGCTAATGGACTAATGCTTGCAAGTAGAAACCATTTCCATAGAGAAATCAGCAGTCTCACTGACTCATCATATTTAAGATAAAGATTAAAGTGTTAAATAACTCATCCTCCAGTCCATGAAATGTTAAGTGGGTAGGGGTGTTTGCTGACTATGATATAAGCCTGATTTCCCCATATGGACCCATATGGGAGAAGGATGCAACAGAATACCTCAATTTGTCCTCTGATTGCCACAAGACCTGGAGTGTCCCCCACACACACACCCACAAGCAAATAAGGCTAATAAGTAAAATTTAAAAAAAATCTGCTTCTTAATTTGTCTTTAAAGGATTAAAGAATATGTTACTTTCTTCCCATAGATAAAACTCCAGAAATATATAATTCTTCATTCAAGAAGGCTTTACATAGATCAAGAAAGTATTAGGGAAGTCAGTCTAGAGGGATGACTCTATAGTAAATTGTATGTTTAGGCAAGCATGAGGATGTGAGTTCCTAGCCATTGCTGGTGGAAATGTATCCTTGTACAATTACTTTGGAAAGCACTCTGGTGCTTTCTCAGAAAATTAGGAAAAGTATACCTCATATACCCAAAAGATGCCCCACCATTCAATAAGGGCATTTGCTCAACTATGTTCATAGCAGCTTTATTTGTAACAGCTAGAATCTTGCAACAACCTAGATGACCCTCCATGGAGGAGTGGATACAGAAAGTGTGGTACATTTACACAATGGGATACTATTCAGCAATTAAAAACAAGGAAATCATGAAATTTGCAGGTCACTGGTGAAAACTAGAAAAGATCGTCCTGAGTGAGGTAAAACAGAAACAAAAATACACATATGGTAAACACGCACTTATATGAGGATATTAGCCAATATAGGATAAACATAGTAAAATTTATATTCCTAGAGAAGCTAAACAACAAGGAGGACCTTAGAAAAGATGCTTAATCCTCATTCAGAAGGGCAAACCGGGCATCGGAAGTAGGAGAAGACAAGTAACTGGACAGGAGCCTTCTAGAGAGGGCCTATGACAGACTCTACCCCCAGTGTATGGAAGGAGATACTCATAGACAAACTCTGGACAGAGTGCCTGAAACCTTATGGAATAAGAGGGAGATAGAAAGACCTGGAGTGGTCAGGAACTTCACAAGGAGAACAACAGAACCAAAAAAAACTGGTCCAGGGGTTCCTGCAGAGACTGATACTCCAACCAAGGACCTTGCATGGAAAGGCCTACAACCCCTGTTCAGAGGAAGCCTATAGCCTTCTCAGTTTCCAAGTGGGTTCCCTAGAAAGGGATACAGGTCTGACTCTGACATGAACTCAGTGGCTGGCTCTTTGATCACATCTGCCTGGAGGGTGCAGCCTTGCCAGGCCACGGAGGAAGATGATGCAGCCAGTCCTGATGAGGGCTGATAGACTAGGGTCAGATAAAAGGGGAGGAAGTCCTCCCCTATCAGTGGACTAGGGGAAAGGCATAGGGGGAGAAGAAGGAGAGTGGATGGGACAGAGAGGGGACAAGGAAGGAGTCTGCAGCAGGGATACAAAGTAAATAAATTATAATAATTAATTAATTGGTGGATTTTAAAAAGAAGAAGAAAGCCAAGCATAGAAGTAAACATCTTTAATCCTTGTACTGAAGGCATAGTGACAAGAGGATCTTGGGGGCTCACTGGTAGTCAGAGAGAGATCCTATCTTGAATGAATGAATGAATGAATGAATGAATGAATGAATGAACGAATGAGTATGATTGAAAGTCATTCCCTTTCCAGCCTTCTGTTTACACACAGAGGTGAGCACATCCCTACACAAACATGTGCACACAAAAATTCATGATACACAAGAGAGTATTTAGTGGAGATATGGGTTATCAAAAACTCTCTTCCAGAGAAAACAGGTTTCTGATGCTACTGCAATGCATCCTAAAAATATCATCATTCCATAGCATGCAGAAAGGAAAGACCTTTATGTAGACTTGAAACAGATTTACATATGACAGTTTATTATTGCTAGAAGACTAGGAATATATGACCCCCCAAGAAAACTTTTTCTATGCTTGCAAAACTCTAAAAACTAGAAGATCCTGCTTTATATAAGCTGAGTCAGAAATGAGAACTAATGAGATCTACTAATGAGAACGTGAGGAGAAGATATGGCTCACACCTTTCTGTGAGATGAGGCTCATATAACAGTTAAGCTATCCCAATGATGATGCATCTTCTGCCAAGGATTTGTTCCTTTATTTCAGCTTCTCTGTCTATGGCTGTGCCTCTGATGGGCCTGCTTTTATGTATACCAGTCAGTGATTCCTTCTTGCCTTGCTGCTTCATGATGGGATGCAAACACAGCTTCTAGCCACCCATCCACAGGAAGTCAGTCTTCTTCCTACATCATTCCTACTTCTATTTTTCTTTCTCCACTAAATGTGGAACTCCTTGAGGACAAGAAGAATTCTCATTCATCTTCATATCTTGAACATAAAGTAAATAATAATGAGCACAGTAGAAATGGGCTTTGGATTGAAAATTTCACAGTAACCCCTAATCAATGATGAATGGTACTTGTTACAACATGTATTACACCAATATTTTCAAGTGTTAATGTGCCCAGGGATGGATATACATGACCCAATCTCATGAAGTTTATGGTCTAAATAAACATCCAAACACTAATCAGATGATTGAATAAGAAAATAATGGAATTCCAATTTTGTCTGAGTTTTCAGGAAGGCTTCCTTATTGTGTGAGGAAGTGCCCCTCTCCTAGCCAAGCAGGGCCTCCAGTGGAGGGGTAAGGGCTCCCACCCACTAACAAAACCTTTGACACAAAATGTTTCCTGCCTATAAGATGTGCTGGGACAAAGATGGAGAAAAGATTGAAGGAATGGCCAACCAAAATTGGCCCTAATTGAGACTCTACCAATGGGAGAGAAGCAATCTCTGACACTATTAATGTTACTCTGCTATGATCGTAGACAGGAATCTAGTATAACTTCTTTGAGAGGCTTCACCCGGCAGCTGTAGGAAACAAATGCAGAGACGCACAGCCAAACATTAGAAAGAGCACAGGAAGTACTATGGAAGAGTAGGCAGAATGATTAAGGAAGCCAGCGGGGTCAAGGACTACACAGGAAGACCTACAGAGTCAAATAACCTGGGCCCACGGGGGCTCACAGAGACTGCACCATCAACCAAAGAGCATGCATAGACTGTTCCTAGGCCCTCTGCACATATGTAGCAGATGTGCAGCTCGGTCTTCATATGTATTCTCCAACAACTGGAGCAGGGTCTCTCTCTGACTCTGATGCCTTCCTTTGGATCTTGTTCCCTTAACCAGCTTCCTTGTCGAGTCTCAGTAGGAGAGGATTCACCTAATTCTGCAATGACTTAATGTGCCAGGATGGGTTAGTACCCATGGCAGACCTCCCCCTTCTCTGAGGAGGAGAGGGGAAAATGAGGAGGAAGGGATGGAGGAACTTGGAGGAGAGGAGGGAGGCTGCAATCCGGATGTAAAGTGAATAAATAAATAAAATTTAAAAGTGAAAAATAAATTAAGAAATAAAAAAAACCACTAAAGTCATTAGCAAACCACTGGAAGCTAGGAAGCTATAAAATAGAATTGACTTCTTCCAGTTTCAGAAGCTACTGTCAATACCTTGGTTTTAAACACCTAGCCTTAGATACAGTGAGATAATAAAGTTTTATTGTTTTAAGCCACTTCGTTTGTGTTAGATTTTTACATCAGCTATAAGAAATAGATCTACATCATCAAAGACTTAGGCTTATGTGTTTTAAGCAATAATCTTGTTTCTGAAGACTGGTAAGACTGATTAGATAAATCTAAAAGCAGTGGTCACCATCTTAAAGCACTGTTGTTTGTTGTGAGTGCATTGGCTCCTCAAGGGAAAGACTCAAGCATTACATGCCAAACTGAGCTCCAAACACCCTGATTAAATTAATTATTTCAAATAAACATTTAGGTACATAAGCTACTTACAGATAATTTAGAGGTAAAACATTTTAACATATTGAATTCTCACTCTTCTAAAGTAAAAATCATCCTCTCATTTTATTTAATTGAAGAGGCAAAGCATGTAGTAAATTAAGTCCAATTTGCATGAAATTGTGCATGCAATGTAGAGTGTAGCTTTAACTATAGAGCAAACTGCACAAAAGCAAACACTTTTATATTTGAAGTTAATATTAATTGTTTGTTTACAATTTCTCCCCTTGCCTTCAAAGACAAATACAGCCTTTTTCTTTATAATTTAAAGCTCACAAAATCCATAACTGATAATAAGACTCTATCCCTTGGAGGCTAATATGTTTCTCTGCTAGCACAGTATTAATGGTTATAAGCTCACTGGCAAGCCTGTAATTCCATAAAGAAAGACAATCTTCTTGGCTTTAATTCATATGCTTTTGCTCTATTTAATTATATTTATCATCCAGTAATATTCCACACTTATAAAAATGATGACTGGTATATGGAGGAAGCAATGTACTGTATCATATTTTATGAAATTTCATATGCCTTCTGTATTGATTGGATATAAACTAGGGAACATATTTTGTTTAAATTAAGGCTTTAAATTCAATTTCATACCAATTTCTTCAACTCATTATCTGTAATATATTTGTTTACATCCGTGAAAATGTTACCTGGTTAGACTACAGAACTTTACCTAATTCAGATTGATAGAAGATTCTATCATTTAAACATGTAGAATTTTATGTGATCACTATGTAATGAAAGATGGACCTGGTTTTGATCAAGTTACTCTTGTTTCACATGAATGTTAATTAAAGATGCAAGGTACAAAAAAGCAGAAAGTACATAACGGAGAATTCTGGGTATGTTTGAACATGCTGTGTAAGCTACAAAACAGAGGCCAGCAGAAGCAGTACTTGGGGGTTTTCATGTCCACGCCATTTCCATGGCAAAAGAGTAAGCACTGCTGTGCTTACTCTAAAAAGCATTGGCTTCCAGAAACTTCCTTTGAGCTCTTCTTTCCTGAAACTTTCTCTGTCAGTAGATGTTCCTAAATTTCTCTTGTCCATCACTGTAAGGGTGACAAGAAGATTCTAGGACATTTAATAAAAATCTACTTAAAACAGATTCTTGCTGGACAAGCCAAGGACTTTAACCACTCATGTGACCTGCTTCAGAAGACCTAAGATCACCCTATACATTTGAGAAGGAGTGAGTTCTCCTTCCTTGCTGTTGTAGAGACTGGCTGAAACCCAAGCTCCTCTTCTTTTCCTTTCTCCATTTAGATTTACATTTAGTCATGTGATCTGAGTGACTGTCTCAAGCTCATGGGAGAGATCTTCAAGGAGTCCACAATTCATACAAATTTTTCTTTTAAAAGATCTGGTGCTTGTCTTCTGTAAGACTGAGAAAAGGTGTAAACTAGACCAGACACTCTAATAACAAGACTCCTTTCATGAAACTGGAATTTTTACATGGCACCAAGAAAATATGCGAACACATCTGTTCTGCGAATGTCAGTGAATGGCAGTTAGTGATTCTGACATGGACCTTGGTTAGCATTGGCCAGGCCTTAACCTGAAACCCAGATCCATTCATCACATGTTGCTCGTAAAACACAGCTCGAGTACAAGAGTTTACTCAGTCTTACAATCTTTTAAATGATATAACTTATATAGTCTAAAATTCCTTAACAATTATATATAAAAATTAGTCAGGACATAACTCCAAAGCAATCAATAATTGATGATAAATATAGCCCATAAATATGCTACATAAAATCTCATTTCCTTAACAACATTGGTAGCTTGTGCAATTTTTGTACAACCAACAGAGACCATGGAGGTTGGATTTGTTTCACATTCTTAGCTGTAACTTCAGAGTGGACAGTAGGAGTTGTGATAAAAATAAAGGCGAGGCCACTTGAATTAGTTATAGTTCATGCTTGCTTGTTGTGTACAGAGTTGGGGTATGGCCAGAAGTAGCACTATCTTTCCTAAAATAATCTTCTGATTGGCAACTACATTCCAATTAATCAAATAAATAATTAGATGACTACAAATAATGGAATTCAATATAGGGAAGATTTTTATTTCTTCTGTCCAAACTACCATATTTTTGGAGCATATCATTGGTAGCTTTCCATCCTCTCAGTTTCTGGGACTGCAACAGAAGCATTGGAGCCAGTTTATTTGTGTTTTATTCTTTTCATTTGTTTGTTTAATTGTCCATTATGAAGTGGGCATGAAATGTACACTCAAATTCATGCATTAATCATTCGTGACACAAAGGACATTTCCAATATCCTTAATCATTAATGAGCTTAGTAATGAGTTTCAGCTGTGAGAGTAGTGGTAAGTTTCAGTGACCTACAGAGGGTAACTACAGGTAGATCTTCCCACTACAATAGTATACAAGGCTACTGGCTAGCCCTGGAACTAACAAGAGGGCAGTTTCTGTACCTTGGATAACACTATTCTTCAGTTAAGAATATAATTGCTTATCTCTAGAATGTACAACCAAAAATCCTGAGCAAACCTAATGTAGATTTTTGTGAATTTGTGAAGTTTTGCAGCATTACGTTATTTCCATTTTTGTGAGTCATAATTCACCTTTAATATTAAAAGACTTTAATAAATACAGCACATATTTTGATGAAGTTTTGAAGAATTTTGTATCTATTTTTATTAGAATATTATTTAGGTTCTTGAGTAAAAGGACTCAGAGATATAGCTGTGTCAAATTTTTCTGGCTCAAAACAAGGTAAGTAGATTCTTCCTCATCATATTTTAAAAAATACAAGAAGAGAAAGTCTTTAATTTTGGGTATCAGACAGCCCATCTGACAAATCTAGCCCACTACCTGAGATTGAAACTTAAATGGTGTTGCCTGAAATGTTCCTACATCTATTTGTTTCTTGTGTTGCTTCTGAGAACATTCACACTAAAATGATAGAGATAAATAATAGGATGTAGAAATAAATAAAATGTAGGCATAACTGATCTACAAATTCAACAGTATATACTACAGCCCTAAAAGATAAAATGTGCCACTTCTCCCTGACCAAGTACAACCTAAGCTGTAAGGGCAACATCCGTAGCCTTCTACAGATATCCACATGTCCATAGTCTATAGATAGTAGATATAATCTAACCTTAACTGATCTGGCAACATCATAGTTTTAAGTATGAGAAGACCTCTTAATTTTGATAAAGTACCTTCTGAAAGTTTTCTTAATTCTCGGCTACATGATATGCTTTACAAATGAGTTCCTGGCAACACATCCTGGTCCTCAGCCCTCTTCAGAAGTTTCCAGAGTAGGTTTCCAAACATGGTGCAAAATAGAAAATACACATCCAAGACAGCACTTAAATGGCAAATGAAGTTTTGAGGTAGCAGTTGAGGAGTAAGAAAATGACATGAAGGTAATATATATAAATTGCCATTAGATTTTTTAATATATATAATATGTATACACATTTGAATTTCACATGTAATATATATACACCGCTTGATAATAATTTAATCATTCAGGACTAACATTCAAAACAAATAATTCAGAATTGTATATTGAATGATGGTTTCAATTAATTATTTGGTTTTAGAGACTGATAAATTCAGATTGGGCACAAAATGCATTATTTAATTTATTTTTGTTTTGAGAAGACAAATTTATTTAATGTTATGATCAGATCATTCTTAAAAGGTCAAAGTATTCTCTAGAGAAAGAAAGAATAAACACTTTACCCACCATTTTAGCCAGCTCTAAAAATAAGATACAATACTAAAACACAAACAAAAAATTAAAATAAAATTAACACTCAAAACTTTATTTCCTTTGCAAAGTACTGTGTTTTAGATAGCTAATGAGTATTAAATGATGTCTCTTAGTTCAGTGTCACAGCAGAGTGAAATAAAGTCAATAAAAAAGGAGTAAGGACTAAGGACATTACATCCAGTCATAGGAAAGACTTCTAAGACATCACTTAGTCCATGTTTGTGTCCCCTGAATATAGACACTGTTTTATCTTTGTACAGAAATGGAATAATGATGCAAGGACCAACTATGTAAACATTAAACTACACAGTCACATGCCATACAATACAATCTTAATGAGTGACTCAGGCATGGAACTTAGAATAAGTATTGAGTGCTCAAAGTCATAACATCCCATCAGGTAGCATGTGTTTATTGGTGACATAAGATAAGGCAACTAAGACTGCAGATAGTTCTACACCCAACTAAAAACCATAACTCCTACCATTATAATGCAAGTAGGCTTTATTCTGCCCATTAATTGATGTGCAAGATGCCATGACCAGATCAAAGACCATCTGCAGATATGAACAATCATAAATTAAGATTCATAGGCAAATAGAAAGTAGGCTCATATCCAACACAGCCGCAAACCTTTGATTCTCAGTACTACTTGGCTGATATTAATTTCGGGGGGGGGGACCCTACCTGTTGACATATAATTTCTCAGAGTCTGAGATGTTTAGTTAGTAGTAATCTACCTAGGAACCTGCTACAGAGGGCCTCTGAAAGCCTCTGCAGTGCAGACTGTCAAAGCAGATGCTGAGCCTGATGGCCAACTGATGGGCAGAGTGAATGGAATTTTATGTAAGAAGTGGGAAATAGTAAGAGCTGGAGAGGACAGGAACTCCACAAGGAGAGCAACAGAACAAGAAAATTTGAACACAGGGAACTTCCCAGAGACTCATACTCCAACCAAGGACTATCCGTGGAGATAACCTAGAACCCTGACAATGAAACCACTTCTGATGAGAACTGATAGACTAAGATCAGAAAGAAGGAGTTGAGGACCTCCCCTATCAGTGGACTTGGGGAGGGGCATGCATGCAGAAAGGGGGGGAGGGTGAAACCGGGAGGG
>NW_026586550.1:2168963-2285654 GCF_907164565.1 Psammomys obesus
TGCAGAAAGGGGGGGAGGGTGAAACCGGGAGGGGAGGAGGGAGGGGCTTATGGGGGGATACAAAATGAAAAAAGTGTAATTAATTAAAAAAAAAGATGTTCTAACTAATAGACACCTAATCAGTCTTTGGATGGTGTTGGTTCACCTAATCAATCAGTGAATGGCAACTACTCATATGTTTTGAATCATAGGTGTTTTCTGAAGCAGAGAATAAGACATCATCAAGCAGGGGTCAAGATCAGGCAGGGTAACCATGGTATTATTTGAGCTAAGACTTGGAAGGGAAGAGGGAGAAACTGGAAAACAATGAGAAGATGAGCATTCCAGAGAGAAAAGGTAAATGTATGGCAACTTTATGTTCATTTCCGTGCTAGTCTATATATCCCACCTGCATGCTGACAAATCACAAAACCACTCTAGAAAAGGGTAGAAAATTTGTTATTTCTATCTTCACAATGAGGACCACATACACTAGCTTCTGATAGGCATTGACTAGAAAATGTGCTTCCTCGGTGACGTCACTGAGACTGGAGAAAGATGAAGGTGCCTCCACAGATCTAGGATATGTCTTTAGGCCCATGAGCCTAACGGAAGACTTAAGAGAGTAGAGAGGAAAGAAACTGTCACTCACTTCTTTCTCAGCCACATTTGCTGCTTGTCTGAGTCAGCTTGTGGTCTCTCACTTGCTCTATTTAGAATTCTGTACATCTGGGTGTATTTTTTCTAGTGTTTCCTATCATATCAGTGACTGAATTGCCAACGCAGAGGTATCCGTAAATTATACCGCGGTCTAGCATTTTCTAATGTCTGGAAAGCTTGGAACAAAAGACTTGGATGCAAATGTGAGCTGTTTAATTCAGTGAGTATTTGTGATGTTACCCAGGTGCCAGTGACATCTTTCTGACCAGCTCAGAGGCACCAGGGACCAACCTAACATACATTTTTAATGTGCTCAGCTGTGACAGCACACACACACAGAAGACCTTAGGGTCCTAAAGTCATATTATTGGAAAATGCTGCACTTTTGGGGACCCAGAAGAAATGGTTTAATTAATCTTTTTTTTCGGGGTAGCTTTTTTAAATATAAATTATGTACACTGAAAACTTGCCAATTATAGCAAATTAAGGGACTTGGCAAATACATCCCAAAGAGGCAGATGGTAAATAATATCCAGATTCTGATTTGAAATAGGACCAGAGATTAGCTAGTGCAAAATATAAAAGCCATCCAGATATAAGAAATAAACAGAATGTGAGCATGAGGAGAGGTTTTTGCTTTGGGATAGCTACACTGACGTGATGAAAGCAGGGGCTTGTGCTAGGTAGGCTTCTCAGATGTGTCTCTTCTTAGGTATTTCATGTGTAATTCCTGGATGAATCTGTTTTGTATGTGACTTTGTACTGACATGCAGATGCCTCAGTTTTCTCACCTGTGCAAGGAGCACAGAATATGTTAGCATGAGTTTTTAATAACATCACCATATAGCATGTTTAAGCTTTACCCTGTGCACAGTAAACTACATAAATCTGAGCCTATTTTGTTATTGTTATGGTATTGTTATAATTGCCAGAAGAAAAAACTGGTAGCACATCTTAACCACTATTATTTATTTGCAAAAATCAAAGTTCATGTTTATGAGCATCAGTCATGTACCAACGACAGTCCCAGAATTTTATTCTTTCAGCCAAGAATAGAGATTTAGAGAACTCAAGCAGAGTGACTGTCTCAAGGGTAGTAAGAAGCATGTCCTGAATATTTACTTACATCACATATTATTCTATCACTCAAGCGCTGACAGTTATTTAAAAACTGAAAGCCATCTAGAAACAAACTCACCAGGTTGGTATATCCCAGGAAGCACGAGAAGAGAACCATGTAAAAGGAAGGTGGTATGGTGGTTTGGCAAGATGATCAGACAAGCAAATAACAAGATATGGTCTGTTCCTGCTCACTTTCTCATGTCTCCCAAGTCAGTTTGCTTCTGGCTTGAATCACTATAGCGAGGCGGATGGTGAGCTCAGCATACTTGCCTAATAATCAGATTTCTTTTTCCCTAACTTAACACAGAAACCATTTAAAACAATTGTTAGTCTTGGTTACAGACTCTGTGTTCTGAAGAAAAAAAAAAAGTGAGACAGGAAGACACCCAAAGAGACAAGAAAATAAAGAATATCAGGAGTTACAACAGAGGGAAACTAATTGTTTCTCATGCAATGCTCCTGTGCACCGGGTTGTATGGTCATGGTCCACTCTAAGCGCAGGAACTCTCAGAAAAACACCTATGTCAGCCAGTCCCGACCTGGGGTCTCCCAGTACTCTCAAGTAAGAGATAGGACAACATCAAGCACATGTTCATCGAGTAATGCACGTTTAGACTGGGTTGCTAAAATTAGGGAGTGACTCAATCATCATACATCATTACAGCTATTTTCAAGGCTGTAAGTGATGCAGAGCAGAAGCGCTGATGCAAAAGCTTACTCCAATTAGCTTCTGCAAACGCTCTGCCTGCAACAGGGCTCTGTTTCCTAGGAGCCTTCAATCTAATTACAAGCCTTGATTCTCCCGCAGGGCCTGGCTGGCCGGATGATTTCATTTTACTTTTAGGCTAACCTTTGCCATCAGTGATGTCACTGGAGTGTTCCTTCTCTTGAGAGGACCGTAGGAACACACTAAAAGGTTAATTTGTTTGATATTTGCTTAAAGAGACTTCTCTACTGGAGAGGCCCTGTTTTGCTGTAGGCAGGTAATGGTACAAAGCAGACAACTTCAGATGAAGGCAATTTGCACCCAGCCAGCACCAACATAGCTTGATGCACTCACTACCCAGGAGCCACGCCGATGGAAAACCACTGCTGAGAAAGGAAGCAGTGAGTCCTTCTACTGTTCAAACTATTTGCTCAAGAAAGCTTTGCATATTTCCTAGTGATTTCCCCCCTAAAGAACAAGAGCTACAGGACTCAGTAGAAAATGTAAATAATATTACACAGGAAAAAAAGAAACTTCTGCTAAATCATCTTATAACCAAGAAAAGGTATGGGAAAAACATAGGCAACAAAAAGTCCACAATCTCATGACTTTTGCTCCCCAATTGGAGATTGTTAACTACCTAGGTATGCCCTCCAGTCCATCGCCACAGCCCCTCAGTGATGCCTGCTGAAAGCAGAAGTGGAGACATGACAGAACACTTCAGGCTCTTACTCTAGCCAACCATGATGCACCTGCCTGCCACAGAGAGCCAGTGCCTGTACACTGACCGAGTGACAGAGTTTAGGAATGAAACTCATAGCATATTGGCATTTCTTCAGAATCACACAATGGAAAAGTCCAGATTCCTCTCATATTTAGTCATAAATTTTACAAATAAACATTCTGGCCTTAATTTTGCTTACTTTTTCTTTCAGAATGAAGTTTTGCCCTTTCTTTTATCTGTAAGGGCTTTCCACAATAAGCCCTGCCCATATCCTGGCCTTTTAGTACATTTGCTAGAACATTATTTTTGTTTACTTAAATAAAGCCTCACCTCCTGTCTCTATACAACATTTTAATTTTTATTATTTCAGTGAATAATGGTTAAACTTTCACGACACAATGAGACCATCAAGCTCAGTATGCATTCAGCATATGAAAGCAGCACACAAAAAGTATAGAACTGTTAAAGCAAAAATAGGAGTCTATGAGCAAATTGGCAAAACAATAAAGCATATGGTCAGTCTGGACTCAGAGTTGTACAGTAAGTCTTAAATATGAAAATGTAGTTATATTAAAAATTAGAACACAAGTTTAAGACTAAATGAAAGAGAAAAATTACTTTATTCAACAGGCAATAAATTATGGAACTTGTCTAATTGGTAGTTTCAAGTACAATTTTAAACACAAATATTTCTTTAGATAAGTTTCTGAATAATAACTAAAATTCAATTGCTAGAATTTTGAGTATAGAAGGCAATGTAAGAGACACCATATCACATAATTTCCACTTTCTACTCCGTATCACACATGACCAAACATTTTTTCAAAAGAAAATAACTCATTATCAACAACAGCCAAGGCAAAAAAGAGGTGCAACTAAAAGCAATAAGTACCCACAAGTAAATAAGTCAAGATGAACCTACAGAACATTCTAGAATAAAGTAAAGCAGTTAGGGCAGCCTGCTCAGCTTCTAATAAAATTTCAGCATTCTAGAAGCAATAATACTCTCAACAATATACTGGTGATAATTTACTAACAGGAACAGACTTTGAAGGAGCAAATTAAAATCATCTCCTTGTGCTTTCATTCTTTTAGCAGCTGGAAATGCAGAGAAGGATACACGGTGTAAGGAGAGGATAAAGAGAATTTTATAATTAAGGCAGTTAAGCATGCATGGGTTCACCATGAGTAGATGATAAGCAGGAATGATGAACAAATCTTACATTTTAGAGAATCCCCATGATTTGAAGGCTTCAATACACATCATCTTAACTCTCTTTCATTTCTGACATTCAAAATTTTGTTCAAAAGAGAAGCAACACAAACTGACATCTACCATAACAGAAGAGGAATAAATTTCATAATATTTATCAGCAAAATTAGCAAATTAGCTTATTATCAAACAAGCCATGATAAGTACAAATACTACTCTATCACAGTTGGATTGTATCTGAATAAAGCCACCTTAAGTTGACCGTTTCTTTTCTTTGTTTTTTTTGTTTTTTTTTTTTTAATGGTGTGTGTGTGTTGGGGGTGGGGGAGTTGAGACAGGGTTTCTCTTTTTAGCTTTGGCTGTTCTAGAACTCTTTCTGTAGTTGAGGCTAGCCTTGAAAAAAAACAGATTTGCCTGCCTTTGTCTCCCCAGTCCTGAGATTAAAGGTGTGTGAGACAATCTTTCAGCTAATTTGACCAGTTCTTAAACTGAAACTGCATTGAGTACAACTAACCAACCAGACAACCAGGCTCCATAGTGAAACAATGCGATATTCTAACAAATAATTCTTAATTCATCCTCATATGTGGGGTTGACTTCAAACCACAGCTGATTCTACTCGGCACCCAAAGAGCCCATCATATCAGATACAGCAGCCTCAGCAAAGATCTCTGTTCGGGCACGTAATATTTTTTTGTGCCATCAGAATATCAAAATATTCTAATTTGGGACTTTCTATATGAAAAAATTTCAAGAAAATCTGAAACTCAGTAATTTAGTCACATTATAGAGCAAATTAATAAATCAAAATAAGGGAGAAATACAAGAAAATATGTGTGTAAACAAAAGCAAAGAAAATGAAAAGATACAAAAGACAGTTTCAGCATTAAGCAAAATTAAAGTCTGAAGCAAAAGTATTATAAAATATATTAGTTATTTGTGTAAAGAAAAATACATATCTAAAAATAAAGTTGCTACTCTAAACAGTTTTTTTCAATCAAAGCAAATACAGAGAATGAAGAAAACATACCACAAGGAGAGAAGGAAAAAAACAGAAGCTGGGGAAGGAAGAATGGAGGAACTAAGGAAGGATGGGAACAAGGGGTGGAGGAAAGGAAGGTAATGTTTAACACAAGCTTACTTAGGATAACTAGCTTTGCTAGAGGATGAAGCTCAGCTACTACAAAGCTCAAAACATATAAAAGAATATAAAGCAAGAAAATTTCTCTGAGAAGAAAGACAAAATAACTAAAGTTAACAAACCCAGGCACAATTAATGATGAACACTCAAAGCTAAAGCATCCTAGTTTACAGATGAATTTTAAAGATAAAGCATGACTTTCTCGAGCTACAACCAGAAAACCTAAAGTGCCCAGAAGCCAAGAGAATAA
Source organism: Psammomys obesus (assembly GCF_907164565.1). Taxonomy (NCBI): domain Eukaryota; kingdom Metazoa; phylum Chordata; class Mammalia; order Rodentia; family Muridae; genus Psammomys; species Psammomys obesus. The sequence goes on from NW_026586550.1 coordinate 2,174,759, forward strand.
AACTCATCTGAAACAACTACAGCCAAGTACAAGGCTGAGAAATTTGCCAAGTTCTGAATAAAGAGAAGACTGTGTCAAGAGTGTACTCTATCCAGTCAAGGATCACATACAGAAGCTGTTAAAAGAGGATTCTGAACAATATAGGAACTCAGATAACACAGTATTTGATAGCCTGTTCAGTCATTGTGATCCAGTTTGGGGGGTGTGGCATGTGGATTGGGAATGTGGCTATAAATGTATGCTTCATAGTTATTGTGTGAACCTGTATGATGTGGGGAGAGGAAGTGGAAATCAGAAGGCAACTTTGTAGAGTCCATTCATTCCTTCTATCTTTACATGGGTTTGGGAATAGGACTTGGGTTGGAAGGCTCCTTACAGGCACTATAGGAGAGTATTTTAAGTAGAGGGGATTGAACTGAGTTTTACTACCAGGGAACAACTGAAGGTAGTGATGAAGGATGGCTATAGGAAGGCATCGGAAGTTGGCAACGATACAAATGGAAAGAAACAGATGCTTGAAGTGGAAGTTTCTGGTTTCTTTGAAGACAGGTGTGTCATGAGGTGTTTTGCTAGAAGCTGTCTGTGTGAGGGCATGTGATGTTTTGCCTTGAGCTGTCTCATGCAAGGGGTGTGATTTGGGCTAGCTGAAAGCATCCAAGAGTGGACTCTGAGGAAAGGAGATATATAAATGCCCACCGCTTTGGGGATTGACTTCTCTTTGCTAGTCTTCATTCTGCGACACTTCACTTCGAAAGAGAAACATTCCAGGGAACTTCTCCAGGCAATACAGCTGAGTCTCATGTTTTTCACTGACTTGTTCCAATTCACTTGAGTCCTGCTGTGTCTGCTGAATCGTGCTGATTTCTGTTGCTGTTTCTTGTTGGCATTTGAACTGGACTGCTATTACCCGGGCCAGCAAGAGAGGACTCAGCCCAAGGAACTACTTCTTTAAAGGTCTACAACCATCTTTTCCTAATAACCTTCTTTCTCCCCTACCTCTCGTCGGTAGGTTGGAAGTAGGGTAGAAACATTTAAGAACCTTAAATAAAGTAAGTTTGTTAAAACATCTAAGCCTACAAATACTTCTATGTGTGAAGCTACAGAGTTTGCAAACAATAGCAACTAAATTGGTGTTTTCTTGTATGCACAAATCTCTCAGCTTCACAGAGGATTTAACTACTCTAGTACGTTAAATAATGCTTTATATTTGTATACATGCTATACCCATTTTTGTCAACTTCTGAAGCTTGTTTTGTTTGCTAAAAATATTTGCAAGTCAAATTATAACACTTTTGCTTCCAGAAATGTAAAAATTTATGCAACTTTTAGAATTGGTAATGTAATTTGCACAAAATAATTAGAATATCCATTATAACTTGTGAAAATTGATAAAAAAAAGTTTGAATATTATACCACTTCCATTCATGCTTCAAGGATTAAAATGCCAAGTTTTAAAATGGAAATTTTGGCAACTTTGCCAACTTATTTTATTTTTGATGGAATGCTGTAGTTTCTGGGCCACTGAGTAATACCAGGCTTCTGTATAATGTAGTTACATTAACAACACCTATAAGAAAATTCAGCATGGCAAGAATCTGTAGAGTCTGTTTACCTCCCAATAGGGATATTGCCTTTAGCATCCAGGGTCCTTATACAAGCCAATCTCACTCAGAGTTGTTGTTCTAGCTTGTTTTCTATTGCTGTGTTAAATACCATGACCAAAAGCAGCTGAAGTTCACATGGTATAGTTTATCCTTGAAGGAATGCAGATCAGTAACTTCTTAGTGACTTGCTTATTTGCATACAATTTAGGATCACCTGTCTAGGATTGGCACCATGCAAACTACGATGGACCCACTAAACAGCAACCATTAATCATGAAAACTCTCCACTGGGTTGGCTACAGTCCACTCTCATAACAGCATTCTCTCAGTTAGCTCAAGTTTGTGTCAAGTTGATAAACACTTACCAGCACATCTTTGGAGACCTCACTGAAGGTTCGGATGATGCTGGGAAGGAAGGTTGCATGTTCCAACACACACCACACCTCTTCTCTTCCTTGCCCTGCTACCATCTTCTTTTTCTTCTGCTCACAAGTTCGCAACCTTATCCTTATGATACTTGGCAGCTTGGTTAAGGCCTGAGGATGTAGATAAAAAAAGTCCTACAAAAAAGTCAGGTTTAGATGCTGGAATTTCAGGTTATAATTAAGAAGAATGATTCTCCTTAATTCTGGCATGGGATTAAATGTGGAGAGTTTCACTTGTGGATAGAGCATGAAAACTACATATTCTTCAGTAACCATTCACACACACACACACACACACACACACACACACACACATATACAGAACAAGCCAATTACTATGAATAGGACTGTGTTTGGTGAACCACTTTCCTATTCTCATAATTATTTTTTTAAAGTTTCCATGTTGTCTTGGATTTCTTGGATGCTCTGTGTCAGGAATTTTTTGGATTTAACATTTTCTTTAATGGATACCTTGATTTCTTCCATTGTATGGTCTACACCTGAGATTCTTTATTCCATCTCTTGTAGTCTGTTGGTTAAGCTTACCTGTATAGTGTCTGTTTTCTTCCCTAAATCCTCTCCAAATAAAATAAAAATTTAAAAAAAAAAAGAATTCAGGTGGGAAAAAAAGAATTTAGGTGCTATTTGAACACTTAAACACTGTGTTACAAAGCTCCTATCCAATAATGCCCAAACTCTTGTAAGTACTTGACACTCTGACCAATTGTAAATTGAAAGCCATCGTTTATAAATTGAAAACTGTTAAGATAATGCTTTTGCTAACAAAGTCTGTTTTTATCATCGCTACCATTAAATCATAAGACAGTCTCTAATTTAAAAAAATCATTATTATTATTATTTACAATTTATTCACTTCACATCCCAGCTATTAGCCCCCTCTCTCATCTCCTCCTGGTACTACACTTCCTCTGTCTTCCTCCCTTTGCCCCTCCCCTAGCCCACTGATTAGTGAGTTCCTCCTCCCCTACTATCCTACTCTAGCCTAAAGGTCTCATCAGGACTATGTGGATCCTCTTTCTCTGTGGCCTAGTAAGGCCACTTTGCCAGAGTGGGATGATCAAAGAGCAGGCAACCAAGTTCATGCCAGTGACTGCCCCTGCTCCTCTTACTAGGAAACCCACATAGAGACTGAGTTGCCTTATCAGCTACATCTAAGCATTGGGTCTAGGTTCTCTCCATGCATGGTCCTTGGTTGATTTGTCAGTCTCTGCAGGCCCCCCTGGGCTCAGATGTTTTTGGCTCTGTTTGTCACCTTGTGGCACTTCTGTCCTCTCTAGGTCTTCCTATCTCCCCCTTCTTCCATAAGATTTCCTGCACTCTGCCCAACGTTTGGCTATGAGTCTCAGCAACTGCTTTGATACAGTACTAGGTAGAGTCTTTCAGAGTCTTCCTCTGTGAAGGCTCCTGTCCTGTTCCCTGTCTTCTCCTTCTTCAGATGTCTGTCCTGTTTTCCCTTCTGAATGAGGATTAAGCCTCTTTCCTAAGGTCCTCCCTGTTGTTCAGCTTCTTTAGGACTATAGATGTTAGTCTGTTTATCCTACATTACATAGCTAATATCCACTTATAAGTGAGTATATATATCATATGTGTCTTTCTGCTTCTGGGTTACCTCTCTCAGGATGATCTTTTCCAGTTCCATCCATTTGTGGGCAGATTTCATGATTTCCTTGTTTTTAATTGCTGAGTAATATTCCATTTTGTAAATGTTCCACATTTTCTGTATCCATTCTTGGTTGAGGGACATCTAGGTTGTTTCTAGAGTCTGGCTATTATGAATAAAGCTGCTATGAACGTAGTTGAGCAAATAGCCCTTGTTGGAGATTTGCTCTATTCTCATATTTATCAATCCTACCTATATCCAAGAAGCCCATACATACATGTGTGTAGGGGAGCATAGCTAGAGGTATTTATTACTTATACTACAGAAGTTTGACTTATCGTGATTGATCTGTCAGCATAGCAGTAGCACCTCCCCTTTCTTCACTTATTTGAGATTTTGACCCCTTATGAAGCCGTATGCTCTGGAACTCCTGCTTCCACACAGTATGCACACTTTGACTCAGGCTTGGCTGAAATGCTAGAGATGGTTTTGAAGAGTGGTATCTCTCTCTGTGTGACCCAAATATATCAGGGACATGAAGCAACAAATCTGAGTGGGACTTTTTGTATATTCAAGTGGTCTCTGCGGTGGGACATATCTAACTACCTTGGGGACCTGAAGGAAATCCTATGTGGTCATATGTTCCTGCCCCTCTTTAATTTAGCCTTCACTGTAATAAGCTTAATAATATATCTTTTTCTATTTTTTTTTATAAATTACTTCATCAAACAAGAGAGAAAGAGGTGTGATTAAAACTCTGTGAAGCCCAACACGTTCTGTAATGATAATGAAGTTTAAGAACAGGTAAAAATGGGCTTACTGTGCAACTCTTTAGTACCAGGGCTGATTTCATTACATTACAGGGTTCACTTCTTCCTCATATACAGTTCATTCAACTCTATCCTGCTTCTCTCCATCTTCCCATCTGTAAGTCATGTTCTTCCCTTCTCCCTAGGCTATCTCTCTCTCTGCAAGCCTCTCTTAGGAGATTTTGTTGGCCTGCCTTCTGAGAATTCTTGCCTTTTTCCTTATCCTTAAGGTGCCCACCCACCACTTCAGAGACCTCAAGCTGCAAAGAAACAGTTCCAATATGCTGTAAGCCCAGTCCACACAGCCCACCCCGTGTAAGAAACCCTATGAAGGCTCAACCTCTTCTCCATCTTTTCTACCTCAGACTCTACCTGGACACTCAGGCCACATGGCTAGCTAAATTAAGAGAGGAGTTTCTCTTGGCCTCAGCTTCTTGAGACCCTCTAAAATTTCTCACCCCATCACTCAGTCTTGAGATAGTTTTTACATCTCCTCCTTTTACCTCATGGGTCTTGGGACTCCCCCAAGCTACACAGCCATCCTTTCTTCTTCAACACTGTCTCTAGCCACTTATACAGCCATACACTTTCTGGAAGAACTTCAGGGCAGTAATAATAGGCAATTTCAATACCCAAAGGTGACTGATGAGCAGGTTAACCACACAAATGATAAACATTAAAATATCAAAATTAAATATAATATTACACCAAATGGATCATACAGATATTCAAAAAACCATCCACTTTGACACTACAGAATATGTATTTTCTGCAGAAGCCCATGGATGTCTCTTTCCTCAGATCCATGGACTTGTGACTCCCCCAGACTGACCATCCTCCAGTACCACACACCTTGAGATTCTGATCTGGAGAACCAAAATCTCATATGAAAAGAAATGCCAACAACTTAATTCTGCATATACAAGTGTCACTACAAAGACACAAACAATATGAAAATCCAAGATAATTTGTCTCTTCCAAAGATTACCAAACTGCTGAATAAAATAATGAGGACAATACAGGACATGGAAACTTAATTCAATAAACGCACAAAGAAAACCCAAACTGTAAGGAAGCTTGAAATTAAAGTTTCAATAAATCTTAAAAGGGTGTGTGTGTAAGGGCTCTCCAACATAATAAATCACATAAAAGACAGAATCAGGATTTGAACACAAGGTAGACAAATTAGACCATGAATAATAATAAATGTAAATAACAAAAATAAAAGTAATAATAATAATAAATATAATAATAAATAATGATAAATATATAAATATATAATATTTGTATATTATATATTTAAATATAATTATAAATAACATGTTGTAATATAATTATATAAATTATAAATAATATTTTATATAAATAATAATAATAAATAATAAGTATAAAACACTGATGAACCAATTATTCAGGAACTCCAGGACAAATGAAAACATCAAATCTGTGAACTATGGGCATAGAAAAATTCAGTGTCAAAGACATAGAATGTATACTCAATAAAGTCATGGAAACAAACATCACAAATCATTGAACAAGCACAAAAAAAAAAAAAAAACAACAAACAGAGGGAACCAGTAAAAGAACTCTCCTTACTATTTTATAGTAAAAACACTAAAAACAAACTTGGGTATTGATTACCCCAAGAAAAAATATTTAAGTCCCATGTAAAGGCAGGCCCATTAGAGCCAGTTTCACAACACAAATTTTAAGAAGAGCTTGGAGCAATATACTCCAAGTAATGAAGAATACAGATGTAAATTCAAACTGCTTTACCCAGTAAAACAATCCATTACAATGGAAGGAGAAAGGAAAAAAAAATTCCATACAGAAAAAAATATTCTACAGAAACTTATAACTACCAAACCAGTCCTATAAAGAATATCGGAAGGAAAATTTCCAGCTAGATACAGGCTAACCATTGTACGAGAAAACAAACTCTGTATCTGACTGTCCACAAGAGACATACGTCACCTTCAATGATAGACAGTCTTAGTCGAGAAAATGGAAGCAGGAAATAAGAAAGCATCATTGTTCAAATAACTCACAAAATAAACTAGTCAAAACTAGTCAAAAGAGAAAAAAAATATTCCATCCTAGGCAAGGAAACAATTTACTAATAGGACATTAACATTTTTAAGGCATGTGCATCCAATTTCAGTAAACCCATTTTTATAAAACAAACACTGCAAGGCATTAAGACACAGATTAACTTCAACACAGTAATAGTAGAGAACTTTAATATCTAACTTTCACCATTGGGAAGGGCATCTAGACAAGAATAAAGAGTAAATATCAGAAATAAATAAAACCATAGGCCAAACGGACCTTAGAGAAATGAAATAATATTCTACTCTGAAAACACAAAAAAATATATATGCTCAGTAATGTATAGAAGTTTCTCTAAAAGATATCACCTTTTAAGATAAAAAACAAATCTCAACAAATGGTGAACTTTTTTTTTTTTGCAAGTCAACATCAATCTTGTATTTTTTCTATTGTATTATACCTTCTAATAGAAAGATTATCCTTACCAGTTTTAAGTTGTTTATTTTTTTGTTTCTCTTTTTATTTTATTTTATTTTTACTTTAGTTACAATTTGTTAACTCTGTGTCCCAGCTGTATCCCGCTCCCTCATTCCCTCCCCCTCCCCAACTCCCTCCCTGGTCTCCAAATGGTGAAAATTAAAAGAACTTCATATATTATATCTGACTATGATGGAATAAAATTTGGAAACAATACCAAAGAAACTCCAGAAAATGCACAAACCCAGGGAAATTAAAAACAGTATGTTGAGTGATAAATAGGTCATTGAAATCAAGGTGGAAATAACAAAATTATTGGTATTAAATGAGAATAAATACACACTATTCCAAACACTCTGATACAATAAAAATGATCATAAGAGAAAAATTTATAGTTCTTAGTACCTACATTAAAAATAATGATAAAATAATGCAAAAATAAACAATTTAATCATTGATGTATATCAAGAGTTTAGAAAATTTCTCAAACAAACCAAATCCAAAAGACAAAAACTACCAAAACAAGTAATCAAAATCACAGCAGAAATCAATGAAAGGGGAAAAAATAATAACCAACAAAATGAGTTTGTTCTTTGAAAAAATAAATAATATTGACAAAATCTTAATCAAAATAAGTAAAATAAACGGGCTCAAATTAATAAAATTAGAGATGGTGAGACATTAATGACAGACACCAAAGAAATTCAGAAAACCATAGGAACATACTTTAAATGTCTATATTTCAATAACTCAAAAACCTAAGTGAACTGGATGAATTTCGACATCTGAAATTTCTATATCTCACACACATAAGTTAAACAAAGATGAGTTCAATAACTAAACAGTCTAATAACAAGCATGGAGTTTGGAGCAGTAATCTAAAACCAAACTAAATTAATTAAACAAATAAATCCCCCAAGTAAAGAGCCCAAGACCAAATAAATCCACAGCAAAAGTATAACAAACCTTTAAGGCAGAATGAAACTGATACTAATAAAATTATTTAAAAACAAACAGAAAATTTTTTAAATTTCTTCTATAAATAACAAAACACATAAGTCACAACAACAAAATAGAGAACTATAGATCAACATCCATGATGAATATACATGCAAAAATTCTTAAGAAAATCATTGCAAACTGAACAAAATAAATATATCATTTTAGGTTGACTTTATTCTAAAGATACAAGACATGGTTCAACATTTACAAATCAATAAATACAACACATAAGAAAAATGGACTTAAACACAAAATCACACCAACAGCACAAAAATGCAGAAATAGTTTGACAAAATTCAACCTTCCTTCATGACAAACACTCTAAAAAGAATCATTCTAAAAATGATTTATGAAAAGTTCATATCCAAAGTCATCTAAGTGGTAACAACTTAAAACAGTCACATTGCAATCATTGTATACACTGCTATTTAAAATAATAATTTAAGTATTAGCTATAGCCTGAGAAGAGAAAGAAATAAAACTAATACACATAAGAATCCAGTATATCCCTATTTACACATGATATGATGCCATACAGGACACCTTAAAGATTTTAGCAACAAAAAGAGCCAAATTCTAGAACTGGTTAACACTTATAGAAAAGTAGTAGAGCACAAAATTAACATGCATAAATCAGTAGCCCTGCTTGAAAAGAAAGGACATCAATAGTCTGACCAAGATATGACATTTGCTCAACCATGTTTGTAGCAGCTTTATTTGTAATAGCCAGAAGCTGGAAACAGCCCAGATGCCCCTCAACTGAAGAATGGATGCAGAAATTGTGGTACATCCATACAATGGAGTATTACTCAGCAATGAAAAAATAAGGAAATCATGAAATTTGCAGGTAAATGGTGGGACCTGGAAAGGATCATCCTGAGTGAGTTGTCCCAGAAGCAAAAAGACACACATGGTATATACTCACTCATATAAACATACAACATAGGATAAGCCCACTAAAATCGGTACATCTAAACAAACTAAGCAAAAGAGAGGATCCTAACTAAAATGCTCAATCCCCATCCTGAAAGGCAAAGAGGATGGACATCAGAAGAAGAAAACAAGAAACAACCTAGGAACCTGCTACAGAGGGCCTCTGAAAGCCAGAAGAGGAAAACAGGAAACAACCTAGGAACCTGCCACAGAGGGCCTCTGAAAGCCTATGCCCTGCAGACTATCAAAGCAGATGCTGAGCCTGATGGCCAACTGTCGGGCAGAGTGAATGGAATTTTATGTAAGAAGTGGGAAATAGCAAGAGCTGGAGAGGACAGGAACTCCACAAGGAGAGCAACAGAACAAGAAAATTTGAACACAGGGAACTTGCCAGAGACTCATACTCCAACCAAGGACTATTCATGGAGATAACCTAGAACCCCTGCACAGATGTAGCCCATGGCAGTTCATTGTCCAAGTGGGTTGCATAGTAATGGGAAGAGGGACTGCCTCTGACATAATCTGATTGGCCTGCTTTTTGATCACCTCCCCCTGAGGGGGGAGCAGCCTTACCAGGCCACAGAAGATGACAATGCAGCCACTTCTGATGAGAACTGATAGTGTAAGATCAGAAAGAAGGAGAGGAAGACCTCCCCTATCAGTGGACTTGGGGAGGGGCATGCATGCAGAAAGGGGAGATAGGGTGGGGTCGGGAGGGGAGGAGGGAGGGGCTTATGAGGGGATACAAAATGAATAAAGTGTAATTAATAATAATAATAAAATATTTTTAAAAAGATATGGTCTTCAAATGCTGTAATAATTACCATTGTGGGAGGATAGGCATCTGGCAGAAATGGTGGCATGAATATTGTGAGGATAACCAAGCACTTTCTGATCGTATTTGAAGGCTGTGCCACAAGACTGAACTCATGCCTGATCTTATGAACCAGACCAAAAACCTATATAGCTAGAGAGGTCCTAAAGCTTAAATGAGACCTACTACCATTACTATGTTAAATTAACTTAGTATCAAATTATTTTCTACACATGTATCTTATACCTACAGAAGCTACGTTTTGCAAAGGACAGTGGTTAATACAGAGATTAATAACTGGCCAACCTGCTGAAAATAAGTGACTGAGGGGTGTCAAGCCATAGATGAGACATCTCCATCAAATCTACTTCCCTGTCAGCTCAGGAAACACAACGGAACAGGAGACAAAGCATTTGTGACATCCAAAGGTTGAGGAGATCTGCTGCAAAAGATTATCTTATGATTATGAAATGGTTGCTGCACTCACAAACTCCCTAATGGCACTAGTTACCTACAGAAGTTCCGCACAAGATCAGGGCACTCATATTTCCAGCATGAATGAGGGAAGGGCATGGATTCCATCCTGTGGCACAAGCCTCAGATGCAATCATAAAGTGGTTGTTAATTTCCATAACCTTTATTCTAGTAAGCACGACTGGACACATCTTGCCTAGCTTGTCAGTACTGTAGCATATGGAGTCCAGTCCAGGGCTGTGCATTTCTGGAGAGAATGTGAGAAAAGAGAAATCCTTATCCACTGTTGATGGAACTGCAAACTTGTTCAACCATTATGGAAACCAATGTGGCTATTTAAAAAAAAAAGAATATAACTATCATATGACTCAACTACTCCATTACTGAGTGTATATCAAGGTATTTGATAACCTATTACAGAGATACTTGCTTATCCATGTTCATTGTTACAATAACTATAAAATGGAATCAACTGTTTAATGATGAGTGAATAGTGAAAATATGGTACATGAATACAATAGAATTTTACTCAGTTGTAAAGAAAAACAAAATTTGCAGATGGATGGAAGAAACTGAGGAAATATGTGGAGTGAGATAACACAAGCACAGAAATACAAAGAACTGCATGTCTGCTTTCACATGTGAATCCTAGCTTTGAATGTTTCCATTGTGTGCGTTCAGCTTAGAGTTCCTGTAGGTGCCACTAATACAGAAATAATGTTTAGCTGCATAAACATACCATCAAACTGCCTTCTAAATATATATGCTTATATCCATAGACCTGTGGTTTTCACCCTTCCAAATGCTGCAACCGTTTAATCTAGTTCCTCATGTAGATGTGACCCCTGACCATAAAATTATATAGTAACTATAACTTTTTTACTGTTGTGAATCATAGTGTAAGGCTCTGATATGTGACCCCTTAATCAAAGAGGCCTCCCTTTCCAGTGGTCAGTAGTGAGTAAAGAGGCTCACGGCTTTACAAGGTGCTGAGAGGAAGTGATGGGTGAGTAATCAGCCCTAAAATTACACCATCCCTTTGAGGATTCAGGGAACTCTGCACAAGAGGAGTCAGGGAGAATCTAAGATCCAGATCTTACAGACAAGTGCATCTCATTGGCAAGACACAACACTGCAATCATGAACTCACAGCAGCTGCTGAGAATTGCACTGTGTCAGCGTAAGAATGAGCCTATCAACAGTCAAACATGGGCACAGGAGGGGATCATGAGACTCTCTGACTGAAGAACTATTTGATGCTGAAAGATTTACAGAGGAGAGTAAGTTTTTATCTTCCTTTGTATATGCACTGGTGAACAAACTATACTCCAGTGGGTAGCTCCAATCTCATGGTCACTGATGGCCCTTGTTAAACTATATGAGCCACAAAATAAAACTAAAGGAATCACTCTGAAAAATGAGTGATAGAGATGCTTCTGAGGGGGCACGGTGTGGAGTTAGATGGAAACGAGGTAAGAGATGTGGGGAAAAGCAACAAAAAACATTTTGTGTAGGTATGAAACTGTCAAATAATAAAATCAATTTTAAAAGGCCCAAGATTAAAGTCCTACATTCATTTCCCAATACTATATATAAAAGGCCATAAAGCTAGTCAGTAATTCTTACTCCTTCTTTCTTCTGTTTCTAAATTTATTCAGTGCTTCCTTTCTTTAATTGCATTTTGTTTCCTTCCTCTCTCTCTCTCTCTCTCTCTCTCTCTCTCTCTCTCTCTGATTCTCTCTTCTTCCTCTCTCTCTCTGCTAAAATTTTACTTCCTGCCTCTTTTTTAACAATTCATCAGAAAAATATCAGGCCATACATGTACTGAAAGTTCTATTTTTCCACAATTGCAGAACTACCAGGGTTCTACTAACATTAGTTCTCTTATGTTTTCATGCTAAGACACCACTTATATATATGACTCATTTCATTCTGCTGACCAGCCACCTAGTTGAGAGCAAATATAAATAGTTTTTTCTCCATTTTTTGATGGTTTATTCTGCTTACTTTTTCTCATATGTCACTCTGATTACCTGCCAAATAATAATAATTATAATAATAATAATAGACAAACTTTCAATCTGGTTGATAAACTATAATTCAATAATGGTGCTATCCCCCTTCATTAGCTTATATTCTAGTTTGAAAAAAATGCTAAATAACACACTGACCTTTAAAAAGCAAGCAAAGGGATGTATCATGGGTTCAGAGAGGCTCAGTTTCAAAAACTATCTTTAGCCCATAAATTCATTCTTGACCTAACATAGCTTATAATCACATTCATTTGTCCTTTCTTGGATAGCTGTAGCATGCATGTGTCTTTTATAAGCTTCCTCAAATATTTTTGGAGCAAAGTGGGGTTATAAATACAAGGGCAGTTTACTTATGACAGAGTCCATTAAGAGTTAAAATACTGTAATTGCATTTTTACATGCAATGAATAGAGACATAGCATGAAAGCAGGAAGGGATAATGAAGGATGACAAAGGATGGTTTTGTAGCTCAGATCTATTTTGGGGGACACAGCACTGAGCAGCTTGATCATCTGAACTTAAAAAGGGCAGAACATCAAGGTTATCATCTTAGCTGCTTGGGAAAATGATTGCACAAGCTTTAGCAAGTGGCCCGGAGCAGGATCTGTGTTCAATGACTCATCTGAGAGGTGGCCCTTCCATTAGCTCTCCAACTATAATAGTGAGACATCCATTTAATTCTGACTCACACTGTTAAATGCCGTATACTGAATCACCAATCCTACTACATAAAGCACCTGGCTCGAACGTCTCTGTGAAATAGTTATCCAGGCTGAAAAATATCCTCTGGGGCCTGAGAGGCACTATACACTGTGGTTACACCTAGTTGCCTTGGAAGTCACAAATGAGTTCAAGTTCACTGTCTTCCTGGATGCAAAATAAAGCCCAAATAGTCAGCACATTTTGTATCCTTGGGGTACTTTATGATCCTGCTTATACGTTTATTGTATGTAATAAAATTTCTCAATAATCCTGTTTCTAGTCATTTTTACTTTAAAAAATATTTCTCTTGAGCTGCATGCTATCTTACTACTTACATTGCTTTCCAAAGGTGTGTTCTATGTATGGGGGGGGGGGAAGACATGCTACAAGGATCTTCAAATGAAATGTACTTGCTAACTGTCCAGATGTTCGCTTGGGTGCATGCATCATATAAATCTAAACTGATGAGAACAGTAATGGCCCAGCACAATCTGTCTTACTTGGTGAACTCTGAAAGAAGAAAAATAAAAAAAAGTACTTTTTTGAAAGTTATGAATTTTAACAACTCAAGAAAAGAAAACACTTTCTGAATTTTATTGCTTTGATTTTGTGGACAATAAAATTGACTTCCCACAGTGGTTTTCTTCCTATATAATACAAAAACATCATCTCTGCTTCAAAAATCAGATCCAAAAATTTGCTCAGTGATAAAACTACGTTTGTAAAAAGACAAAAATTGTAATCCCAGGACACATTCTACAATATGACCACATTTTTCATTGCTTCTTTCTGAATCCTCTAATAGACACATTCATCAGCTCCCACACACCTCAAGTGTGGGTAGATGAGATAATCTCTGCTTCTTCCACCTCCAAGAATTTATATAACATCGTAGAAAATGCCATGAAACACAGCTTCCGTCCCTATGTGATGTTTTTTGACAGATTAGTAGAATGATTCCAAACAAGGCCCAGCCCCATCAAGCCCCAAAACCATTGTTACTGAGCTGTCCACATAGCTACTTATTCTGATCAATAAATATGACTAAGAATTATCAGAGTTAATGCAAGAGGAGCAAGTGGTGTTGACATTATACAGTGTAGCTAGCTGGTCTTAACCAATTTTTTGACATTATAATATAATGGTGTTCTTTACAAGAGTGTTGGGTCGCATTCATACATATGCTGCCCATGGCAGATGTGCCATAGGCAACAGGTAGCACAAACCCGATATAAATTATTTCTCTCCTTCACAGCCACTAAAAAAGAAGTCCTAAAAACTTTCACATAAACTTGGAAGAGCCTTAGTTTTTTTACCTTCTGGAATATGTGTTTTCAACAAAGGTATGCTGCCATACCACCTTTCCCCAAAGCACAACTTTTTCTGTATATGTACTTAAGTGGGCCATTTGATCCTATACATGGACACGCCTAAGTCATTTCTGCAGTAGGAGCCAAAATTAATATGTGTTGTCACTCACAACACACTAGTGTTAAGATATAACTGCCATATCACAAGAAAGGTATATTGTCAGTGACACTGCTTATACATCACTAACAGTAACTACTAGTTGTTTCTACCTTATGCTTGCCAATCACAAAACTTAGTCCACTTGTGAGAATCATTGCATCCTGGTCTTATTCTGTTCAAAGCTTTACAGCTATTATTTTTCCAACAGCTTTATTATTTGGATATAAAAAGGAATAGTATCTATAAGAAAAATTCCAAGTGGTTTTTTGATAGTGGCCCAAAAGGAGGAGGAATGGACTTATCCTGAAGATAACAGGGAATATTAGTCCCCTCTAGTCAGTCACTCCTGCCCTATGTATGTCTCATTGGCCACACCATACTCATTTTTCTAAGTAGCTGCTTTTAAATTGTTCTTTTATATTTTTTTTCTCCCATCTGACACCATCGGACAATCTGATACCATCATCAGATCATGAACTGTCTCAAATGAAAGGCCAGGTCAAACATCTATTTTTTTTAACCATTCTACATTTCTTTTTTTCTTTCTTTATTAATGTTTTTTTTATTTATTGCAATTTATTCACTTTATATCCCAACTGTAGCCCCCTTCCTCATCCTCTTCCAATCCCACTCTCCCTTCCTCTTCTCCTCCCATGCCCTTCCCCCTGTCCTCTGATAGGGAAGGTCCTCCCCTCCTTCCACTTGAGCCTATCAGGTCTCATTAGGACTGTCTGTATTTTCTTCCTCTGTGGTCTGGTGAAAGAAGGGGTGATAGAAAGACCTGGAGGGGACATTCTACATTTATTTATATGGTTCCCTCAGAATAGTGGTGACAAATAGTTATTCCAAAGAACTAGAAACAGAAGATTCTTCACAGCACAGAAGAGCATCCTGGAATTTTCTTGGCTCAAATGGAAGCATCAAGTTCAGCATTTGCAGGAACAAACACTATTTTCCACAAAGTGCATTTGGTGTCATAACTTGGCTTACTTCAAGGAATTACCCAAACGAAAGGGACACTTCATGTTTTTATAAGCTGCCAAATTAATCATTTAAAATGTTAAATAAGAATTTCTGAAAGATTTCCTGGAACCACTGAAATAAATACCTTTAAAGGCTTGGGTTTATAATTTATCTTGTGGCACTAACACTAAGAATGTGGTTATAATCTGGCACAATAACATTTTCCTGGATGAGCTTTCAAGTCTTTGGGACAATTTCAAAGAAAACTGTCCAAAGACAAGAAGATGAAACAAAGACTAAGCTTATACAACTCAAATGCAGTGTGTGTCAGGGTCTTCCCATGCTGCAGAAGCATTATATCTGATCATGGAATGCTCAGGAAGGAAGGCCAAAAACATAATCATTACCTTTAAATCAATACCACTTCAGGACTTTTTGAAGACTGGGTGAGCCTTCTCAGAGCCTTTTCAGGCTCTTCACACCTCAACTTAGTAGAAAGTTGAATAATTTTGCCATCTTTATTTGAATGTCTTCCTCTACCTGGCCAGTGAATGGTGTTAAGAATTCTTGATTCACTTGTTTTTCAAGAACTCCACACCACTCTCTTTTGACAAGTTTTTATACACAGTGATGTACTACTTAAGCAAAGTCAACAGTACTCTTTTCATGGAGTGAGGAATTGGCTTTCAAACACTCAGATTTATTTATGATGAAAACAGACATCTCTATCTCCTTATCTTAACAGCTTCCTGTTTGCAAGGTAACATCCTGTTTACAATGAGAGAGGCTCCCCATATGCTCATGATCTCACTACCATGAGTAAGGAAATGATTCAGTGTGTTTCTGCAACAAATTCTTGAAGAAAATGTTTACCTCTCTTCCCTGAATTCACCAACTTGATCCTCTTTGGTCCAGAGATCCCTCTACATATCTCCAGGGGCAAAGCTAGGTCCATTTGCAATATGGCTTTATAAATATTTAATAAAGATTTTTGAGAGAAGAATGCCTAGAAATCCATCTGGTAAACTGCTGGAGACAAACCAGACATTGTGAATTAACGATAGAATAAGCCCATTATGTAGGCAGGGTTCGATAAAGGGCCAAAGAAATGCAGCTGATCCCACATTTCAAGTGGAGGCACACTGTCATAGGATGAAGTAGGCACAAGCACATGAATATAAAGTCTGACACCAAATTAAGCTAATTCTTTATGTAAATCAGTTAACACAGCTCTGACCACTCTAAAACAACACAACCACAATCCTCTCATAGAGAGCAAGAACCTGCTGCTCTCAGCTGAGCCCAAGTGCTCTAAGTCTGACACCAGCTGCCATCCCTCAGAAAGGAAAAAACAAGCCAGAAGAACACAGAAAGTACAAATGTGATGTGTGTGTGTGATCTTCGATTACCACTCAGCTCTCAACTTCATGAGACTTAATTTCTAAATCATCTTAGAAACAAACCCACCAAGCAAACAGAAACCAGACTGCCTGACATGTTTTCTGTCATGTGATGAAAGATGCTACTTGTGTTTCAGAGAACGGAAAGGTATCAGGACTTCTATACAGCAGTTGTTGGTTCAGGAAATGTAGATCTGCCTTCTCTAAAGCAGACCTCTACTGATATGAAGGGTGAGTATTAAAAACTGACTTTATAGGAGAGAAGGACCTCTCCTATCAGTGGACTTGGGGAACGGGCATGGGAGGAGAAGAGGGAGAGAAGGTGGGATTGGGAGGGAATGTGGAAAGAGGCTACAGCTGGGATACAAAGTGAATAAACTGTAATTAATATAAAAAAATAAAAATTTATTTTTTTTATTAATTACACTTTATTCATTTTGTATTCCCCTATAAGCCCCTCTCTCCTCCCCTCTCGGTCCCCCTCTCCCCCCTTTCTGCATGCATGCCCCTCCCCAAAAAAAACTGGCTTTATAGCTTTCAAATTTTCTATCTCCTTTCTCCTTCTGGACAATTTAAAATAAATTGACACAATTATGAAAAATGCAAAGTTTCCCACAATACAATACAATTTCTCCCTTTTTTGAGTTCCTTCTATCCCTACTCCCACATTTGGGAAAGAAAATTTCTTCAACTAGAAGTATCCATGGGTTCTTGTTTCTGATTCTGTGACCTCTATTCATTCTGTTTTTGCCCTAACCTCCAGCAATCCTGCTTTTTAGACATAAAAGGAAGCAGTGGTATCTATTACAAGACTCCTTTTAAGGCACTTTTCTTGAGGGCATGATATGAGACAAAATAATGTTTGACACTGAGAAAAGGAAGTCACTAATCAAAGGTCAGGTTGCAAACAAATTCATAATCCAAGAAGTAAGAATTATATCTTCTCCTTCTACTGCCCCGCTTCAACTTTCAATATGTTTATTGACTCAGAGATACAGATAGACACACACCACACACTGAACATGTGTTAACATACAGTCCCACTGGCATGAATAAAAAGCTTCCTAGTGATTTTGAGTAAAGACAGGAAATCCATTTATCTCCAATATATTTCAATTGAGTTTATGTGTATACCCAGAGTGTCATACTTTCTTAGGTTTTCTCAAATAATCCTAGCCAAAGAACCATCAGTAAATAATATATTAGCATTTTACACAAGAGTAAGCCCATAATTATACCATATTAACATGGAGCAGTAATCCAGTGGGAGAGTAATAGAATCAAGATCCCTAAATCAAGATCATCTGTGCAGTTGCTTGGTCTTGTTGTATATTTAAAGGTATCTACTTGAATAGTAAATGTTCTGAACTCTACAGGGAATCATTTTCACTATTAGAAAATGTAACAGTGGGTGGAGAAACAGCTTAGTAAATTAGTAGAACATTAATTATACTTCCAGAGGACTTGAATTCAGTTCTGAGCACACATGTTTGACAGCTCACAATTGTCTGTAATCCATATTCAGGGAATCTGACACCATCTTCAGGCCCCAGGGGGCACCCAAACATGGAGACACACACTTAAACATCAATAAAAAATAAATATTTAAAACTTTGCAGTTGTGGAAGAAATTTCTTCAATTTTTTGAAAAAGTATTTTATTATTAACATATCAATTATGTATAATATTGGTTTCGTTATGAAAATTTATATATGTAAATAATTTATTGTGACCATTTTCAATCATTATCCTACTTCCACTCTCAATGATCACCAATCTCTTTCCCAATCAGTTTTTCTCTACTTTCAAGTCACTTTTAGGAGAAAGAAATATTGGTATTTAAACTCATAGATCAGTGCTGATTTCAGCTTTGGGAAGAGAAGCTTATTTTTGCAGTAGGTTGCAATTACTGCACAGGCTCCTAACTGGTCAGTGTGCTGGGAACAGGAGAGAATAAACCTAAACTGTGTCTATCTCACCTTGTGCTCAGCTTACAGAACATCACAGAAGAGGAAGTAAGAAGACTGTAAAGGAAAAAGAAGGAGTAGAATGTTATGATATTCTAAGTTCCAGGCCTGACATGTCCATATCACAGGGGCTATGAATACTTGTATAGAAGTGCACAAGACTGGGACAGTGGTATCATAAAAGAGAGGGCAGTTGGTCATGAGTCCTCCCAAATGCTCTGAACTTTCAGGCAGCTAATAGTTGCTGGGTAAGAGAGAAATAATTTCTTCAATGGTATAGCCATTCATTAATCCCCCATATTCTTGATTTTAAAAGAAAATCTTTCCTAAGCTCTTAATTAAACTTCTTTTCCAACATTTGTTTAATTTTAGGATGCAAAGCTGGAAGATGAGAGCTGGTAGCATTGCAGGAATGAATACCTGCCTCTGAGCACACTTTTATTTACAGTGCACAAGAACATTTAAATAGAAGCACAACTTTAACACATTATAATTTCAAGTTTTTCCTAATGAATGAATAAAATAACTGGTTATTTTCTGTTTATGTAACTCTTTTTTTTTTTTTTTTTTTTTTTTTTTGCAGAGTTTCCCAACTTTTAAATTTTTCCAAGTCTATAAGCTGTAACAGCCAGGTTTGGGAAGTAAATAAGTGAACTCATTAATACATTTCCCCGTTATATAAGATAAGTTTATACTCATTAAAATACATTGCATGATTAGTTAGGCAAAGACATGAGAAAGTCGTTTCACATCACTAGACCTGGTCTATTCTTTACAGGAAAATGGGAAAACATACAATCAAGTTCTTAGAGTTTTTCATCCATACCTGTGTCAGCTAGTCTTCTGCTGCTATGACAAACTACTATGACCAAAAGTGCTGTATGGAAGAAAGGATTTACTTCGGCTTATGGCTCCAGAGAAAGAGTTCATAATATTTGGGAAGAATGGCAGCAGAAATCTGGGAAAGAACATGTTAATCTACAAACAAAAAAGAGATGAGCAAACTGGAAATGGGGCAATACTATAAACACTCAGAGCCTGCCCCACAACATAGCCCCAGTGATGGCTTTCATTCAGCAAGGGTCTGAATTCTAAACCTTCCATAACCTTCCCAAATAGTGCCACCAAATGGGACCCAAGTGTTCAAATACTTGGGCCTGTAGGGGGGCATTTCTTATTGAAACCGCAATATCTAAAAGGTTAAGATTAATTATTTTTGCTTAGATGTCAAATTTCAGGAAACAGTGCATCAATGGCCATCCGCACAATTTACAAAATCAAGCCAGAGATAAAAAATAGTGAAACAGTAAACAACTACCTACCACCAGGTATTAGATACCATGTATGGTAGTCACATAATTTTGCAAACTCCAAATGTCTGCCTTGAAACTAGCCCTCCCCCACATTGCTTTCCAACCCTAGGCCATCAATCCAGGAAGATGAACATCACAGAATTATAACTGTAAGGGTAGGACCTGGATGATCACAGTCAACATTTAATCCAACATTTGCACATCATGATGAGAAAATGAGATCTAAATATTAAATGCCATCCTTAAGGTTTCAAAGCAATTTTATATCAAAATCTAAACTGAAACTTGTGATGTTCAGACATAGAGTACAGTATCAGGTCAGCATGATCAATATCAAAATCTGAAGGTTTATCTAGTCCTACCATAATTTATTATAGTTTTAAAAGAAATAGAACCACTGAGAAATATGTTTGTGATGTATTTGCATAGGAATGTGTACATACAAATGGGACAATATTTATATAAGGTAATTGGATGTCTAACTTCTTGTTTATGGGAAGGTGAAGGGAGCTGGAAACCCAGCAGATTTCCTATGTTTCAACACTGAAATAGAATTTTTTCTCTAGAAAGCCTTGGGTTTTTTTTTTGTTTGTTTGCTTTCTTTTTTTTGTTGTTGTTGTTGTTTTGGGGGAGTTTTCTTGCCCTTAAGACATTCATTAATTAAATAAAGTACATCTACAATATTGATCATAAATCTTTTACTTAAAATCAACTCATTGTCTATTGTAAGTGCTGTGAAGTATCTGAATAGTAACACCTCCACTACTGTTAGCCAAACTCCTGGCACCATGGTATTATAGATTAATATATTGATACATATAATTTTTCTATCACTCATGTTGAATAAGAATCTACATTTTATAATGAAATTTATATGATTCTCAGGTGCATTAAAGTTTGGATTCATTTTGTAACCTTGAGGAATATCTCAGGATCATGACTATAACAGAGACCCAACACAATAGTGTATTATCTGAAAATTTAATTTTTCCCCTACTAAAAGTTTAGAGCAAGAAATTTAACATCTACAAGGGCCCGAAAACTCTTCTGCCATCTCTGCTATGATCAGTACAGTGCTCCCACCATGTGGCCCAAACTAACACCCTCAGCTCTAAATACAAGTTGTTTGTTTGGTTGTTTGTTTGTTTTTGTCAGTCAAGGAAAGAAACAACAAAATCGCAAACTTTTCCTTTTAGTCAGAGAAGTTATATGTATGTCTTCTGCTCGTAAATATACTATAGATATGGCTGCAGGGAAGGCTGGGTAAAGAGTCATATAAGCTGATCAATAATGTAGTGGTGTCTTGCTGTGGTTCAGAATTCAGGAACAGAAAAAGTGAGGAGGACCTATTTTAGGACAGCTAACCATTTCTGTGATCTGTTTTTCTAACCAGGTTCCTGAAACACCTTCTGTAACTACAGATAAGGTGGCAAGATGAGGGGACTAGGAAAGGGATAAAGATTCCTATTTTCTCCCATACTAGACAAAATCAAGCAGAGTATTTCACTTTCATGAAAATAGATGAAATTTTCAGGCAAATGGTGGGGACTAGAAAAGATCATCCTGAGTGAGGTATCCCAGAAGCAGAAAGACACACATGGTATATACTCACTTGTAAGTGGATACTAGACATATAATAGAGGATAATCAAACTAAAATCTGTACATTTAAAGAAGCTAAGCAAGAAGGAGAACCCTGGGTAAGATGCTCAATCTTCATTCAGAAAGGCAAACGGGATAGACATCAGAAGAATATGAAAACAAAGAACAAGACAGGAGCCTTCTACAGAAGGCCTCTGAAAGACGCTATCCAGCAAGGTATTAAAGCAGATGCTGAGACTCATAGCCAAACTTTGGGCAGAGTGCAGGGAATCTTATAAAAGAAGGGGGAGAGGAGATACAAAGACCTGGAGAGAACAGGAGCTCCACAAGGAGAACAACAGAACCAAAAAAAAAAAAAATCTGGGCCTAGAGGTCTTTTCTGAGACTGATACTCCAACAAAGGACCATTCATGGCAATAACCTAGAACCCCTGCACAGAAGTAGCCCATGGCAGTTCAGTCTCCAAATGGGCTCCCTAGTATGGAAAACAGGGTCTGTCTCTGACATGAACTCAGATACTGGCTCTTTGATCATCTCCCCCTGAAAGGGGTGGGGGAGTGGGGCAGCCTTACCAGGCCACAGAGGAAGACAATGCAGCCAATCCTGATGAGACCTGATAGGCTAGGGTCAGATGGAAGGGGAGCAGGACCTCCCCGATCAGTGGACTGGGGAAGGGGCTTGGGAGGAGAAGAGAGAGGAAGGGAAAGATTGGGAGGGGATGAGGAAGGGGGCTACAGCTGTAATACAAAGTGAATAAATTAGAATAAATTTTAAAAAAGGAAAATAGAGATACTAGGCTTTGCCCCACTGCAGCACCTTCTTTCACTTGGAGCTGCTTGGCCAGTGCAATCACTTTGAGCTCTTCTTGTTCCAGGGAAAGCAGGAGTGGTAGAGGAAAGGAAATTTAAAAGTCAGACTGTTTACATCTCATCACTTCCATCTTCTCATGCTCCCTGTGCATGACTCACTTCTGCCTGTTTCCAAGACCAAGAAGGAACATAAAGAGGAAATGAGTCCAACATTTCTTCTCTTCTCTTTCAGTCATAGTGATTCTCAAAGTCCACAGCTGGGGATAAGAGCACCAAGCCACTCTCGAAGTTCAGGCTAACCACAAAACTCCAAGTCATTTCCTTTTCCAAAACAGAAGGCCTGTGTGTTTGGGAGTAACCAAAAAACAAAAATAAAAATTTAAAAAGCACACAGGAATGTATAGAGATGATTTTATACAGAAGAATAATATTTGGGTAAGTCTAATTTAATTAGCTCATAAAAACAGGTTTTTTTTTTTTAGTCTGTTTTTAAATTTTATTTTTTTTCACAATTTATTTATTTGTATATCAACTCCTCCTAGTCCCACCTTCCCAACTGCTTCCCTCTTATCCCCTTCCCCTAGTCTACTGAAAGAGGAGATCTCCTCCTCTGCTATCTGCCCATAGCTTATCAAGTCTCATCAAGACTGCCTGGATCCTCTTCTTATGTGGCCTGGCATGACTGCATCATCATGGACAATTAATCAAAGAGCACACAATTGAGTTCATAACAGAGGCAGTCCCTACTCCCCTTACTTGGAAAACCACATGGAGACTGAGCTGCCAATAGGCTACAAGTGAACAGGGGATGTAGGTCTTGTCCATGCATGGTCCTTGGTTGATGTATCAGTCTCTGCAGGGCCACGTGTGCTCAGGTCTTTTAGCTTTGTTGGGCTCCTTGTGGGGCTCCTGTTCCCTCTATGTCCTTCTGTCTGCCCCTCTTCTTCCATAAGACTCTATGCACTCTGTCCAAAGTTTGGCTGTGAGTCTCAGCATCTGCATCAATCCCCTGTTGTGTGGAGCCCTTCACAGGACCCTCTATATTAGGCTCCCATCCTGTTTCCTCTCTTCCACCACTTCTGCTGTTTATCCTGTTTGCCATTCTTTTTTTAAATTATTTTTATTTTTTATATTAATTACAGTTTATTTACTTTGTATACCAGCTGTAGCCCTCTCCCTCATTCCCTCCCAATCCCACCTTTCCTCCCTCATCTCCTCCTTGCTCCTCTCTAAGTGCACTGATAGGGGACGTCCTCCTCTCCTTTCATCTGATCCAAGCTTATTAGGTCTCACCAGGACTGGCTGCAATGTCCTCCTCTGTGGCCTAGCTAGGTTGTTCCTCCCATAGTGGATGGGGAGGTCAAAGAGCTAGCCACTGAGTTCATGTCAAAGACAGTCCCTCTTCCCCTTACTAGGGTACCCACTTGGATTCTGAGCTACCATGGGCTACCTTGAGCAGGTGTTCTATGTTATCTCCATGCATGGTCCTTGGTTGGAGAATCAGTCTCACACAAGACCCCTGTGTCTAGACATATTCGGTTCTTGTGGAGCTCCTGTCCTCTCCAGGCCTTACTAACTCCCCCTTCTTTTGTATGATTCCCTGCACTTCATTCTTAATGAGATTTAAGCATCCTCCCTGGATTCCTCCTTTAGTGTTTAGCTTTTTTAGATCTGTAGATTTTAGTATGGCTATCCTATATTATACGGCCAATATCCGTTTATAAGTGAGTCTTTCTGTTTCGAGGTTAGCTCACTCGGGGTAATCTTTTCTAGTTTCATCCACTTGCCTACAAATTTTGTGATTTTCTTGTTTTTGACAGCTAAGTAGTATTCCATTGTGTAAATGTGCCACAATTTCTGCATCCATTCCTCCTTTGAGGGACATCTAGGTTGTTTCTAGATTCTGGCTATTATAAATAAAGTATAGGAACAGAATGGTGGATCAATGGAATCAAATCAAAGACCCAGAAATAAACACACACAGCTACAGACACCTGATTTTAGTCAAAGATGCCACAACCACACAATGAAAAAAAGACATCATCTTCAACAAATGGTGCTGGTCTAACTAGATGCCCACATGTAGAAAAAAATGAAAATAGACCCATATCTATCACCCTGCACAAAACTAAAGTCCAACTTGATCAAAGATCTGAACATAAAACCAGACAGACTAAATCTCTTGGAAGAAAAAGTGGGGAATAGCCTTGAACTCATTGGTACAGGAGACAACTTTCTGAACAGAACACCAAGAGCTCAGGCTCTAAGATCAAAAATTAATAAATGGGGCCTCATGAAACTCAAAACCTTCTGTAAAGCAAAGGACACTGTCAACAGAACAAAATAGCCTACAGAATGGGAAAAGAACTTCCCCAATCCTATATCCAATAGAGGGCTAATATACAAAATATATAAAGAACTCAATAAATTAGACACCAACAAATCAAATAATCCAATTTAAAAAATGAGGTACAGAGCTAAGCAGAGAATTCTCAACAGAGGAATATGAATGGCAGAGAAACACTTAAAAACTCTCAACATCCTTAGTCATCAAGGAAATGCAAATCAAAACAACTCTGAGAATCCATCTTACATGATCAGAATGGCTAAGATCAAAAACTCACCAAGGACTATGCATGGAGATAACCTAAGACCCCTGCACAGATGTAGCCCATGACAGTTCAGTATCCAAGTGGTTTCCATTGTAATAGAAACAGGGACTGCCTCTGACACGAACTGATTGGCCTGCTCTTTAATTACCTCCCGCTGAGGGGGAAGCAGCATTACCAGGCCCCAGAAGAAGACAATGCAGCCACTCCTGATAATACCTAATTGACTAGGGTCAGAAGGAAGGAAAAGAAGACCTCCCCTATCAGTGGACTTAGGGAGGGGCATGCATGCAGAGAGTGGAGAAAGGGAGGGGTTGGGACAGGAGGAGGGAGAGAATCACAGGGGGGATACAAAGTGAATAAAGTGTAATTAATAAATAATTTTAAAAAAACTCAAATGACAACACATGCTGGAGAGGATGTGGAGAAAGGGGAACCCTCCTCCATTGCTGGTGGGAGTGTAAACCTGTACAACTACAGTGGAAATCAAACTGGCACCTTCTCAAAATATTGGGAACAGCACTATTTCAAGATCCAGCTATACCACTCCTAGGTATATACCCAAAAGATGCCCTACTATTGAACAAGAACATTTGATGAAAACAGCTTTTACTCCAAAATTGCTTAATAACAGAACAAAACACTGTAACTATACATCAAGTTCTCTGTATTACCACTTCCTACACAATATAAACAGATGCATAAATTCCCATCAGAAAATAGCAGGCATTTTACAGATCTTTTTGTAACCAGGGTAACAAAATACTTCTCTTCTTGTCAACTTTAAGATCTTAACAGTAGGCATTTTCATACTGACCATTTCTTTGTCATAAAGCATATTGCTAGGTATTTTGCTGCTGTTTTGAAGATTTAGGCTTGCTTTGGGAATTTACTTTCTTCTAAGCACAAGCTATAGTTTCAACAGGGTATCGGAAATATTTATGTTAGACTTTCTTGAACTAAACAATTACAAAAATGATTATGATGGAATCTTATTTTAAAATTTTATAAGTTGATAACATAACTGAATAGCAGGTAATATATACTTATAAGTTAATTACATGATGTGCAAAGAATTATATATGCAGCACAAATTATTTGCTGGCCTACTATTTTTATATAAGCAGCTTTCCACATTCTCACAAACTTGAATTATCAATTTATCTTTTCTATATTTTTAATGAGAGACTAAAACCAATCTCTACATTTATATAACCTTATAAGAAGATAATTTTTCCCAAATGTATATATGCCCATGTTTCTCAATATGAGTATTTTTTCAAAGTTGGACATAAATTCCTAATTGTGTAATAAGAACAAAATGTTTTCGATGTTCATGGGAGTAAGTTTCAGTAGAGGTTTTGAATTCTGTGACGGTATATTGCCCACACTAAAGTCTCACCGCCCTGATCTCAGGTTGACAGGAAACTCTAATAGGGATGTTCTCCTTGCCTTCATTCCTATGTGGATCCCCGTCCTACCTTTTAAAAGTAGTTATTACTTGATGCAAATTTACCCCCGAAAGACTCTTCCTAGCTTTACTATTTTGTTCTCCTGGTAAATAACTTCTAACGTGTGACTACTGCTAAATCCCTGAAAACTTTTACTTCTGTTTGTTTTGTGAAATATCATATGTATACATCTGTGCATGTGCAAACTGGAAGGTTTAACAAATCATCACATCATGTACTTATAGATGTATTGTCAATATTACTGGGTATGATTGGGGGTGTATATTTATTTGCAGTTCTAAAGATCAAATCTAGGCCTCACATATATTAGGTAAGTAAATTACCCCTGATCTGTTTACCCAGTCCTTGTTGTCAATATCATCATTACAGTGCTTCAGTTTATTCTTCCATTAGATTAACAATATGGTTGTTTTTGTTTTGGAAATAAATGATTATTTGTAAAGATTCTTACCTACTCTGTAAATGTTAGAAAATACGTATGAAAAATTGCAATGATCCACTAACTATAGGAACCCAAGTCATAAAATGTGAGTTTTCTTTTATCGTTAAAAAATAATAAACCACTTTCTGAGTTTAGTAGAACAAACATTAACTTATTATCGTGCTGTCACCATTTCCCCTGGGGAGTACATCCCATTCATTTGTTTCCCTCATAGCTCTTACATATAAGAAACTGCTGCCATTGTCAGATCTGAATTCATATTCCCAGGAAACTGAATCCCCAACATGACTCAGCTTGATAAGAATGATTTCTAACCCCAATGAGAAAAATGCAGAATACAGCAGTATAAAGTACTTATTATCTATAAGAAGTTTCAAATCTATTTGAAAATCTTTTAGCCCAATGAACAAAAGTTTTTTCATCTAACTTCACATATGTCGTTTTGGTTTCTGATTTAGGGACATGGCATGAGGGTTATTTATATGCTTCCAGAGGAATTTTTCATTGTTTTCCTTTCTTCTGAGTTGATTTTAAGAGAACTTCTAATCCTAAAATGTTTTATTCTTGATTCTTAGGTTTGGGGAGAAATTGTTAAATAACAATACCAAAGTTAGATAATACTAATGATACCTATTTAAAAATAAGGCTGCAAAGAACACTTCTCAGTTGCCTTTCAAAAG
This sequence comes from Psammomys obesus, assembly GCF_907164565.1. Lineage (NCBI taxonomy): Eukaryota > Metazoa > Chordata > Mammalia > Rodentia > Muridae > Psammomys > Psammomys obesus. The sequence continues at coordinate 2,202,428 of NW_026586550.1, forward strand.
CCTACCTATGCTTTGTCAATTACCGTCTAGTTTGAGCCACAACTTACAGCAACTGCAACAAACTTTTCATATATATTAAGGTGAAATAAAATGAAGGTGTGTTAGTCACAAAACCAACTTACATATAGCCTGGAAACATACCTACCTTGACACCCCGGCAATCTGGTGTTACCCAAATAACATGTATTTAAATATGAGACTTTCCATGCTAAGTTATTTTAGGTAAAGATTAATAGGACTTTTCCACACTGAATGAAGTTAAATATATATGTAGTCAGAATGTACAGGTGTGAATTAAGGTCCAGCACTGTATAAGAATATCTGCTGCTCACCCCTGTGTTCATTGTACAAGTCCCAAGTCATTTGACTGCAGATCATCACTATCCTGATGTTGGGGAGAATCAACAGACTGCATGACCCCTACGCTCTTCACGTCTCAGAATCAGGGGCACACAGTTTCACCGATTGCCCAAAAGCTCTTTAATGACTATTTGCATCAGAACACTTCCATCTTTCAGTATAGGAAATATTAAACCTTTGGATTTAATATTTAATATTTAAACACCTTATCTATGCCCATAATCAAGCTTTGTACTCATGTGAATCTGCCCAACACCAGATTCTACAGTCATTAAACTGAAGTCAAGGCAAGAATTCACAGCTCTGTGCTCAGTGCTGTTTCTCTGTCACTAAACCTAACCAGGTAAGGATTACTGTGGCAAGTAACTGATTTTTTTTCCCTTTCCTACTTCTCTTTTACATTCCTCTTTGCTCCACAATTCTCTAGGTAAACATCCCTATTCCTCAATAGCATAAGTACTTTCTTCTAATGACAGCAAGCTTTACCAACACAACTTTTTTAAGGTTATAATTTTGCAATTTAATTTTGTAGCTATGAAAATTTTTACTTGCTAGGTACATGATAAATGGATTTTATAGAAACTGTTCTTAGCTTTAATCCCAAACTCCCATTCCTCAAGGAGGAAGAAAATTAATGTTCCAGTTATTTATGGCTATGTAAGAAACCACCCAGACACTTAGTGATTTGAAATAACAATCATCATTTATTTTGCTCACAAATTTACAGTTTGGGCACAGTTTAGCAGGAAATGTTCATCTCTGCTACAGATGGAATGAACTGTGTTCATCTAATTGGATCTAGAAGATGTACTCTTAAGATGGTTCACTCCCATGGCTGGCAAGCAGGAGTCCCCCTGGGACTATTGGCCAGTAATTTTAGTGCCTGGTGTCTCTCCAGGAGGCCTCTACACAGTGCTGCTTCTTCTCAGTCTAGTCGCTGTGTTTCAATTGAGGAGGTGAAAGAACAGAAACCCTGACAGTTTCTTAAACTTAGGTTCCTAGTCAGTAGAATTGGCTTAAAGAGTCTATGTTTTAGGACTCAAAGTTGTTACAGCATCTCCCAGACCCAAGGATGCTTGGGAAGGAAAGCTGGGGGTGGGGGAGTGGTCACAGATTCCACCTTTCAAATTGTATGTAACAAATAATCTTATTTGTGCCCATCTTTAATCACACATATTTTGTATGGTAATTTCCAGATAACTAATGTTGTGTTTAAACTTCTGCAGTTAGTTGTACTTAAAAGTTGGCAGGAGGTAGAGTGGGGGGGGGGGCGATCATGAAGCAATGTGTAAAGTTAGCAAATACTCTTTTTTTCCATTTTTTATTTTAATTTTTACTTATTGTACTTTATTCACTTTGTATGCCCCCGTGGCCCCCTCCCTCCTTCCTTCCCAATTCGCACCATCCCTCCCCCTTCTCCACAGATGGCCCTCCCCAAGTCCACTGATAGGGGAGGTCTTCCTCTCCTTCCTTCCGATCCTACTCTATCAGATCTCATCAGGAGTGGATGCATTGTCTTCTTTTGTGGCCTGGTAAGGCTGCTCCTCCTCAAGGGGAGGTGATAAAAGAGCAGGCCAATCAGTTCATGTCAGAGACAGTCCCTGTTCCCATTACTATGGAACCCACTTGGACATTGAATTGCCAAGGGAAACATCTGTGCAGGGGTTCTAGTTTATCTCCATCAATGGCCCTTGGTTGGATTATCAGTCTCAGAAAAGAACCCTGTACCCAGATTTTTTGGTTGCTCTCCTTGTGGAACTCCTGTCCTCTCCAGTTCTTATTATTTCCTACTTCTTTCATGAAATTTCCTGCATTCTGCCCAACAGTTGGCCACAAGTCTCAGCATCTGCTGCAGCAAAAACTCTTAAAGTAATATAAAATTGTAAAGCTTAGTTTCATTAGGCAAAAATAATCCCTTAGGACTCTGGGCCTTCAGTTGTAAGATAAATGGGAATCTAGCATGCTTGCCAAGGTTCAGAGCTTCGTATAGGTCAGGTGATAAAATAGCAGTTGACTGTGAGTGCATATCTGGTAGGAAATGTACAGAGAAACACAGGGTTCTCTGAGCTAAGCTATGAGTTCACTTGAAAAGAGCAACAGATACAGACACTACTCTGGAATTTACCACAAAGATCTGAGAAATGATGTAACCAGAGATAAACTGGGTCATTTCCAGACTCTACCTAAGGTGGCTCCCAATAAGCAGAAGAAATCTAAGAAAATAAAATCTTTCCACTTATTTCTAGACAGTCTGTGTGAATCCACAAGGAAGTCCTAAGATATCCAAGCTCTCCACATATCAGAGATTTATGAGAAATTGTGCATATACACAAGAATGGATTCGATAGATTCATAACAAAGAAAACGTAGGACAAACTAGAAAAAAAAAGTCTGAATTTTGAATAAATTCAAGTAGCTACACAAGATCCATCAATAGGTGTTTTACATAACTAAGCCATTTTAGGTTGTCACATTTAAAACTGAAACCTCCACAGGGAAATCAAAAGCTAGAAGTTCTTTAAGTGCTTCCTGGCCATTAGAGATTTCTCTGTTTACCTCTGTATTTCATTTTTAAATTGGGTTATCTAATTTCTTGAGTTCTTCATATATTTTGGATATTAGTTGTCTGCAGGAGGTAGAGTTGGTGAAGATCTTTTCCCATTCTATGGACTTCTGCTTGGTCCTATTGACAGTGTCCTTTGCCTTGCAGAAACTCTTCAGTTTCATGAGAAACCATTTACTAATTGTCAATTTTAGTGTCTTGAGCTGTTGGAATTATGTTCAGGAATTGTCTCTTGTGCCAACAAGTTCAAGATTATTCCCTACTTTCTCTTCTACTAGTGTGTATGGTTTATGTTGTGGTCTTTGATATATTTGGACTTGAATTTTGAACAGGGTGATAACTATGGATCTATTTGCATTATTCTACATGCAGACATCCAGTTAGACCAGCATCATTTGTTGAAGTGGCTTTCTTTTTCCCATTGTATGGTTTTTGATTCTTTGTCAAAAATCTGTTTTCCCTTGATGTGTCGGTTTACTTATGGGTCTTCGGTTAGATTCCATTTCTATTTTTATGCCAGGATCATGCGGTTTTTATTACTATTGTTCTGTAGTACAGATTGAAATCAGGTATGGTTATGCTTCCACAAGTTCTTTTATTGTTTTAGCTGTTCTGGGTGTTCTGTTATTCCATTTGAAGTTGAGAATTTTTTGCAAGGTTTATAAATAATTGTGTTGAATGAAAAAAAAAATTCTAGCCTAATGGTAATGGTACATACATTTAATCCCAGAAATCAGGATGAAAGGCACTCAGGAGACAGAGGAAGTCAGATCACTGAGTTTGAGGCCAGTTGGTAAAGAGAGTGAATTACAGGACAGCCAGGGATACACAAAGAAACCCTGTCTCAAACAAACAAACATAAAAAAAAGAAAGAAAGAAAGAGGGAGAGAAAGATAGAATGAAAAGAAGGAAGGAAGAAAATTTAGAAAATTTTCTTCATACTTATGTCAGAAACAAGTTTTCACTTGTATCCCAATGATTATTTATAATACACACCTACACCAATAACCAGTATTTTTTTTAGTGTGTTTTGGACTACTATTAATGACTAACCATTCAAAGAGAGGTTTCTCATGCTTGGTACAAAAGTTTTTATTAGTCTCAGGTTCTTGTGAGAGTATTGTCAGCTCAATTTACTCAACTTCCTTTAAGAGTGTGTGCTCCTCCCCTTCTGTCTGACCTTAGCCTGTCAGGTTTCATCAGGACTGGCTGCATTGTCTTCCTCTGTGGCCTGGCAAGGCTGCACCCCCAGGGGGAGGTGATCAGAGAGCCTGTCACTAAGTTCATGCCAGAGACAGCCCCTGCTCCCTTTACTAGGGAACCCGCTTGGTGACTAAGTCTATAGGCTACATCTAGAGGACTGGCATAGCGGGAGAAGAGGAAGGGAGAATGAGATTGGGAAGAGACTAGAGAGGGGACCACAGCCAGGATACAAAATGAATAAATTGTAATGAATATTAATAAAAATAATTTTAAAAGAATTATGTTGAAACTTTGATGGGAATTGCATTGAATCTGTAGATTGCTTTTGGTAAGATGGCCATTTTAATTATGTTAATCTTACCAATCCATGAGCATAGGTGATGTTTATATCATGTGATATCTTCTTCAATATCTTTCTTCAGCAACTTGAAGTTCTTGTCAGACACTTTTACCTGCATGGTTAGAGTTATTCCAAGATACGTGTGTGTGTGTGTGTGTGTGTGTGTGTGTGTGTGTGTGTGTGTGTGTCTATTGTGAAGAGTGTTGTTTCTCTAATGTCTCTCTTAGACCATTTTTTACTTGTATAAAAGAGGGATACTGATTTTTTTTAGTTAATTCAGTATTCAGCCACTTTGCTGAGAGTTTTCATCAAAAGTAGGAGTTCCTGCGTAGAATTTTGGGGTCACATATGGATACTATCATACTATGCATACTATCTGCAAAGAGGGATACTTTGACTTCTTCCTTTCCAACATGTATGTTCTTGATCTCCTTTAGTTGTCTTATTGCTCTAAATGGAAATTCAAGTACTGTATTGAATAGATATGGAGAGATTGGACAACCTTTTCTTGTCACTGATTTGAGTGGATTTAAGTTTCTCTCCATTTAACTTGATGTTGGCTATTAACTTAGAGTATATCGCCTTTATTGTATTTACATATGCATCTTATATCCCTGATCTCTTCAAGACTTTTAACATGAGAGGGTGCTGGATTTTGTCAAAGGCTTTTCCAACATCTAATAAGATAATCATCTTTTTTTTTTTCTTTCTTTCAGTTTGTTTATATGGTGGAGTTCATTGACTGATTCTCATATATTGAACCATCCTTGCATCTCTGGGATGAAGCCTACTTGATCTTGTGGGATGATGGCTTTTATTTTTTTGTTTGTTTGTTTGTTTGTTTCTTTTTTATGTGCTCCTGGATTTGGTTTGTGAGTATTATATTTAGCATTTTTGCATCAGTGTTCATAAAGGAGACTGGTCTAAATTTCTCTCTCTTTGTTGAGTCTTTGTTTGGTTTAGGTATCAGAGTGACTGTGGCCTCATAGAATGAGTTTGGCAATGTTCCTTTGTTTCTATTTGTGGGATAGTTTGAGGAGTATTGGTATTATTTCTTCCTTGAATATCTGGTAGTGTTATTCACTAAAACCATCTTGTCCATAAGACCAGTTTGTCTATATCTTTGTCAACACTTAATATTGACAGTTGTTTTGATCACATTATTTTTAGTTTTATAGCAATATTTCATATTAGTTTTAATTTGCATCCTTACTTTTGCTTCCTTTTTTTCCTTCACCCGCACTTATCATTCACCTGTTAATTTAGCATTGGATTTAGTTTGATAAAAAAAATTTTCTGATCTGTATCTATTGTTGTAGAATAGAAAACTGTACAGCCACATTAAAAAAGAGTTTAGGAATCTCTAAAAAAAAAAAAAAAAAAAACCACACACACACACAAACACACACACACACACACAATCATCTACACACCATTCCAGTCAGCAATTCTTCTCTTAGGTATATATCCAAAAGAAATGAAAACATATGTGCACATAAATACTTGTTCATGAGTGCGCACAGTGGCACTATTCACAATAGCCCCAAATGTCCATCATCTGGTGACTGGATAAATGAAACCTAGTCCATCCACACAATGCATGCCATTCAGCAATGAAAATACACGAGCTTCTAGTGCCTGTACATTATGAATGAGGCAGTTATTTTAATTGAAATATCCAGATTCAAAAGACTCCATAATGTACCATTTTATTGGGATAAAATATTCCCCTAATAAATGTATAGGTCCTGAGGTCACCAGGAGTTGGGGGGCAGGATAAAAAATGCCTGTAAAAAAGCACCAAAAAGCACTGGGAGATAGAGAATTTGCTAAGACTGGATTGCGTAGATGATTTTCCAATTCAATAATTTACTAAGTACCATTGAATTTCACACATAACGTATGAATTTTGTGCTATATAAACTATACTTCAATAATGTCTTCAATGAAAACAAATCAATGTAATAGTTCCAATTTAATACTGTGAACCTCTCATTTTCTATGAGGCTGGATTCTTCTCCCTCTGCCATTAATTTGGAAGGAATGGAGTCAATACACAGTTTATGCAATCTTGTTCTGGAATTCATTAAAATTTATCCATATGCAATTAACATTATTGTTGACTTTCTGCTTTTTCATTTGCTTATTTGCCTACAGACACAGAAATTTTAGGTCACATGATTGACAATGACAGCTCTGGAGTGCTGGCCTTTTATTACGATTAGTTGGTTAATATCATGCCACTGAAAAGTAAAAATTTTGCATATTTCCTAATGACCATCTAGTAATGTGTCCAGATTGATGTTTCAGACTCCAGTTCTTAGGTAAACTTCTCTTTTAGTCCTGGCTTCCACAAAAATAAACCCAATTTCTTGACCTGTACTCCATGGCATAGGTACATCTAAACCATCCCCCACAGAATCATACCATGGCCATGACTGCATGCAATTACTACTCTATTTAACAATAGAGAAGTTATGCTATAACTGTGTAGAATAACTTTATATAACCTGTCTTCCCAAGCTTTAAGCAAAGTATGAAGCAATGATTCCCTCTATTCTTAATCCTTAAAATATTAACAGGAAATATGTGAGGGATGGCTGGCCCATTCCAATCTCTGTATAAGCAATCCTCCTTTTAACAGTGAATCAGCTTCCAAAGTATTCTGCTTTCCTGATCTGGTGTATTAAATTTTGTTTCCAGAACTTTTCTTTCTTAAGGCTATGAGTATAATATCTTTGTGTCATTAGTTTGGCTGAATCTTTTCTCCTGTGGAAGAGTACTGCCCTTGAGCTAATGAAAACAGAAGCCAGTAGCAGATGGAAAGTATAGGGTTTAAAGAGCAAGTGATTGATATTTAACCATTTTCCTATTTTGCATTCTGCTGTATAACATCACGTTTATTGTGTATACTTCTAAAATATATTAATGCATCACATTTTCATCTTCCTCCTGCTTCTTTAGAGTCTGATAATTAAAATCTAATGACAAGAAAATAAAATATCTCCTGGTTGTCTCTGTTGGCGACACTTAAAACTGATAAATTTTGATTTCTCAACAAAATGAAATTCAAGCAAATGTAACTATCATTCTCTCTGTCTCTATCTCTCTCTGTCTCTTTCTGTCTATCTCTGACTTTCTGTCTCTCTGTGTGTATCTCTCTTTCTTTCTCTCTGTTCCTCTAAGGTACTGTGCAGACAATCGTACAGAATGATGTGTTGAGATAAGATGATAACCACTGAAGAACCTGAAATAAAAAAAAATTACTCCCTACCCTATGGTTTCAAATTTTTACTTTGGATAGGATTCCCCTTTAAGTCAGTCATGTGAAAAATAAAAGTTATTTGAGAAACTAGATGTGACACGTGTAAATGAAAGTCTAATCTATAACACAAGGTTCTTAAACATGTGACTGTCATGGAGTAATTTTATAAATGCCCAGTATATTCACAGATGGAAGGACAGAAACTAGATCACAAGGCTGAAAGGAAAAAGTTCATTAGCTTTAATTACTAGCTTGACACAGACTAGGAAGACATCAACTAGGAAGGACATCTGAATTGAAGGATTGACCAGAGCAGATGTCCTATGGGCATGTCTTTGGGGATTTGTCTTAATTGGAATTTAACATACAGAGGGCTGGCCCACTTTGAGGAGCACCATTACCTAGGCAGGTAGTCCTGAGCTGCAAAAGAAGCAGTTAAGAATGAGCCAGTGAGCAAGCCAATAAGCAGCATTCCTCTGTGGTTTCTGCCTCAAGTTCTCATGTGAGTTCCTGCCATATTTCCTTCAATGATGAACTACCTGGAAGTACAACGCAAATGAATCATTTCTTTCCCTAAGTTGTATTTAGTCATGGTGTTGATCACAGCAGTAAAAAAGGGGAAAAATACTAGAACAGAGTAAAAAATTTTTTATGAAAAACACTTCATATGCTTTTGGAGTGATATGAGATTGACAGTGACAAACAGTCCCACAGATGAGACAAACAGAAATAGTGTTTTTCTAGCTTTGCTACAAAAAAGAATGGAAGAAGGTGATCGCCAGAGAAAAAGAAGGTTTTTTTTTTCTCACTTACCTCATATATAATTGCTTTATATTTTGGATGAACTTGATTACCAAAGAATTAGAGAAGCTAAAATACAGATAAGCAAAGTCAAACAGTGTATGGCTACTTATAAAATACAGGTATTAAAAGATATGGGCTGATGCAGTTTCCAATAAAGGCTGTGTGACATGGAAGGAAGTATGATGGTAATGGAATGTGCTTTCTCTCGAGAAAAGCACATTGTAAAGATGAGACCTGGTGGTAACATTGAAGAAGAAATGGAGGAAAAATATCAGCTGAGGCCATCCACTAACATCTTAGTTTCAATTTTTTTTAATGAAGTAGGAGAATGGAAGATAATGTATGTGAAGAATTTAGCACATATTAAACATAAACGAATCATGTATCAACCGAGACACTCCACACAATTGTTACAGTTATGTAGCTTGGTCTTCAAATTGGAATCCTTCCAATGGGAGAAGGGGATGTTTCTAACTCTATTGTCTACCTTTAAGGACTCTTTCCTCATACTGGGCTGCCTCCTCTCACCTCAATAGGTGAAAATGCACCTATTCTTACTGCAACTTAATGCCAAAGCTGATTGATATCCATGGGAGAGCTCCTCTTTTCTGATGAGAAAGGGAGGAGCAGTAGATTGTAACAGGGGTTGAGGGGGACCAGGAAGAAAGGAGGAAGTGGAAACTGCAGTAAAGATGTTAATTAATTAATTAATTAAACAAATGAATCATGTATATATTGTTTTGCCATTGAAAACTATCCTACAATGCCAGTTGAAATGAACAATGGTTATTTCAGGAAACAATTACCAGCTGTAATATGGAACAGGTAGACACAGTCATTTTTGCCCCTTCATTGTGGCTACTAGAGTTCAGATGTTCTTATGCTAAGAGGTCTTGAAAGGGAAGAAAAGAAAGTTGCATGAGACAGCCCAAAATTATTGAGCATGAGTTATTTCTTGCTACTGTGAAAAAATACCTGATTAAAGCAACTTAAGGCTGGTTCATTTGGGCTTGAGCTTGGAGTATAGTCTATAACAAGGAATTCATGGTGGCAGAAGTATGAGACAGTATTTGTATTTGTATCTGTAGTCAGGAAGCAGAGATAAAATAATATGCTGGTGATCCATTTGCCTTTTTATTCTGTTCAGTCACAGAAGCAATTCCATCGGTGCTACCTCCCACATTCAGGTTCTTTCTTTCTTGCTTAAACCTTACTGGAACCACCCTCATAGACATACTCAGAGGTGTGTATCTAGGTTAATTCTGTATCCAGCCAAACTGACAATGAATATTAATCATCACAAATGAATAGCTTCAACTGTGTGAGATAAACTCCTGCCAAGATATATGAAAAATTCCTAACTGATTACCTACATTCTCACTAAGGTAAAAATGGGATTATTTATTGTTGTCATCATCTCAAATATTATCATTATCACTATTTTGTGAATCCCCTGACAGGACAATTCATTCCTAAGAGGATCTAGCAGTGTGAATTTCATGTCTGCACAACTCAACCTGGAAAATTCCAGAGTTCTTTAAGCTTAGCTCATGTCCAAACTGAACTCAGAGGGCTCCCCACGTGGCAAATTCTGTCATATTTTGCCTAGCTGGCTCACTATTCAGGGTGCTTCTCAAGGTGAAAATATCAGATAGTCCTCCCTCACCCCGCTCTATCCCTCTTTCCATCTCTCCTATTCTTTTTTTTTTAATTTTATTTTTTCTCATCAGTTACATTTTATTAACTCTGTATCCCAGTTGTGTCCTTATCCCTCATTCCCTCCCAATCACACCCTCCCTCCCTCATCTCCACGGTACCCCTTTCCAACTCCACTGATAGAAGGGGACCTCATCCCCATTCATCTGATCCTGTTTTATCAGGTACCTTCAGGACTGACTGCAAAGCCCTCCTCTGTGGCCTAACAGGACTTCTCCTCTTTTTTTTGGGGGGGGGGGTCAAAGAGCCAGTCATTGAGTTACTGTTAGAAATAGTCCTTGTTCCCCTCACTATGGGAAACCAATTGGTTACTGAGCTACCACAGGCTACAACTGAGCAGAGGTTCTTGGTTATATCCATACATGGTCCTTGGTTGAATGTCAGTCTCAGAAAAGACCCTGTGCCCAGATATATTTGGTCCTTGTGGAGCTCCTATCCTTTCCCCATCATACGAACTCCCCTTCTTTCATATGATTCATTGTACTCTGCCAAAGGTTTGGTCATGAGTCTTTGTATCTGCTTTGAAAACACTGCTAGTTAGAGTCTTTCAGATGCGCTCAGTAGACTCCTGTCATACGTTCAATGCACATCACATCTGTCTTTCTAAACGAGGATTGATAATCTTACCCCATGTCCGCTCTCTTGATTATCTTTTTTAGGTGTATAGATTTCATTATGTTTATCATATCTTATAGGTCTATATAACTGAGTATATACCGTGATTGTCTTTCTCCTTCTGGGATATTTCATTCAGAATGATCTTTTCTAGATCCCACCATTTGCCTGCAAATTTCATGATTTCCTCCTTTTTGATTGCTGAGTAGTATTCCATTGTGTAAAAATACCACAATTTCTGTACCCATTCCTCCGTTGATGGACATCTGGGTTGTTTCCAGGTTCTGGCTATTATAAATAAAGCTGCTATAAACATGGTTGAGCACGTATCTCTTTTGTGTACTTGAGCAAAGTTTGGGTATATACCAAGCAGTGGTATAGCTGGATCTTGAGGAAGCACTATTCCTAATTGTCTGAGAAAGCACCAGATAGATTTCCAGAGTGGTTTTACCAGTTTACATTCCCACCAGCAGTGGAGGAGGGTTCCCCTTTCTCCACAACCTCTCCAGCATGTGTTGTCCCTTGAGTTTTTCATCTTGGCCATTCTGATGGGTGTAAGGTGAAATCTCAGGGTCATTTTGATTTGCATTTCCCTGATGGCTAATGAGGTTGAGCATTTCTTTGTTTCTCTGCCATTCGATATTCCTCTATTGAGAATTCTCTGTTTAACTCTCTTCCCCATTTTTTAATTGGATTACTTGGTTTGTTGCTTTTCAGCTTCTTTAGTTCTTTGTATGTACTGGATATTAGTCCTCTGTCAGATAAAGGGTTAGTGAATATTCTTTCATAATCTGTAGGCAGTCGTTTTATTTTGATGACGGTGTCCTTTGCTTACAGAAGCTTTTCAGTTTCATGAGGTCCCATTTATTGATTGTTGCTCTTAGAGCCTGTGCTGTAGGTGTTCTGTTCAGGAAGTTGTCTCCTGTGCCAATGAGTTCTAGGCTGTTCCCCACTTTTTCTACTAACAAATTTGGAGTATCTGGTTTTATGCTGAGGTCTTTGATCCACTTGGACTTTAGTTTTGTGCAGGGTGATAAATATGGATCTATTTTCATTTTTCTGCATGTAGACATCCATTTGGACCAGCACCATTTGTTGAAGATGCTGTCTTTTTTCCATTGAATGGTTTTGGCTTCTTTGTCAAATATTGAGTATTCATAGGTGTGTGGGTTTATTTCTGGGTCTTCTATGCGGTTCCATTGATCCTCCTTTCTGTTTTTATGCCAATACCATGCAGTTTTTATTACTATTGCTCTGTAGTACAACTTGAGATTGGGGATAGAGATACCTTCAGATGATCTGTTGTTGTACAGGATTGTTTTGGAGATTCTGGGTTTTTTGTTTCTCCATATGAAGCTGAGAATCTTTTTTTCAAGGTCTGTAAAGAATTGAGTTGGTATTTTGTTGGGAATTGCATTGAATCTGTAGATTGCTTTTGGCAGGATGGCCATTTTCACAATGTTAATCCTACTAATCCATGAGCACGGGAGATCTTTCCATCTTCTGAGATCTTCTTCAATTTCTTTCTTCAGAGACTTGAAGTTTTTCTCAAACAGGTCTTTCACTTGCTTGGTTAGTGTCACCCCAAGATACTTTATGTAGTTAGTGGCTATTGTGAAGGGTGTTGTTTCCCTAATTTATTTCTCGGCCCTTTTGTCTTTGGTATACAGGAGGGCTTCTGATTTTTTTGAGTTGATTTTGTATCCTGCCACTTTGCTGAAGATGTTTATTTGCTGGAGGAGTTCTCTGGTTGAATTTTTGGGGTCGCTCATATATACTATCATATCATCTGCGAATAGTGACACTTTGACCTCTTCCTTTCCGATTTGTATTCCCTTGATCTCCGTTAGTTGTCTTATTGCTCTGGCTAGGACTTCAAGTACTATGTTGAAGAGGTAGGGAGAGAGTGGGCAGCCTTGTCTTGTCCCTGATTTCAGTGGGATTGATTTAAGTTTCTCTCCATTCAGTTTGATGTTGGCTATAGGCTTGCTGTATATTGCCTTTACTATGTTTAGATATGTGCCTTGTATCCCTGATATCTCCGAGACTTTAAACATGAATGGGTGTTGGACTTTGTCAAATGCTTTTTCAGCATCTAAGGAGATGATCATGTGGTTTTTCTCCTTCAGTTTGTTTATGTGGTGGATTACATTGATGAATTTCTGTATGTTGAACCACCCTTGCATGCCTGGGATGAAGCCTACTTGGTCGTGGTGGATGATATCTTTGATGTGTTCTTGGATTTGATTTGCAAGTATTTTATTGAGTATTTTTGCGTCAATGTTCATAAGAGAGACAGGTCTGAAGTTCTCTTTTTTTGTTGGGTCTTTGTGTGGTTTAGGTATCAGGGTGACTGTTGCTTCATAGAATGAGTTTGGTAATGTTCCTTCTGTTTCTATTTTGTGGAATAGTTTGAGGAGAATTGGTGTGAGCACTTCTTTGAAGGTCTGGTAGAATTCCGCGCTGAAACCACCTGGCCCAGGGCTTTTTTTTGGAGGGGAGACTGTAAATGACTGCTTCAATTTCCTTGGGGGATATAGGGCTATTCTGTCTTTCTACCTGATCTTGACTTAATGTTGGAAGATGGAATCTATCAAGGAAATTGTCCATTTCATTTAGGTTATCAAATTTTGTGGCATATAGGCTTTTGTAGTATGACCTAATGATTGTTTGAATTTCCTCAGTGTTTGTAGTTATGTCACCCTTTTCATTTCTGATTTTGCTGATTTGGATAGATTCTCTCTGCTTTTTAGTTAATTTGGCTAAGGGTTTGTCTATCTTGTTGATATTCTCAAAGAACCAGCTTTTTGTTTCATTGATTCTTTGAATAGTTTTATTTGTTTCTAATTGATTGATTTCAGCACTGACTTTGATTATTTCCAGCCATCTGCTCCTCTTGGGTGTATCTGCCACTTTTTTTTTTTAGGTTTTCAGTTGGGCCATTAAGTTGTTTGCATGTGATGTTATGAATTTCTTCTTGCAGGCACCTAGTGCTATAAATTTTCCTCTGAGCACTGCTTTCAATGTGTCCCATAAATTTGGGTATGTTGTGCCTTCATTTTCATTGAATTCTAGGAAATCTTTAATTTCTTTCTTTATTTCTTCCTTAACCCAGCTCTCTTTGAGTAACAAGTATTTCAGTTTCCATGTGCGTGTTGGCTGTTATTTCTGTTGTTGTTGAGGTCCAGCTTTAGTCCATGGTGGTCAGATAGAATACAAGGGATTATTTCAATCTTTTTGTATCTGTTGAGGTTTGCTTTATGACCAACTATATGGTCTATTTTGGAGAAGGTTCCATGTGGTGCTGAAAAGAAGGTATACTCTTTTGAGTTTGGGTGAAAAAATTTGTAGACGTCTATTAGGTCCATTTGATTTAGGGACTCTGTAAATGCTTTTATTTCCCTATTTGTTTTCTGTCTAGTTGATCTGTCCCTTGGTGAGAGTGGAGTGTTGAAGTCTCCCACTATTAGGGTTTTAGAATCAATGTGTGATTTAAGCTTTAATATTGTTTCTTTTATGAATGTAAGTGATCTTGTATTTGGGGCATAGATATTCAAAATTGTGATGTCCTCTTGGTGGATTTTTTTCTTTGATGAGAATATAGTGGCCCTCTTTATCTTTTTTGATTAACTTGGGTTGAAAGTCTATTTTATTAGATATTAGGATGGCTACTCCAGCTTGTTTTCTGGAACCATTTGCTTGAAAAACATTTTTCCAGCCCTTTACTCTGAGGTAGTATTTATCTTTGTTGCATAGGTGTGTTTCTTGGATCCAACAGAATGTTGGATCCTGTTTCCCCAACCATTCTGTCAGCACTGGGGTCCCAGCACTGTGAAGCCGCTGTGCGCCTCTCTATCCTTCCGCCCCGCCTCAGCAGGGTTATGGTGGCTTTTGGGGGAGTGCCTGAAAGGATTGGGTTTTCTCAGGCCCGATCTCGGGTTGGGGTACCGACAATGTGGTCTGTGGCAGATTCTGCCTCCTCTGAAGAGGGAGTAGGGATTTTGAGCTGGGGGAGCAGCTGCTCTCTGCATGTGGTGGGAGCTCAGTTGTGATGGCGGCGGGTAACCGTGGTCTGGGAGACCTTCCAGGAAAGACTGGGTGACCCATGATCAGTCTCGCAACTTTCCTTCACTGTGGGGTTTTCTTGCGACTGGGACTCCCAGCCTCAGGCACCCTTGTGCCCACCGATCAGCCTAGGAAAGTGATCGGGACAAGCAGGCTTGCGGCTCCAGCCCAGAAACCCAAAGCCAGCATTAGCCGGGATCTCTTCCTGGTTCTTGCTGTGCAGCCCGAGAGTGGACACGACTGATTCCCACGTTGTGGGAGCCTCCCCTCACCTGGGAAACATGATTGCTGTAGTTTTAGGGCCCAGAGTTCAGTCTCTTCAGTCTCCTGGTTGCTGCAGGGAGAGTGTTGTCCTGCTTCTCAGACATGGTGTTCTCCCTGCGCTGCCATCTTGCCCCCCCCCATCTCTCCTCTTCTTGACTATTATATCTGCTAGGCATCTTCTGCGTTTCTTTTCTCTACTTCCTGTGAGTTGTTACTACCTTATTTTAAGAACTTAATAAAGAAAATCCAATAGTCTTTCCACTGTCAGTGTGTATAGGGGAGAATAAGGTTAGTGATTCTTGTCATATACAGTGCATGTTTAAAGCTAAAAATATTTAGAAATAGTGAGATCCAACTCATAATATAAGAAAGCCTGGAACAGTCAAATAGCAAAAAACAAACTTTATATTTGAAAGAAATTTTAAGATAACCTCAATTATGTTTTTCTTGCTAATAATTAACATTGTTAGCTCTTCTTTCACTACCCCTTGACTTTATACTCATCCTTAATGTAGTAATTCTTACACTCTACTCTGAAAATATTCTCTGTATGCTACTTTGTATTTCCTAAAATATAGTTTTATTTTCTGAGTCTTTTCAGGTACTTAGGATAGGGTATGTACACTATGAAAGTCTACTATAAAGGGCAACTAAAGAGTTTAATTAAAATGAAATTGATATTCTAAAAAGGCTTTGTTATACTTCTAAAGTGCCATTTTGCAAAGCACTGAGTGGAAAGCACAGTAACTGAAGACAACCTAAAAAGTTACACTTTCAAGGGCCACAGAGGAAGACAATGCACCCAGTCCTAATCAGAATTGATAGGCTAAGGTCAGATGGAAGGGGAGGAGGACCTCTGCTATCAGTAGAATAGGGGAAGGGCCTATGGGGAGAAGGAGTGAGGGTCCAATTGGAAGAAGACAAGGGAGGGGGCCAAAGTGAATAAATTGTAATAAATAATAAATTTTTAAAAACTGAAAAAAGTTTAAAAAAGCTAAATTTGTTCACATTTTAAAATGTTAGTAGTAAAATGTAATAATTATGAAAGATTCTACCTTTATAAATGTAGTTAAAGGTTTCATTTAAAATAAAATAAAACAGTAAAAAAACCTCCACCTTTGAATAATTTCAAGAGTTTGGAAGGAAGACCGAGCAGATGCTATGGGCTCACTGCCCATGATCACCAGCCCTTACCACTCCAGGACACACTGGCCTGACCAGCAACTTCTACCACCTGCTTCTCTTGTTCCAAAGGTTCTCTTTAACCAGCAAAGCCTACTTTACTCACCTGCATAGCACTCTGGATATGTTTGGCATTATCTTCCCCAGGACTAGCCTTCAGCTTATTAACAAACAGAATGTTAAAGAACTATCCAACAACCTTATGCCTGGGGTACCATGCTAGAAAGATATTCTGACAGACTTCTTTGCAAGATATCCCTAACAGAATTAAGCTAGAACTGGGTGCATAGTGGGTGATTTGATAATGTATACTTTGTAGACTGTTTTCTTTTTGCCTCTTCACCATTATTACACTGTTTTCTCCTCCCCCATTTTTTACATATGAATTTGGCTCGAGGTCTATTACCACAGAAACCACGAAAGTAAAACACAGACCAGAGTAGTAATGGAGGAGCTTTTGATAAGAAAACAGCTAGACACAAGTGCTATGAAGAAGGAAAAAGGAAGAGGTGCTTTAACTGGGGAAAAGAAAAGGATGATAATGAGAGAAGAAGGGAGAGATGGAGAAAAGAATAACTGACATTAAAGATATTTGAAAAAGCCATTTGGAATCATTTATCTTATGTTTACCTCAAATTACATGTAATGTGTATGTAAATGATGGGAAGTTATGCTACTTGGAGTGATAATGCTCTTCCTGTGAGTCATAGAAAGTCTAACAAAAAACCGTAATACCCAAGCATGAGAAACCACCATCCAAGTTGTCTGTCAGATAGTTCAAGAGATCCCTGAAACAGGCTTTTATTGCTTTTAAGATTTTGAAATTAATCCTGACCCCTGAAGACAGCCCACATTTCAAATATGAGATTTGGAGGAATTCAGCTACATATGATCTTGGAAGTTTCTACCCTGAGAAAAAGCTCTCATAGTATTGGATGTACTATGTAAACATCTGCCATGGGAGAAAAGCAAAACCTATCCTGCTATCACTCTTATGAACCACAACAATGACTAGTGTCACATATGTAAAAAGGTGCAATTGTGGCATAAATATCTTACAAGTAAAAAACAGCCATCTAATTGAACTTAAAACCATTCCATAGGAGGGAATTCATATGTAGAACAGTAACACTAGCCAAAAATTTAGGGCTAGTAAAACCATGGAACCTAGAGGAGAACCTACTACTGCCAAATTCCTAAGCCAACATCATTCCTAACTTCATTCTAAATACTTATATTTACATCTACAGATAAGTGTAGCTCTCATTCCTCCTCAAAGAAGCTTCTTTTTACAGCATATGGGGACATTAAAGGAAGCCACAACTCATCAAAATGCAGAAAAGAGCTGACTGTGAGATGCTCAGTACCACTGACACATTTACAATGCAACCTAATGGTTGTGTTATAACATAACATAAACCTATGGCTCAGGAAGATCGTGAAGAGGGAACAGAAAGATTGTAAAAGCCAGAGGACCAGAAAATTTAGTATGATATTGTGTACCATATGACATCAAAGTACCTATAAAATCTCAACATGACTGTGTAGAAAAATCTGAACAAAGAAAAACCAGTGGACATACAATTGGTAAGTTGTCCCAAAATCTTATCACTTAGCACAGAAAAATAATCAGTACTGAGAAAGGAAAACTCGGTTATCCTGAGAAATAAGAGCCCTAACTTGACTGTCTAATACCAGGTAATCATTCATTTAAAAAAATACATTCGTGCAACATTAAATTAACTCATCAAGTTAGAATTCTCTCTCTCTCTCTCTCTCTCTCTCTCTCTCTCTCTCTCTTTCTCTCTCATGTGTGTGTGTATGTGTGTGTAACAATAATACTTAAAAGAAAAAAATGTCATACATTTAAGAGAAGGTTTGGTGGCAAACCCATCAGAATCACACCTGACTTCTCAACAGAGACTATGAAAGCCAGAAGGGCATGGATGGATATCATGCAGACCATAAAAACACAGATGTCAGCCTAGACTATACCCAGCAAAATTCTCAGTCATCATAGATGGAGAAAACAAGATATTCAAAGACAAAAACAAGTTTAAACAGTGCCTACCCACAAATCCAGCCCTACAGAAGATACTAGAAGGAAAAATACAACCCAAGAATGTAACTATACACTGAAAAATACAGTAAATACATAACTTCACTTTTAATAAGCGAAATAAATAACAAAACTTTTAGGTTTGTTAAAACTTTGTTTTATTAAAAATTTTAGTTTGATAAGCAAAATAAACAGCAAAACTAAAAAAAAAGTAGACAAGCTCACAAACATACTACCAAAATCAATATCAAAATAAAAGAAACTAACAACAATCTCTCAATATCAATGGACTCAACTCTCCAACAAAAACACACAGACTAACATATGGGTGAGTAAACAGGACTCAATATTCTATTGCATATAAGAAACACACCTCAACCACAAAGATAGATATTAGCTGTGAACAAAGGGCTAGAAGATGGTTTGCAAGCAAATGGACCCAAGATGCAAACAAGAGTAGCCATTCTAATATCTAATAAAATAGATTTTCAACCAAAATTGATCAAAAGAGATAAGAAAATTCACTCATCAAAAAAAAATTTCGACCAAGAAGCCATCTCAATTCTGAACATCTATGCCCCACATACAAGGACATCCACATTTGTTAAAAAATAATAATAAGGCTTAAACCACATATAGATACCCACACAGTAATAGTGGGAGACTTCAACACTTTGCTCTCACCAATGGACAGTTCAACAAAACAGAAACATTACCAGACTCATTCTATGAGGTCATAGTCACCTTTATATCTAAACCTCACAAAGACCCAACAAAGAAAGAAAATTTCAGACAAGTTCACCTTATGAACATCGATGCAAAAATGCTCAGTAAAATACTAACCAAATTCAAGAACAATCAAAGATACCATGACCAAGTATGCTGCATACTAGGCATGCAAGGGTGGTTCAATATACAGAAATCTATCAATGTGATCCACCATATAAACAAACTGAAAGAAAATAAAACATATGATGGTCTCCTTAGATGCTAAAAAAAAAGCATATGATAAAAAGCTAACAACCCATTCATGTTTAAAGTCTTGCAGAGATCAGAGATACAGGGCGTATACCTAAACATAGTTAAGGCAATATACAGCAAGCCTACATACATCAACCTAAATGGAGAGAAACTTAAATCAATTCCACTGAAATCAAGGACAAGGCAAGGCTGTGCTCTCCGTATATCTTTAACATAGTACATGAAGTCCTAGCTAGAACAAAAAGACACCTAAAGGAGATCAATGGATAAAAACTTGAAAAGAAGAAGTCAAAGTATCATTATCGCAAATGATGCGATAGTATATGTAAGTGATCCCAATAACTCTACCAGGGAACTCCTACAGCTGATAGACACCTTCAGCAAAGTATCTGGATACAAAATTAACTCAAAAAAAATCAGTAGGAAAACAACACCTTTCACAATAATAATAAAAAAAAAGAGTATCTTGGCATAACTCTAACCAAGCAAGTGAAAGACGACTTGTATGGAAGAAAGAAAAAAAAAAAAAAAAAAGCTTGGAAATATCTCCCATGCTCATGGCTCAGTAGGATTAATACAGTAAAAATGACCATCCTAGCAAAATCAATCTATAGATAAAGTGCTTTTCCTATCAAAATACCAACACAATTCTTTCCATATCTTGAAAAAATTCTCAACTTTATATGGAAAAACAAAAAATCCACAATAGCTGAAACAATCCTCTACAATAAAAGATCTTCTGGAAGTATGTTCATGTCCTTTCTCAAGATCAACAGTAATAAAAAATGCATGAGACTAGCACAGAATCAGACTGATGGATCATTGGAATTGAACTGAGGACCCAGAAATAAACCCACATAACTATGGACACCTAATTTCTAACAAAGATGACAAAACCAAACAGTGAAAAAAAGACAGCACCTTCAAATGGTGCTGGATTAACTGAATGACCACATGTAGAAAGCTGCAAATAGACCAATATCTATCACCATGCACAAATTTAAAACCCAAGCATATCAAAGACCTCAACCTGAAACAAGACACACTAAATCTGCTGTAAGAAAAAGTGGGGAAGAGCCTTGTACTCATTGGCACAGGAGACAATTTTATGAACAGAACACCAACAGCTCAGGCTCTAAGATCAAAGGTTAATAAATGGGACTTCTTGAAACTGAAAATTTTCTGTAAAGCAAAGGACACTGTCAACAGAACAAAATAATAGCTTACATACTAGAGAAAGATCTTTACCAACCCTACATCTGACTGAGGGCTAATAACCAAGATATATAAAGAATTTAAGAAGTTAAACACCATCAAAACAATCCAATTGAAAAATGGGGTACAGAGCTAAGCAGAAAATTCTCAACAGAGAAGTATCGAATGGTAGAGAAACTCTAGGTCAGATGGAAGGGGAGGAGGATCTCCCCTATCAGTGGACTTGGAGAAGGGCTTGGGAGGAGATGAGGGAGAGAGGGTGAGATTGGGAGGGAATGAAGGAGGGGGCTACAGCTGGGATACAAAGTAAACAAATGTAATTAATATAAAATAATTTTTAAAAATGCTCAACATTCTTAGTCATCAGGGAAATGCAAATCAAAACGATTCTGAGATTCTACCTCATACCCATCAGAATGGCTAAGATCAAAAACTAAAGTGACAACACATGCTGGAGAGGTTGTGGAGAAAGAGAAACCCTCCCCCATTGCTGGTGGGAATGTAAACTTGGACAATCACTTTGAAAATCAGTCTGGCACTTTCTCAGAAAATTAGGAATAGTGTTTCCTCAAGATCCAGCTATACCACTCCTAAGCATAAATCCAAAATATACTCAAACATACAACAAGAACATTTGCTTAGCCATGTTCATAGCAACTTGATTCGTAATAGCAAGAATCTGGAAACAACCATAATGGATACAGATAATGGAATACTACTCAGTTATTAAAAACAAGGAATTTGCAGGCAAATGGATGGATCATCATAACTGACATAACCCAGAACCAGAAAGACATGCATGGTATATACTCACTTATAAGCGTTTACTAGCCATATAATAGAGAATAAACATACTAAAATCTACAGACCTACAGGAGCTAAACAACCAGGGGACCCTAGGAAGGATGCTTAAATCTCATTCAGAATGGCAAACAGGATAGACAGCAGAAGCAGTGGAAGAGAGAGAACAGAACAGGAGCCTACTGTAGAGGTCTTCTGAAAGGCTCCACCCAACAGGGAATGGAAGCAGATACAGAGATGCACAGCCAACCTTTGGGCACAGCACAGCCACAGCGAGACTTATGGAAGAAGGGGTGGGGTATAGAAGGATGCAGAAGGGGCAGAAGCTCCACAAGGAGACCAACAAAGCCAAAAATCTGGGCCCAGGGTGTACTCAAAAGGCTGATGCACCAACCAAGGTCCATGCATAGAATTGATCTAAACTTTCTACTGAGCGGCCATAGGCAGCTCAGACTTCATGTGATTTTCAGAGTAAGGGGAGCAGGGGCTGCTTCTGGCATGAACTGGCTGTCTGGTCTTTGATTACTTCACCCTGGCTATGCAGCCTCTCCAGGCCATAGAGGAAGAAGATCCAGGCAGTCCTGATGAAACTTGATAAGCTACCGGCAAATGGCCGGGGAGAAGGACTCCCCCTTTCAGTGGACCAAGGAAGGGGTTAGTGGAGGAAAGGGAGTAAGAGTGGGATGGGAGGATATGAGGGGAGGAAGCTACACTTGGGATATAAAATGAATAAATTGTAAAAGTAAAAATTAAAAAAGGAGACAGTTTGGGAGGTAGAAAACAAGAGGAATTGAAGGGAGGAGGGAGATAAACAATACAATACTCATATATAAATTCTCAAAAATGGATGATTTTTCAAAAACAAAATTTTATGAAGAGACAGTTCTAAGACAAACAAAACCAAAACTCTCACTTCATTCCAGTATACAAGGAACTGATACTTCTATAAAAACCAGTGAAAACTCCAGGTGAAAAAAACTTTCTAGTTCAAAGAAGCAAGCAGTTGTTAAGTGCCTATGGTTTCGGGTGCTCTGCATACAACCTGATTTCTAAAGAAATCATTACTTTAAAAATAGACCTGCAGGGTATCAAAGCACATGCTGAGACTCACAGTTGAACTTTGAGCAGACTGCAGGGAATCTTATGAAAGAAGGGGAAGATAGAAATACCGGAGGGGACAGAAGCTCCACAAGGAGAGCAAGAGAATGAAAAATTCTGGACACAGGGGTGTTTTCTGAGACTGATACTCTAAACAAGGACCGTTCATGGAGATAACCTAGAACTTATCCTGCACAGATATAGGCCATGGTATCTCAGTGTCCAAATGGGTTCCCCAGTAATGGGAACAGGGACTGTCTCTGGCAGGAACTGATGGGTCTGCTCTTTGATCACCTCCCCCTGAGGTGGGGAGCAGCCTTACCAGGCCACAGAGAAAGACAATGCAGCCACTCCTGATAAGATCTGATAGACTAGGATCAGATGGAAGGGGAGGAGGACCTCCCTATCAGTGGACTGGGGTAGGGGCATGGGTGGAGAAGAGGAAAGAAAGGTGGGATTGGGAGGGGAAGAGGGAGGGAGCTACAGGTGGGATACAGAGTAAATAAACTGTAATTAATAAAAATAAAAAAAATAGACTTGGGAGCCTGTAACTAAAGCTAGATGGTACTTTCTGGGATGGATAGAGGTTCCCTTCAAGCAGTGCCAACCCAAATATACGTCAAGTAAGTAGTTAGAGTACTTTTTCAAGATTTCAGATTAAATGAGATAAATTATATTCCGTCCATGTACTCCACTATGCTTTACTGTTTTGTTTACCTTTAATTCTTTTTTATTAATTTTTTAATTTTTCATATTAATTACAGTTTATTTACTTTGTATCCCAGCTGTAGCCCTCTCCCTCAATCCCTCCCAGCCCCCCTCCCTCCCTCATCTCCTCCCTGCCCCCTCTCTAAGTCCACTCATGGAGGAGGTTCTCCTCCCTTATATCTGATCCTAGCTTATCAGGTCTCTTCAGGATTGGCTACAATGTCCTCCTCTGGGACCTGGCAAGTCTGCTCCTCCCTCAGGTGTGTGTGTGGGGTCAAAGAGCCAGTGTTGAGTTCATGTCGAAGACAGTCCCTGTTCCCCTAACTAGGAAACCCACTTGGATACTGATCTGCGATGGGCTACATCTGGACAGGGGTTCTAGATTATATCCATTCATGGTCCTTGGTTGGAGAAACAGTCTCAGAAAAGAAACAAGTCACAGGACAGGAGCTTATCACAAAGGGCCCCTGAAAAACTCTACCTAACAAAATATCAAAGCAAAGGCTGTGACTCATAACCAAACCTTGGGCAAGATGCAGGGAATCATATGAAAGAAGGGGGAGTTAGTATGACTTGGAGAAGTCAGGAACTCCACAAGGACCAAATATATCTGGGCCCAGGGGTCTTTACCTTTAATTCTTATTTTTTTTTTTTAGATTTTTTCTTTTTCTTTTCAAAAAGGTTCATAGTAAACATCTTTTTTAAATTTTTTTATTAATTACACTTTATTCACTTTGTATCCCCCTGTAGCTCCCTCTCTCCTTCCCTCCCAATCCTTCCCTTCCTCTCTCTTCTCCATGCACGCCCCTCACCAAGTCTACTGATAGGAGAGGTCTTCTTTTCTTTCCGTCTGATCCTAGTCTGTTAGGTCTCACCAGGAGTGGATGCATTGTCTTCCTCTGCTGGTGGGAATGTAAACTTGTACAACCACTCTGGAAATCAATCTGGCACTTTCTCAGACAAATAGGAATAGTGCTTCCTCAAGATCCAGCTATACCACTCCTAGGCATATATCCAAAAGAGGGCTCAAGTTCACAATAAGAACAACTGCTCAACCATGTTTGTAGCAGCTTTATTTGTAATAGCCAGAAGCTGGAAACAACCCAGATGCCCCTCAACTGAGGAATAGATACAGAAAGTATGGTACATCTACACAATGGAATACTACTCAGCAATAAAAAATAAGGAAATAATGAAATTTACCTTTAATTCTTAAATAAATATTTGTTCTAAAAATAGACAACTTTCAAAAATTCTGTGTGTGCAATAATTAATGTATACAAAAACTAATCACAGAAAAGAAGCGAGAAAAGAAGAAATAGTGAGTCCACTTTTCTAGTCTGAAATGGAATTATTGAATAGAGGGACCATTATACATACAAGAACATGGTGGATTTCCCGCATCACATTAATTTTGAGACAGGTTCAAAGACAACTGTTCAAAGACACTGTTTATGAGCTTGAATCCTGAAAGCTGACTACATGAATATATAATCTAGCTTTTCTACTCCTGATCTATGTGAGACCATGGACAAATGAACATACCTTCCTGTAAGCCAGTCTCCTTATCTGTAAAATGAAGCCATTAATCCCATAAGTTTTGTAATGTTCACAATCCAATATATTCAAGTTCTTTAGAACTATATCTGTCATGTTAGAAATATTGCAAATTATAATTATGTTTTATTGCCATGGCTGCTTAACCCACAAGGAATAAAATGAAACGCAGAATTTAAAATGCAGGCAGAAGCAGAACACAAATCACATTAGGTCCTGCATTCCTTACTAAGGACCTTCTCATCATTCTTCAAATTAAAGGACAGTTGATTATATGATCCACAGGCAAATCTACAATATGCATAATCTGCTATATATATTACATGTATATTGTAGATTTCTCTCAAATTATATATATATATATATATATATATATATATATATATGAGAGAGAGTGCCATTGGTACAAAGCTGCAATAATTAGTTTCTGTGCTTTCTGTCATTTCATGTTATTATAACACAGTTGCTTACAAAGTCAATATTATTTATTTTCTGGGTATTTACAGAAAATATTTGTCATCCCTAGCTATGAATGTTAGGCAATGACATGCAGAGTGAAGATGTGTGGAATAAAACAACCACAAAAGTTAGAAGTTATCCCATGCAACTTTAATCCAGGTCTAACTTTTGTAGGTCTGGATTGAAGATGACACAAGATGAGTTCACAATTCTCCAAAGAAGACAGTATAAGAACTCATTACAAGAACACATTAGTAATTCATTCAGAAAGGGTAGAAAGAAGACTTCAAATGCACAGACCCTCCTGATTATTTAACCTGCAACTTTAATTTATTTTACAGTGTTCATACATTTTCAGCAGACACCTTAATTTAAAATACATAATAAACTTGAATATCTAGTTTCAAAAGAAAAAGAAGCTCGGAAGGACTGCTGAAGGTTTGCTTACAGTCTGAACAGTAGCAAGATATCTGGATCCAAGGAGACTGCATTGGCCAGGGGCCCTTTCCTCTCTGTCTGTCACATGCTCCACTACTCCTAAGTCCATAACTATTAGCTCAACTTCACATAATGTCATAGACACCTCAATAATGGTCGGTACGGGGCTGCAGACCATGAAAGAATGGGCTACTCTTCCTCAAAACACTTAAAATTAGGACAGAAATAATGGCTGGGGTAGGCAATCTGGATTGTCAGCTTGGCAGGATCTAGAACCCCCTTGGTGAGATATCTCTAGGCATGTCTCTGAGGTAGTTCATAGGTCAGAATTAACTGAGATGGGGAGGCTCACATGTTGGTTTTACCATCCCATAAACTAGTCCTACAGTGAGTAAGGAGAGAGATCAGAGCACCCTCATCTCTTTAACTCTGGCTATCGACACAGTGTGACTAGCTGCCTCACACTCTTGCTGCTGCCAATTACAATCCCAAATCAAACCTTCTTTTCCTCATCTGTTTTGTTACAGCAAGTTGAAAGTAACTAACAGGATAACTCTTTGTCTTGAAAGATATATCATCAAACACAAAAAGTGAGTCACTTAGAAAGTACTAGGGGTATGACATCAATTTGTTTATGCAATAGAAGTTTAAATTGCAAAGAGGAAAAGGTTCAGGAGTAGTGGCATGATGAGTAAAAGGACTTGCTAGGCAGCCATATTGCATTTGGTTTATACTTAAGGCTGAGGAGTGAAAACCACAGGAAGGATTTGTCAGCCCTAAAGTTTCTACCTCTTTGTAACATGTCTGTGGCGTTAAAACCAGTGTGGGTAGGAAAGGGCTGGCATGTTTTTGTTTTACCTTCACATATGTTGCCTATAAATCTGTACAAGTTAATTAGAACTGCCTTAAAGCTTTTGGTCATGGTGAGGTCTATGGAATCCACACTGCAAAGTGGGGCACAAGGTGGATAAAGAATGTGGTTACTTCAAAGTCTAAGGTCAGATATTTCTATGACTTAGAATGAAAAGAGAAGGTGCCATCTAAAATGCTAACTGGCTTAAAGAAAAGTTTTAGCTGCCATATTATTTCTTCCCCTCTGCTTCTTAAAGAATAGATATCTCTTGTTCACACTGGTCACCCTGACAGACTTTGAAAATGGAAAGGCATAAATATAGAACAGCAGGTTCCCTTCCCCACCCTACAGGTAAATGCATTCTGCTCTTTCACATCTCCTCCATGATTTTTTCCTATGGACTTTTCCATGACTTTCCTTTTTTCTAAGGAATCACCTATTATTAGAAAAAGAAAATAGGGATTATAATAAATGAGAACCAATATTAAATCTTGCAGCATTTTCAGCTAGCTAATACTAGTTTCCAATGACAGAAAGTCTGTGGTTCTATAATTTCCTTCTGAGTCTATAGTATCCATCTCAGAAAATACTATTGCGGAGAAGCATGAGGGAATACCATTCCTCACACTCAGTGTCCCAAACACTATAGTGGAAGAATTAGCCTTGAAAAGAAAACAGATCCAAAAAAACAGGAAAAAAATCATCCACTTGTGATTGAGACAAGAAGACATCTTAATGTTTGCATTTTTTGTTTAATATGATTCAGGATAAAATGTCATACCTAAATCTGTACCAGGTGCAGATGTAGCTACCTAGAGTGATTAAGTCTGGAAAATAAATTCACTTATACTCCTTCTCCAAGGAATTATCAGTGAGGTAGGTACTGGAAAAGAAACAAATGCTACCCAAGGAAATAGATACAAGTAATCAGAAAAGTATAAATATTAGTAACCCCTATTTAATTAAAGGAATTTTGGAAATGTTTTATTTCAGTGATATTTCTCTTTTACACTAAGGCATTTTGTGCGTTACATTTTGGAAGAAGAAAAAACTTGGAAATTGATAGTTAATGCCTGTTTGTCTCAAGTGATTTTTAAAGCTGGGTTCCCACAGTTTCAGAACAAGAGGAAGGAAAAGATGAGACAGGAAATATAAGTCCCGAATGACCTCTCTTCAGATCCACAAATACATGGAGAGAATGAAAAAGAACAAAACAGTGCTCCACAGTACAGTCCCACTTCCAGTTCTTTCCTTGGTGGAAAATATAAAAGCTAGGAGTCATAGTTAGCCTTCTTGAGGCTCAGCAGACTGAGAACTATTGGTCTTATTTACTTTGTTCTGCCTTTGTCCACATGTTTCCTTTCTTTACTGGACCCTGGAAACATGCTTCATGGTTAGAGTTGATTCAATTTTTCCTTTCTTTAAAATTGTATGTAAGAGACTGGACATGGCTGTGTATGCCTTAAGTTCTAACATTCTGTGAGGTTGAGGCCACACTCTTCATGTGGTGACCCTATCTCAAAAAATAAAAATTAAATTTAAAGTTCTACAAAATTACACAAAGAAGTCACCTTTATGGTGTCAAGTTTGTTTCCTTTGTCACATAAGTCAATTTTAAACTTGTCTATGTGATGTGCACATTATCATTCTCCTAGATATGAGAATTTTAAGGGATCAAAACAACCACTTATCTTCTCTACTAGATACAGAGGTCAAGATACAATGGTCAGTCTGTTGCAAGCAATTTGTTACTATTAATATTTTGGAGTTTGCAAATGATTTACTTATGTTTCTAAGTTAGAAAAGTCAAGGTTATCCAAAGATAACACTTTCAACTGCATTGTGACATCCTTCTGTGAGTGGGAAGAAGCTTAGGGCTCTGCAGTTAGGTTACTGGTGAGTCACTGACACCCATCATTTGCTTTCAGGAGCAAAACAACTGAACATCTACATTAGGCTGAAAACAGACAGCAACACACACCAGAGACATGGAAGCAATGTGCCCTCTGGAAGATAAAACCAAGACAAGACGGCCATGCAGACCTATTCTTTTTTTTTTAATTAAATTTTTATTTTTTACATTAATTACAATTTATTCACTTTGTGTCCCAGCTGTAGCCCCCTTCCCTCATTCACTCCCAATCCCACTCTCCCTCCCTCATCTCCTCCCTGCCCCTCTCTAAATTCACTGATAAGGGAGGTCCTCCTCCCCTTCCATCTGACCCTAGCTTATCAGGTCTCATCAGGACTGGCTGCAATGTCCTCTTCTGCCGTCTGGCAACCCTGCTCGGATGCAGACCTATTCTTGAGTATGTGATTATGTGTGGGTAGTTGGCAGAAAGAAATTCTGAGTATGTCTACAATGAAATAAGCAAAGATGAGGGCATTAGAGCAGAGGACGTCAGAGCCAAGTATAGAAAGTACTTGAATGTGGAAGTACTTTCTCAGTCCTGGATGCAACTCAAGGAAAGCACTCAGCTGCATTCTATGTGGTGTGTTGATTGTTGTTGCTGCTTCTCTCTTTCAAGAATTCAGGTCTCCAGAAACTGTAATGTCTATTATGTTCTTAGGCATTAAGAAACTATATTTTCAGTTTGTCAGCTGCATTGACTATTCTGTTTCAAGTCATTCAAAGGAAATGACGCTTATTTTGTGAGGTTATTTAAGAGTTACAGGCTGGGGTACACGTCTGAGGCACAATGCCTGCTTAGCATGTATGAAACCATGGGTTCGATCTCAATATGCCCTCTCAATCTCAAAATAAAAGAAGCTTCTCCAGAAGTCTCCTCTGCTAAATTAATTACTGTGAGTTTGTTCCAGAAATGTTAATATACTTTCTGTGTGCTCTGAGAGTCATTTTGATGAGCCCAGAGGATTAAGGAACAGACTATGGATTTTAATGACTCCATCAACTAAAATTGTATTTTATGAAGCCTTAGCGAGGATCAAACACGTGACCTTAAAGCAAAAATAAAAATCCCTGCCACATCATGGCTCTTTGTGAGCAGATCCTCTCTTGCTGTCATGTCCTTCTAGC
This sequence comes from Psammomys obesus, assembly GCF_907164565.1. Lineage (NCBI taxonomy): Eukaryota > Metazoa > Chordata > Mammalia > Rodentia > Muridae > Psammomys > Psammomys obesus. The sequence goes on from NW_026586550.1 coordinate 2,232,011, forward strand.
CAGGCCCCAGTGCACAGGATGAGGACCATTCACACTGGATCTCTGGTAGAGTTAAATTATTTTACTTGCTTTGCCTACTCATACCTCATATAGAAACAGAGACACATGCAGAGTAATGCTTGGCCAAATATTTGGGCACCCTGCTTCTCAGTCTGTTTGGCACACAAATGTAACCATTAGAGAAAGACTTTGGTCTATTTTTTTTTTAATTTCAGGCATGATAATTATAACACTAATTGCTTTGATGTTTACTGTGTTGCCAATCTTAAAGCTCTTCAAAACAGAGGATTTATCAATCCATCTACCTTAAACTCAGTGTCTGCTTCAAAATGAACAATGGGTAGAGGATCTGTTGTCCTCTACAATTCCTCTGTGGATGAAAACAATGTTCCCCCTGCTTAAGGGTCAGGGAGTGATCAATACCACACAATATTGTTGTTCTGAACAACATTTAATGAAGATTGCATATAAAAGACAGCAAATGCACCCGGGACCCTCCACCTCTAATGCTATATCCCATCTCTGAGTCCTGAAGCAGAGCAGGCCATTGGAGGAGGAGAGTTGCAGCAATATGCGAGACTTGTGGGTGGGCCTTGCAGTTGCTGAAGCATTGCTGAATGGGATCTTTTTCCTAGAAGAAAATTGCAGGAGAAAGAAGGAACTGTTTGCTTTTTTATGAAGCAGAATTCCTGTCTAATTCTCTGAACCTCTGCCTATAACTGCTGCAGCATGTGTTTTAAATTAGACTGTGTGCATGTGTTCCCTATAAAATTAGCCATCACGACCCATTGTTCCACAGTCCTTCCTTTCATCACATTTTAGAGGCCTGTGTTCCATATTAGCAAATAGCCTTCAGGGAAAATTATGCATTTTCCACACACCAGCTTTGTTACATATTTGATAACACTTATTGTATATTTAAGGATATAGGTCAATATATTAAAATTTTTTGAATAATAAAACAAGTGGCCGATTGTTTCCTCATGGCAAACAAACCAGGAAGTCAAAAGTAATATATCTAACATCAAAATCAAAACAGAATTAACAGCTGTACTTTTAACCCATGTGTATAAGAATATATATAACTCCATCAATATGTTAACTAGGGTGAGGGCACATTGCCAAGTTTAGGACCCGCTCAGATTCTTTGGATTCTGTGTTTAAATCCAATTCAAAACTTTCCAAGTCCATCGTCCTTTTTGGTGCTGTAAAATGTAACTTTCTGGTTGAAAACCCCAAAAGGTTTTGGACACCAACTTGCTCATGCAAAATATGATAAGTGTGAATGAATCAGAAACATATGGATTGCATTTTCTCTCTTAAAGTCGGATTTTTAAAAACTTTTAAATAGAAAATTCATGGTAAAAAACATGCATTGGATTTAGCCAACACTAAATCATTTGCAAAATATTTGTAATGATTTTTTTCCTCAGTGGTTATGTGGCAAAATTTCTAGCCAAGTTAATGTAATTTCCCTCTTTCCTCTGCTCTTGCCCCACACCAAGTAAACACAGGAGAGAAAGCAATTAAATCACTGCTCCCCCTGTCCTTTTCCTTCTACTTCCTGAGTGTGTCCTGAAAGGCTGTGTCATTTCGGTTGCATTGCCATGGCTGTTTTTAAATTAATTGTGCTTCAATCTATTCTAAAGGCAAATCTCTCGGGAATGGTGAAGAAGGACAGAGGTTACTGAAAAACAGGAATATAATTCCCAAAATAACAGTTGACTCTTGTTGTGTTTTTTTCCACCCACAAATCATGACTCCACTGACCAAAAGTGGAGTTGTCCCCCAAAATTTTTGCACAATGATCTCTGCATAACTGCTTGGTAAGTAAGCTAAATTGAAATTAAAATATTCTAGGACAGCCTCAGTATATTGTAGTACAAATATATCTGTGTGTCTATGTATGTGCTTTGAAAGTACTATTTTCAGTAAATTTTACTTCTTTATTTGAAATACTTTGTTTCCTTAAATATTTTAAATTAGCCTTTGACATCAGAAAAAAATTTAGGCAGCATTCAGCCCCATGTATGAGTTCAATTAATTGTTGCTTACAAGTGTTTCTATGAACAAGATCATATATCCATGTATTCTTATGACTACAGTTCTTAGCTTCCCACAGTTCTGCATATTTTTGTCCTGGAGTCATGCAATTTTCCAGAGATTGGTCAGGGCTCATTGCCAACAGCACACTTGAACAGCTAAACTATCATATCTCCTCAGCTTAAATATTGCAAAGCTCCAAGACAGGTTTAAACATAAATCACAATTTATTGTTTAATAGATTTCAAATTCCACAGTATAGAAAACAATATTGTATCTCTTCTGAACAATAATTACCTGAGTATAGATGCGACACACCATGTACTTATTTCAGAATTCCATTCAAGTAATATATAAATATATGGGTATTATCACTGAAGTGCTGAATACCACAGTATATAATACCCTTTTTGAGTTATTTTTATAAAGCAAAATGCTAAAAGATTATTTAACAAAACCAAAAACTATAATTCTTACATTTTCTCATATTTTTATCTCAATACTAAAAATTCTACAGTATTACATTAACATTTATCTATATAAAAACCTTACTCTAGAGAAATGGATAGTTGCAATTCCCTGAACTATGGCAGATGAATCCATGAAGATTGTCTCCAAACTCTCTAATTACAATTAATGAATCTAATTACTGTGATGGCTTGAATATTATGCTTTCATTTTTAAAATCTACCATGTCAGCTTTCAGCTTCCCATGTGAAAAAATATCAACATGAAAATTTTGAAAATGGCAAACATTTCCCAGGGAATTTGTAATTCAACTCTGACAGTGCTGAATTTATTTATTCAAAACACAGCAAAATCTATTGGCTATCTATAAAGTGTTGAATACTATTAAGTTTTGTTGGGAATGTTGAAGAACTGCATAAATAGTGCTGTATACATAGTGAGATAAGAAAATACCTAGACTCCATAATGAATATGATGTTCTCTTTTATCCCTAAATTAGCCAATTTCCACCTGTGTTCCTCATAAGTTTTGGTTTAAATTTCATATTATATTAAAAGGAAAGGCTGACCTTGCTTCTATTCTCCTAAATGAACTTTTTTTAAGTAAAAAAAAAAAATAACTCATCAACACCTCTCTATTATAGTCATCTGATGAATTTTAAGTAAAAAATTTAAGCTGAGAGAAGTGATACCTGAATAGATTCAGGAAGTATTCTCATGTGTATTTTTCCAAGAAGAATAAAATCTTGTTCAAATTCAAGAGAGAATCACAGTGTCTTACTCCATTACCATGCATTTAATATTAAAAATGACTTCTCACCTTTTGTTACTTTGGCAGTTTTTGGTTCTACATAATTATGACTTGAGGTAACTAAAATAATAAAAAGCTTGCAACTGATGAGTGTTTCTAATTAACAGGTTATAATAGCTAACTTTGCCTATGCCTGTGTTCATGAATCAACAAATGAAAACAACTTTGGAATTACCTCCCATTTCTAATGCTTTCTTATCCTTTGTTCAGCATTCTTCAAGTCAGGGAGAGTCATGAAATAATTGCTGAAAATGATGCTGCAACTTTTCAAATGAAGAAACAGTCTGGTTGAGAAATACGTCTGCAGGGTATGATGCTAGCCACTCAGCTTACTCACGTAAATTATTCAGACCATTAAAGACAGACACCTGAGAACTGGAGGGAGAGACCAAAAATAGATGAAGAAAGAAGAAAACTTCTAATAGAGAGCATGAGACAGATAATACAGTGAAGATGCCTGATTCTACATCAAAAGTCAGTTTCTGAAACACGAAGTTGCCCTCCTGTTTCAAAGTTCTTAGATTGGCATCTACTTCATTTGCTAACATTGTAATGACTGGAAATCTGTTTACTTCTTCACAGGAGCAGGAGAATCCATGTCTGTAGAGCGTAGTTTTGGCAGACTTGTGCTGCTTCACCAAAAAGTCTACTTGAAAGAAGAACGTTAAAGAAATGAATAGTAGTGTTGCATTCCAAATTTACATAGAGATATATTCCACACATTGTCTCTTCATGCACCAAAAAATTATTATGCTAAGAATGGTGGTGCACACTTGAAATTCTGTTACCTGGCAGGAAGAGGCAGGAGAATAACCACAAGTTTGAAACCAGAAGGGTCTACAGGACCTAATGAGATCCTATCTCAAGCAAACAACAAAATCATGACATCAACACCAACAACAACCAAAGGACTCATTGTGTTTACTTTGTCTTCACTTATTCTTTACTTCTACATGGGAACAGTCCTCAGGGCACCCAAATATTCTATACATCACTTGAACTTCAACCCATTGCCGTATCTTGATGGCCCTTCTGTCATTCTTCTCTTAGACATTATTCTTATAGAAGTAAATACTCTCTGCTTTGGTAATGATGAATTTAATTTTTAAAGCACTTAACAAATAGAACATGCCCACAATCTATTTTCATTTATTTTTCTATCATTTTAGAATTTCTTTCACACAACCACTGGATAAGAAAGTATAGATTAACATGCACAAGGAAATCCTGTTTCTGTCACTAGAGGACTTCAGATACTGGCTGATGATAGTTTCAAACACCCAAGAAGAGCAATCACTAATATACCACCACTACCATCACAACCCACTTCATCACAACAAGGTAAGAACCAACTATACTAGTTAAATACATGAAGTTCAGTGCTATCAAATTGTCGCACTCCCTCTACACACACAGACACACACATCAACCACAACATAATACTTATGTATCAGCATACTCTTTACCAAGCAAGTGGTGTTACAATTTAAAAAAAACATTTTATGAGCGTAGAAGGAAAGGTGTTTCATTGTATAGTGGTGTTTCCTACACTCAAGGATACTGTGATCTCTGAGGACAGCCAAGAGAGGGGGAGGGGAGGTAGGAAATCAACACATTCCATTAAATTCCAATAATTTGGAATGAATGTTGGAAAAGTAAGAAATCACAATGTGTGTGTGTGTGTGTGTGTGTGTGTGTGGTGTGTGAATGTGCGCACACTTGCGCTTGCGCGTGTGTTTGACCTTAGAGAGACAGATTTATGAGGTAGGAAAATGGAGGTAGGTAGCTAAAATTGATTAGTTAGCCAAAACTCTAGATGGCAGCATGTCACTGGAGGTAGTGATGTGTGTAAAACTCACTGTATATATACTGCTATGCATTGCTTACCTGTCTTGGGGAAGAACGAGTGACCATGAGGCATCAATTATCCTTAGCTGTTACCTATGGGTCTAGAATCTCTGACTAGAGCTATAAATCCTTTGTCAGAGCTGAGCATTGACCAACATATTTGGAGAATCTTCAATGCTTGGGACTTGGATACCATGTCTTACTCTTTTAGATATCCACATATACAAATATAAACACAAAACCACAAGAGACCATTTCTACAGTTCATATGCCAGACTTGTGTTGCATTAGTAAGCATCAGAAAACAACAACAGCAACAGTTACAACAAGCACATTAAACTAGAACACATCAAGTAGACAAAGACTAGATTTTGGTCATAAAGCACATAGAGATGGCATGTGCTACAAAACTATGCATCACTCATATCCACTAAGAGATACATGTGTGATTGGTGGTCAAATTCATCTAGGTAATATTATATAAATGCAAATAGAAAAATAGTATGAACCCTTTGTACAATATTCCACCATCCTCAATTTCTTTTCAAGTCCCTAACTCATGCAGTAATTATTTTTCAGAATAACTTTAAATGTAAGTTCACTTAATTTTTCCTAAATTAACATTGATATATAATTCATAATTCACATATGTCAAATGATTTATTTCTTATGAATATCTGTTCTTCCTTATAATATAGACTTAACACCATGAACTTTAGTTTGGGCCCTGACTATGATTCCAGATAATTTTCATCTTGTTAGTTTTGGTTCATTATTTCAACTTATTGAAATAATTTTTCATTTTCATTCCCTCATCCATTATACTATCTATCAGTCTCTTCATGGTATAAAGATTTGATAATATCTTTTTAACGTGAAGGTCCAAATGGACCAATAACAAAATAGAAAATATTCCTTTAAAGTGATTTTTACTCAGTCTATTGAGTTCTGAGTGTTATCCACTTACCCATTTGAACTTTAATGAATGTTCATGTTATGAACTGAGGCCTGATCTAATGACTGAATATATATAGCTTTTGGAACAAAATGACACTAGCTATAATTTGCAGAAAAATCAACAGTCAAATTTTCTCCTTATTTACTTGTACTTTATTAATGAATTTTCCTCTTTATCTTTCTACATATTCTTTCATTGTTCTTTAGATGTTTAACATCTCCTCTGAACCATTTAACAATTCAATTGTAAGCGATAAGAAAATGGATAGGAAAGAAGTAAAGGTTTGACTCTTCCATACAAAGCAGGCTGTCTTCAATAGGACGTTATTCCTCTCCACAGTCCAGTATAGGATGTCTTGCTTTCACACTTCTTATAGATAAAGAAACTAAAATGCTTAAAAGTTTTATGTTCTGGGTTAAAATTATAGAGCACATGAGTGATGAAGTTATAGCTTAAAAAAAAAAAAACAGCCAACAAACAAACAAAAACAGGTTGATCAGCCTCCATAGTAGTCTTTACCTCCCAGTGAAGATAATATTTGCCCCACTTTAGGAGTGGTGCCTTGTGATGATTTGTATTAATGGAAAGTGCCAGAAATACAAATGAAGGCTAGACTGCAGAAATAAATGAAAAGGACAAGAAAGGCCTAAAAAATGTCCAGAGTACTTGAGGGGTGGAGTCTGCAGCCTGAAAGGCACAAACTGTTCAGGAGGAAGAGAGGGAGCACCACCTGTCATTGAGAGAGCTGCTGGATGTACTTAGTGAGCAACTTGGACAAGTTGTTCCCCATTTTTAATTTCTGTGTTTGCACTAGAAACAGAGCCTGTGGCTTTGGGTATGTTGCATAAACACATTGCCACTGACCTAGATTATTCTCAGCCCTCCTTTTACTTTTAAAAAGAATTTTTACATTGCATTTATTATTTGTGTGTGTGTATATGAGTTCTAGGTGTGTGTGTGCTATTTGTGTGAGAGTGCCCAAAGTGGCCTGAAGAAGGTATATGATACCCTATAGTCAGAGTTACAGCAGCTGTCGGCCACACAACATATGTCCTGGAAACTGAACTTAGGTACTCAGAAAGAGCAAGAAGTGCTTTTAAGCACCTAGCCAGTCTCTCTTTAGTTTTCATTTTTTTTAACTTTTTTATTTTTTATTAATTACACTTTATTAATTTTGTATCCCCCCATAAGCCTCTCCCTCCTCCCCTCCCGATCCCACCCTCCCTCCCGTTAGTATTCACTTTTTAGTTTTGTTTTTTAATGAAGTATCACTTACTTGAATCAGCTTGATTTGTTCTCCCTATATAGCCTAGGCAGGTATTGAACTTGGACCCTTTTTCCTGTCACCATTTTGCCTCAGGCCCCAAAATAGCTGGGATTGCAGGCCTGTGCTATCAGGCCAGCTCAAGTTGGTTCACCTTTTTTTTTAATTTTATTTTTTATATTAATTACAATTTATTCAGTTTTTATCCCAGCTATAACCCCTTCCTTCATTCTCTCCATCCCTCATCTCCTCCCATGCCCTTTTCCAAATCAAGGAGGGGCATGGAGAGGAGGAGGTCGTCCTCCCCTTACATCTGACCTAGCCTATTAAGCCTCAACAGGACTTGCTGCACTGTCTTCATCTGTGGCCTGGTAAGGCTGCTCCCCTCTTAGGGGGAGGTAATCAAAGAGCCAGCCACTGGGTTAATGTCAGAGACAGTCCCCGTTACCCTTACTAGACAACCCACTTGGAGACTGAGCTACCATGGGCTTCATCTGTGCAGGATTTCTAGGTCATCTCCATGAATGGTCCTTGGTCGGACTATCAGTCTCAGAAAAGACCCATGGGTCAAGATTTCTTGCTTCTGTTGCTCTCCTTGTAAAGCTCCTGTCCCCTCCAGGTCTTTCTATCTCCCAACCCAGAATTGCCGAAATGATCCTGTACAACAACAGGTCATCTGGAGGTATCGCCACCCCTGATCTCAAGCTGTGCTACAGAGCAATAGTAATAAAAACTGCATGGTACTGGCATAGAAATAGAATGGTGAATCAATGGAAATTAATAGAAGACCCAGAAATAAACCCATACACCTATGGATACTTGATTTTTGACAAAGAAGTCAGAACCATACAATGGAAAAAAAGAGCATCTTCAACAAATGGTGCTGGTCTAACTGGATGTCTACATGTAGAAAATGCAAATAGATCCACATTTATCACCATGAACAAAAGTAAAGTCCAAGTGGATCAAAGACCTCAACATAAAAGCAGATACATTAAATCTGTTAGAAGAAAAAGTGGGGAAGAGCCTTGAACTCATTGGAACAGGAGACAACTTCCTGAACAGAATGGTCCATCTTTCTAAGCCTCCATTTCATTTTCAGAAAAAATAAAGGTCATAGTCACATCTTAGCCTAGGATTGCTGTAATAAGTTAAAAGACACCATAATATGTTATGGTGATCCACAGAAGACATTCAACAAGATGTTTTTCAGGATGGGGATTTGGCTCGTCTGATAAAAACTCTTTGTTTTATAAACATAGGGAATTACTTGCATGGGTTCAGTCATAAATTTCACATAATAATGTTGGCTCTGATGATATGTACTTGTAGTCCCAGTACCAGGGCGTTAGAAGCAGGAAGATCCATAGGATACTAGACTGCTCACCTGATTGTTGAGATCCAGACAAATGAGGGAGTCTGTCTCAAATGAGGTTCCTGAGGATATACTTAAGATTGTTCTCTAGCCCCTCCACATCTATATAAACATGTGTGTACATACCAGCACAGTCATAAGCATGCATGCATTATGAATATTTTCAATCCACTCACTGTCTTAAAAAATAATTTTCTTTGAAGACTGTGTCATTTCTGATGTGTGTGTGTGTGTGTGTGTGTGTGTTATGTCTATTAGCCTGTCATAGGTTGACTGTTTCTGTTGTCTGCATCTCATGTTGAAACCTGATCTCATACCAAACCTTATATTGGAAGGTTGGTTCCAGTGCAACAATCTTGGGTATAAGAGCATTCATCATTCTTGATGAATGAATGCTACTGTTCAAAAGACCCACAGGTATTGATTAATAGTCCTTTTTCCATTGAAAATAATGAGTGTTTAAAGAGCTGTCTTGGATGGAAAGTGTTTCTGTTCTTTATAAATGACTAAGTCTATAGTATTTTAACAGAGCAGCACAAAGCAACTGAGATACATGTGTACACACACACACACTTGATTGCTAGAACTCTGATAATTCTGATTCTAGCTTTTGAAGCTTGCTACTACAATTCTCAGACTACTACTGATTCATGATACACCTCATCCTTGCCGCAAGTCTCATGGCCTTTGATGACCTTTTCCTTCCCTCTTTGCTCTGCTTATTCATCCCACAACTGTATTCATCATCTAAGACTCAGAACTACCCCAACATAGTTACGGTCAACTGTTTCAGCCTTCAGTGCCTTCTTCCTCCTGTGGGTGGTTATATGAGTTGGTATTCACTGAAAAGAATTGAATGCTGCTCTTCAGTCCTATACCTCTGCACAGTCATATTTCCTTTCAGATCTCCACAGCTAGACTTCATCTTATCCCAGTTGTCAGCCCACTCTGCAAGTGAGCCCCGAGGCTGGCAGGTATTGTGCAGAAGCAAACTGCTACTCCAAGAGAGATTTGGCCAGCAAAAGTACATGCAGAACTAAGAACCTAGCCTTTTGCAATTACTTAGATTTTCATTCCATTCTCTGAGTCATCCCCAAGGTTCACTCTGTTGATGTACTGCCATTTCACCTGTTCTCAAATACTGGCTCAGTGGAGAAACTACTTATCTATCTTGTCCTTCAAATGACCATGGTATCTAAAACTTGCCTGGGGACCTATCTTCTTCCAGAATATACTTATTTTACTACTTTTGTCAGTTATAATTCTTAGATTAAACCAGAGATGATTTTTGCTAAGTGCTTGTTGGATTGCAGGCACTGTTCCAACAACTTCGTATGTGTTACCTGCATGTTTTAATCTTCATAACATTCTGCATTTTTCTAAAAATGAAACTAAATTCACAAAGGATAAGGAACTTCTTCCAAGTCACATTTAGCGAATCAAAGAATCCAGAGTAAGATACAAACCAAGGGAAACTGTCTGAGTTTTGTCCCCATAGTATTTTTCCCAGTTTGCATCACCAGACACAGTGGCTTACATCTGTAAGGCAAGAACTGAAGGTGCTGAGTTTCACCATGTTTCGGGTCAGCTAGAGCTACTGAGTGAAACTGTCTCAACAAATAAAAATTTATGTTAAGACATGCATTAAAAGACTTTCTGAAAACTTGCAGACTCTATAGATATGATTGAAGACTAGCTTGCCTTCTGTACTTCATTTTGCCCAAATGAAAATCCCTGATCCAAAACTTGATTCTCATCCACCAAACCTGCTACTCATGTTGTTTTTACCACAATGTTAGTGTTCAGTGTCTGGCAAGCCAGCTGGATGGATCTAGTGACAGAGTCCAGCTCCCTTTATTTAGTCCATAAAATGATGAAGCTTAATTTGAGTCTCTGTTATCAGCTCAAATAGTGAGCCATTTAATTGGATTGCTAACTATGTTGGCAACATCTACCATGAATAATCCAAAATATATGATTATAGAGAATTCTATCACATGCACTGATCAAATACTCTTATCATTATGCATAATAGCACATGCTGATATGGAATGGCACTACAATTAAGTTTTACAAACTTTGCCTTTAAGAAACCCAGAGATACTTATCTGAACTTTTTAAGTTGGAATAAGAATGCATGGTTAAAATAGTCACACGCAAATTCATAATTTCTGCATATACCTAAAAAATGAAATGATGCTGTATCTATTATGTGAAATGTCCATGATGTGAATACAGAAAACAAAGACCCTTTGTCTCATATAGTCAACCATTCTCAATATGTGTATCTATAAATATATAAATAATTTAGGAGCAAGATCTAAATCATAAATCAATGCTTAAGATGAATAATAACAAATGGAACATAGGAAACAGGAAAAAATAAGATGAAAGATTATGACAGAGATGCAGTGTCTGTGACCTCCACAAAGGGAAAAATGAACTTAACTGAGGATATTGCTGTCATCTCTATGGCCATATTCTGGGCAAATAAAATTTAGGACTCTCAAATATCTATTGGAAATGATAATCTGTGTCTACTGCAATGCCAGATATGAAATTTTTAAAAAACAATTACATGTAATGACATTCAAACCACTTTAAATTTTATTTTAAACCATCCCACTAAAACAAAAATCATCTCATACAGACTTAAAAGTTATGAAACATAAAGTATGTGTCTAGTCATTGTTTTAAATTATATATTATTCAAATGTTGGGATGTGCAGTTTTAATTGATATGTTAAGTACTTTAAAGACTGTGGGTGAAAATACTTTATGAATTATTCACTTTGTTTTACATGTAGGACTGTCAACCATACCTGAAGCCAGCATTACAGATGACAGACTGGGGAAAGGTGGAAGCAAGACAAGCACAATTATGAGAGCATGAAATAGAATAAATTTCAGTCAGGAGTAGACAAGAAAATGAGAATTAAGAAAGAACCTGGCATGGCCACCTCAGGGAAATCAAATCTCTAAGATAAATTAGCAAAAACAAAAATAAACAAATATAATTAACTCAAAGCAATCATGAGAAAAACAAGATAACAAAAATTGAAAACTACATTTTAATGCATATAAATGGTCTCAAATTTCTAATTAAAAGATACAGCCTGGTTGATTGAACTACTTGATATTATCCATCAATTTGCTGTCTGCAAGAAACTCACCTCACTATCAAATTCATGTATAAATTAAAAATAAAAGGATAACATCTGCACAGAGATTCTAGGTTATCTCCATACCTGGTACTTGGTTGGAGTATGGGTCTCTGGGAAGACCCCTGTGTTCAAATTTTCTGGTTCTGTTGCTCTCCTTGTGGGGTTCCTGTCCTCTCCATAACCTATTATTTCCCACTTCTTACATAAGATTCCATGCACTCTGCCCAACAGTTGGCCATAAGTCTCAGCATCTGCTTTGATAGCCTGCAGGGCAGAGTCTTTCAGAGGCCCTCTGTGGCAGGTTCCTAGGTTATTTCCTGCTTTCTTCTTCTTCTGATGTCCATCATCTTTGCCTTTCTGGATGGGGATTGAGCGTTTTAGTCAGAGTCCTCTCTCTTGATTAGTTTCTTTAGATGTACAAATTTTAGTAGGTTTATCCTATAAGTCTATATGAGTGAGTATATACCGTGTGTGTCATTCTGCTGCTGGGACAGCTCACTCAGGATGATCCTTGCCAGGTCCCACCTGGCAGTTTAGTGTCTAAATGGGTTACATAGTAATGGAAGAGGGACTGCCTCCAACACAAATTGGCCTGCTCTTTGATCACTTCCCACTGAGGGGAGAACAGTCTTACCAGGCCACAGAAGATGACAATGCATCCACTTCTGATGTGATCTGATAGACTAAGATCAGAAGGTAGGAGAGGAGGACCTCCTCTATCATGGACTTGGGGAGGGGCATGCATAAAGAAGGGGGAGGGAGGGTGAGATCCTGAGGGGAGGAGGGAGGGGCTTATGGGGGGATACAAGGTGAATAAAGTGTAAAAACATAAAAAATAAAATAAAATAAAAAAATAAAAGGATAGGCGATGGTAGTGTAAACAGGTGGAATACTAAATCAAGCAGCAGTAGCTATACACATATCTGCAAAAATAGACTTAAAGCCAAATTCACTCAGAAGGAAAAACAGTCTCACATATTGGAAATTCACTGATTTTGAAATTAGAGTATTAGTCTCAGGAAAGACCCCTGTGCTCATATTTTTTGTTTCTGTTGCTCTCCTTGTGGATTTCCTGTCCTCTCCAGATCTTACTGTTTCCCACTTCTTTCATAAGATTCCCTCCACTCTGCCTAAAGGTTGCCCATAAGTCTCAGGATCTGCTTTGATAGTTTGCAGGGCAGAGCCTTTCAGAGGTCCTCTGTGTCAGGCTCCTGACTTGTTCCCTCTTTTCTCCTTCTTCTGATGTCCATCCTCTTGGCCTTTCTGGATAGAGATTGAGCATTTTAGCAAGAGTCCTCCCTCTTGATTAGTTTCTTTAGGTGTACAGATTTTAGTAGGTTTATCCTATATTATATGTCTATATGAGTGAGTATATACCGTGTGTATCTTTCTGCTTCTGGGATAGCTCACTCAGGATGATCCTTTCCAGATTCAACCATTTACCTGCAAATTTCATGATTTTCATGTTTTTTATTCCTGAGTAATATTTTATTGTGTAGATATACCACAATTTCTGTATCCACTCCCCCATTGTGGGACATCTGGGTTGTTTCCAGGTTCTGGGCTATTACAAATAAAGCTGCTACAAACATGGTTGAGCTAATGTCCTTATTGTGTATTTGAGCCTCTTTTGCGTATGTGCCTAGGCGTGGTATGGCTGGATCTTGAGGAAGTGATACTCCTATTTGTCTGAGAAAGTGCCAGATTGATTTCCAGAGTGGTTGTACAAGTTTACATTCCCACCAGCAATGGAGGAGGGTTCCCCTTTCTCCACTACCTCTCCAGCATGTGTTGTCACTTGAGCTTTTGATCTTAGCCATTCTGATGGGTATAAGGTGAAATCTTAGAGTTGTTTTGATTTGCATTTCCCTGATGACTAATGAGGTTGAGCATTTCTTTAAGTGTTTCTCTGCCATTCGATATTCCTCTACAGAGAGTTCTGTTTAGCTCTCTCTGTTCCTCATTTTTTAATTGGATTACGTGTTTTGCTGCTTTTCAGCTTCTTTAGTTCTTTATATATACCGGATATTAGCCCTCTGTCAGATATAGGGTTGGTGAAGATCCTTTCCCATTCTGTAGGATGTTGTTTTGTTCTGATGACAGTGTCCTTTGCTTTACAGAAGCTTTTCAATTTCATGAGATCCCATTTATTGATTTTTGCTCTTAGAGCCTGTGGTGTTGGTGTTCTGTTCAGGAAGTTGTCTCCTGTGCCAATGAGTTCAAGGCTCTTCTCCACTTTTTCTTCTAAGCGGTTTAGTGTGTCTGGTTTTTTATTGAGGTCTCTGATCCACATGGACTTTAGTTTTGTGCAGGGTGATAAGGATTGTTTTATGTGCATTTTTCTACATGTAGACATCCAGTTAGACCAGCACCATTTGTTGAAGATGATGTCTTTTTTCCATTGAATGGTTTTGGCATCTTTGTCAAAAATCAGTGAAAATTTCACATAAAAAAGAAAAGAAGAGAAAAGAAAAGAAAAGAAAAATATAACCCAAAATACATTAAGGAGCTGACTGTAAAATCTCAAACTTTGAAACAACTAAGAGAAAACATGGAAGAAATCTTTTCTAATAATGAACAAATGCAATGATTTCCTGAATAAGATTCTTATAGTTCATGAAAAAAATAACAGTTGACAAATGAAAGTACAGATTAAATTTTAAAAGTCTCTATACAACAAAGAAAATAATTAACAGAATAAAGACACTAGGTACAGAATGGGAGAAAACTTCCCATGGAGAACTAATGCACAGGATATATAAAAAACTCAAAATATGTAACTGCAAAAAAAAAAAAAAAAAAAAACAAGCACTGTAGTCAATAAAAGGATAAATTCGCTATCCAACACTTCTCAAATAAGATGTGGAAAATGATTAGAAAGCATGTGAAAATACTGAATATTTCGTACCAGTTAAATGCCTATTACATATAATAATAATGACAACAATAATACTAACAAGTGCTGGTGAAGATATGAGGAAGATAGAATCCTTATATGTTGTTCATAGGTTATGTAAATTAGTCCGGCTACTCTGGAAGACAACATGGAATGCCATCAAAATTCAAAAATAAAAATACCATATGATTCAACTCTACCACTATTGAGTATATACTGATGGAAATAAAGTCAACATACGCAAGTTCTGGTTGCATCTTTACGTTCCTTGCAGCACTGTTCACAGTAGCCAGTCTCTGAAATCAGCTAGGTGTCCATCAATGCCAACAAGCAACTGAAAGGAAATGCAGGATTATATCCAATGAGTATTACTGAGGTATCAAGCAGCTTGAAACTATATCATTTATAAGAAAATCAATGGGACTAGATAGAGGTCATGGTGTTAAGCAAATTCAGTTACATCAGAAAGACAAGTAACAATTTTTTTTTTCTTCTCAGATGTGAAAATTTAAAGACACAACACAATGACCTAACAGGCTTTCCCAAAATGGGACTTGGGAAGGGCACAGAGAGCAGGAGAGGGTTGTAGGAAGGATATGAGCAAAATGTGCTACAAGTGTATGTGTAAATGTCATCATGAAACTCATTATAATACAAAATTAAATTGAAGAATAGTATAACTGAAAAAAAAAGAGTCAGTCGTGCTTTTACCTCTGCTCAGACTTCAGTTCTGGTTCTCAGGTGTTCTTGGGTACATTTCTGCAGTATAGTTTGCAACAGTTCCGGGCCATGCTAAACATGACAATAGTCGCAAAACAATGCAACCTCCCACTTCATCGCGTAAACTAAGTACATTTGAGTCAACCATCCCAAATGCCATTGAAGGAAAAGCATGTGCATGCCTTTGTCTTAGAATTTCTTTGTTCACATGTAACTGCTTGACATACTTATTTGAGTAGACAACGTTGCTGAATACCTTAAAACATCACTCTGATTGTATGCAGTGGCATACTCCTGTAATCTCAGTGCTCAGGGAGGCAAAGGCAGGAGGATCTATTTGAATTTAAGGCCAGTCTGATCTACAAAGCAAGTCCAGGACAGCCAAGGCTACACAGAGAAACCCTGTCATGAAAATAACAACATCATTCTAATTACTCAAGCAACACACTGTTTGTCTTTGTATTTAATGCAAGCTAGAATTACATCTAAAGAATGAAATAAATCCAAAGTAGATTATACAAGCCTAGAAACACACTGTCATCACTTGCTTCAAAACTTCACTTGCAATATTTTGAATTCTAAAAAATGAAGAAAGTGTCAGCAAAACTTAACTTTGGAATAGCATCTGGAATCACAAGACTATATAGTTTTGTATGGAGATGGTGATGAAAAACAGTTGTTCAGAGAAGGGTGTGCTGTGCGTTTGACAAAGGCTACAGTGCAGGATGAAGAAGTGGTAGAAATGTAAAATGAACAAATAACCCTATGCTTTCACAAAATTCTTAGAGTTACAAGTAATTAAAGGAGCAGGTTAGAGTCCTATTTGGGGTATTAAGTACAGTGAACTATTCAGATTTTTATCATCAGTAAATGGGTGGGAGTGGCTAACTTAAAAATAATTTGTTTGGGTCACACTTCAAATGCAACTGATGTTTAAGGAAGTTGAAGTTTATATTATTGAGCTTTTGCTTACCCACCTTTGAAAAGTAATCAGACAAAATAACACAGAATCTCTGTAACTGTGCTTATTAGCAGAGCTAAAAAAAAATGTGTATTAGTTTTCTTGAAAATGATAATTTTATATAAGTTTAAAGCATGCACCTAAAAAGATATCAAAGAACACACAAAACTTCAGTGTAGCATGTTCTACATTGGTGGCAAAAGCATCATCATATTGGAATTAATGAACTCAGTTCTGGTCACCATTTTCCAGGATCAAACGCATATTTGTCTCCAGCCCAATACAGAAAAATAAAAATAAAAAAATAAAAAATGCTACCAAAGGTCTGTTGAGCATTACATGAGAACAGTGGGTGGAGGTCTGGGGCCTTTCTGTCTTGAGAAGGGGATCCCCTTGAAACAGAACAAAAAGAAGGAACTTCATTCACAAGGATCGTTTGAGACTCCTTTGGCACTAGTTTGTCTACCAAAAAGTACATATTCATCAGAATTCATTTGCTTATATTTTCCTATCAGGATAAACAGAAACATAATTCAACTCTAAGGAAGTTTGCAGAGATAACAAGGGACGTTTTGTTTTAAACAGAAAGTAAATGATCTATGAGCTTTGTGAGCTATGTTCACAAAGCCAGATCATTAGAATGTAGGCACCGTGTTCACCCTCTCTTCCAGCTTGACAGGCCACAGTGGACATGGCAAGCTTGAGAAGAGAAGAAAAGGATCTTCTTGCTAGAAACTTAGAACTTACAAATGGGTAAAGCCTGCAGACAGTGTAAACAGTGTGATTCCACAAGATTTACTCACCTGAAGATGCTGGACGCTCAGCTAGCTTATGTAATATAGTTTAGGAGAAATTTTAGGATAAGAAAAAATAAACTATAGCCAAAGGGTGAAAGGAATGGGAAAAAAATGAGAGGAAGAAGCAGAGTAGGAGAAACAGGATCAGAAAATCTTACAGGGAATGGTGGATCAGGTAGTAAATGCAAAGGAACAGAGGCACAGAAGGATGACTAAGCTGACAGAACACAAAGCACACAGTTCCAGAGGCATGGCTTTCCTGCTGCAGGGTGAAGAAGCTGAAGTCACACCAATAAATAAATAAATAAATAAACAAACAAAACAGCCAGACGTGATAAAGAGAGAGAGAGAGAGAGAGAGAGAGAGAGAGAGAGAGACTGGTACTCTTACTTACAGGGCGAGCCCACACCCTCACAAAATTCATTTCCAATACTAGTTTTGGTAAGAGAGTTACATGGCAGAATGGGTTAGCACCTGAGAAGGGAGCCAACATGTCACTCATGGCTCAGAGCATCATTTTCAGAAGGAGCCCATCATTTATAACTGAGTTACCCTGTGGTCCTCAGGACAGGGAATAATTACTACAGTACAGAACTCAAAGTCAACTTCCCACACCCCAGGGAAAGAGAACCACTAGAAACAGTCATAGAGAAGAGAAGAGCAAAACACTGACAAGCCTAGGCAACCGTGTCAGCAACTCTGGCTCCGACAGTGAAGTGTACAGGGTGAGATAATTTGCCTTCAGAAGCTAGGAGTTGGTCTTATCAACAGATAATAACTTTGGAATTCGCTAATCCTAAGCCTACGGTAGATATGAGGATCAAGCTCACCACTCTGCTGTGAGGTTTACATCTGTGGAGAACATGGTACTTCTAGTACACTAGGTGATACCCATAACAGGGCATTTAGTGTCCAGCATATTTGAAGAACAGAGTGAGGGTTTATGCACAGCTTAGTTCTGAGTTTGGTTCCCCCACTTTCAGTACTCTTGGGAGGCACTCTTGGGAGGCACTCCCAAGAAAGAACATTAGTCACCCCAAGGTCTCTTAGAGGGTGAGAGAACTGTTCACTCCAGAGACTGTAAAACAAATTGTTACCAGCAAAGGTCCCAGACATACACAGAAGGGAAACTAATAGTTGACAATAAAACAGCACTGGTGGATGTCATTTACCTTGTACAGGCCCAAGACCAATTTAACTCATCAGAAACACAAAGGTCTGAAAGTTCAACTGACCTCCACCCAAATGGAGCTGTGCATTTATACGATGTCAGTTCAAGACCTGGAGAAGAGAGATTTGCATAAGTGAGAAAGATATGATGATGGAAGAAAAAGTCAGCAACACAAATGAAAAATTTGGAAAATGGATGAGAAAATAAACTGTGCTTTCTACATCCTACTCATAAATATACAAGATTGAGAAGAAAACAATCAATAAAGAAACTTCAAAGATAAGCTGCACCACTAAAAAATGAACTTAATAGACACTTTTTTAAATTAGTTTTTTTAATTACAATTTATTCATTGTGTATTCTAGCTGTAGCCTCCTCCCTATTCCCCTCCCACTTCCACCCTTTTTCCCTCATATGTTTCCATGTCCCTCCCCCAGTCCACTGATAGGGGAGGTCCTCCTCCTCTTCCATCTGACCCTAGCCAATCAGGTCTCATCAGGACTGGATGCATTGTCTTCCTCTGTGGCCTGATAAGGCTGCTCTCCTTTCAGATGGAGGTGATCAAAGAGCCAGTCACTGAGGTCATGTCAAAGACAGCCCTTGTTCCCCTTGCTAGGTAACCCATTTGGACTCTAAGCTGCCATGGGCTACATCTGTATAGGGGTTCTAGTTTCTCTCCATGCACGGTCCTTGGTTGGAGTATCAGTCTCAGAAAAGACACCTAGACCTGGGCCCAGATTTTTTTGATTCTGGGGCTCTTATGGAGCAACTATTCCCTCCGGGTTTTTCATCTCCCCCTTCTTTCATAAAATTCCCTGTACTCTGCCCAAAGTTTGGCTATGAGTCTCAGCATCTGCTTTAAGACCCTGCTGGGCAGTCTTTCAGAGGCCCTCTGTGGTAGGCTCCTGTCCTGATCCCTGTTTTTTCTCTATTCCGATGTCCATCCCATTTGCCTTTTTGAATGAGGATTGATAATCTTAACCAGGGTCCTCCTTCTTGCTTAATTTCTTTAGGTGTACAGATTTTAGGATGTTTATCCTATGTTATATTTCTAATATCAACGTATAAGTGAGTATATACCATGTGTGTCTTTCTGTTTCTGGGATACCCCATTCAGAATGATCTTTTCTAAGTCCCACCATTTGCCTGCAAATTTCATGATTTCCTTGTTTTCTATTGCTGAGCAGTATTACATTGTGCAAATGTACCACATTTCTGCATTCATTCCTCCATTGAGGGAGATCTGGGTGGTTTCCAGATTCTGGCTACTTACAATACAAACATGGTTGAGCAAATGTCCTTTTTTTTTACTTCAGCATATTCTGGATATATCCTAGGAGTGGTATAGCTGGATCTTGAGGTAGCACTATTCCTAATTTTCTGATAAAGCGCCAGATTGATTTCCAAAGTGGTTGTACAAGTTTACATTCCCACCAACAATGGAGGAGGGTTCCCCTTTCCCCACATCCTCTCCAGCATGTAGTTTTGTCATTTCAGTTTTTGATCTTAGCCATTCTGATGGGTGTAAGGTGGAAAGCTCAGGGTCCTTTTGATTTTCATTTCCCTGATGACTAAGGACATTGACATTGACATTGACATTTCTGTATATTTCTCTGCCATTCAATATTTTTCTACTTGAGAATTCTCTGTTTAGCTCTGTACTCTGTTTTTAATTATATTACTTGATTTGTTGCTTTTTAACTTCTTAAGTTCTTTATATATTCTGCACATTAGCCCTCTGTGAAATATAGGGTTGGTGAAGATCCTTTTCCAGTATGTAGGCTGATGTTTTGTTCTGATAACGGTGTCCTTTGCTTTACTGAAGATTTTCAGTTCATGATGTTCCAAAACCATACAATGGAAAAAGACAGCATCTTCAACAAATGGTACTGGTCTAACTGGATGTCTACAAGTAGAAATGCAATAGATCAGTATTTTTCACCCTGCACAAGAGTAAAGAGTAAAGTAGATCAAAGACCTCAACATAAAACCAGACACACTAAATCTGTTAGAAGTAAAAGTGGAGGGGAGGGGCTGAAAAGATGGCTCAGAGGTTAAGACCACTCTGCTCTTCCAGAAGTCCTAAGTTCAATTCCCAGTAACCACATGGTGGCTTACAACCATCTATACTGGGATCAGATGCTCACTTATGTTATGCAGGTGTACATGCAGTTAGAACACTCATATGTAAAATAAAGAAATAAATCTTTTTTTAAAAAAAGAAGTAAAAGTGAGGAAGAGCCTTGAACTCATTGGCACAGGAGACAACTTCCTGAACATAACACCAACAGCACAGGCTCTAAGATCAACAATCAATAAATAGGACCTTAATAGAAACTTATAGACATCGGAAGTGAGAGAAGACAGAGAACAGGACAGGAGCCTACCACAGAGAGCCTCTGAAAGACTTTACTGATTAGGGTAATCGAAACAGATGCTGAAACTCAGTCAAACTTTGGGCAGAGTTCAGTGAATCTTATGGAAGAAGGGGTAGATAGATAAACCTGAAGGGGACAGGAGCTCCACAAGGAGAACAACAGAGCCAAAAAACCTGGGCCCAGGGGGTCCTGCACAGACCAATACTCCAACCAAGGACCATGCATGGAATGGATCTGGAACCCCTGCTCAGATGAAGCCCATAGGCTGCTCAGTTTCCAAGTGGGTTCCTAGTAAGGGGGACTGAGGCTGTCTCTGACATGAATGCGTTGATCACCTTCCCCTGGGGTGGGGGGGTGCAGCCTTGCCAGGCAATAGAGGAAGAGAATGCAACCAGTCCTGGTGAGACCTGATAGGCTAGAGTCAGATAGAAGGGGAGTAGCATTTCCCCTATCAGTGGACTAGGGGAGGGGCAAAGGGGGAAGAGGAGGAAGGAGGTAGTACTGGAGGAGAGGAGACAAGGGAGGGGCCTACAGCCAGGATATAAAGTGAATAATTGTAATATATAATAAAAAGGACACTTTCAAATTAAGTTTTTTTAATTTTATTTTTTATTTTTATTATTAGTTACATTTTATTGACTTTGTACCCCAGCTGTATCCCGCTTCCTCATTCCCTCCCAATCTCACCCTCCCTCCCTCATCTCCTCCCTGCCCCTTTCTAAGTCCACTGATTGGGGAGGACCTCCTCCCCTTTCATCTGACCCTGTTTTATCATGTATCATCAGGACTGGCTGCAAAGTCCTCCTCTGTGGCAGGACTGCTCCTTCCTTGGGGGGTGGGGAGGTCTAAGAGCCTGCCATTGAGTTCTTGTCAGGAAGAAAACAAGTAACTTGTTTTCTCCTGTACAGGAGACTACCACAGAGGGCCTCTGAAAGACTCTACCTAGCAGTGTATCAAAGCAGATACTAACATTCATAACCAAACCTTCGGCAGAGTGCAGGAAATTGTATGAAAGAAGGGGGAGTTAGTATGACATGGAAAGGATAGGAGCTCTACAAGGACCAAATATATCTGGGCACAGGGGTCTTTTCTAAGACTGACACTCAACCAAGGACCATGTACGGATATAACCTAGCACCTCTGCTCAGATGTAGCCCGTGGTAGCTCAGTAACCAATTGGTTTCCCATAGTAAGGGGAACAGGGATTATTTCTGACAGGAACTCAAATTAAGTTTTAAGGTAAATGAAAATGGTGAAGAACTTTGTATACTATTGTGTATTCAAGTACTGAAATGCAAAAGGATTAACTGATTTATAATTAATAAACCCAGTTTTTTTGCTTTTCCCCTACACGTTCTTAAAATACTTCCTTGAAAAAAAAAGAATAGTTTATCCAACAATTAAGAAATACAAACTCTCAGCAGCCCTTTGAACTTTCTTTAAAATATATCACATTTTAGGTGATAAAGTAAGTATTAACAAATGCAACAACTGAAATATGAAATGATGTTTTCTATCTTATCATATCACAGGAAAATTAAATTAGAAAGAAATAGTAAGAGAAATCATATACAACTACTTGAAGACAGAAAAAAAATACATTCCTAAATGATGCATGAGCTATTAATAAATCTAAAAGGTCAGTAAAAAATAAGTCCAAGAATCAAATGAAAATATACTTTATCAGAACCTTTGAAATATAGCAAAGACAGTTTCAATGGAAATGCTTTAGCTCTTTGTTAATGAATGAGTCAAAGGCAACAGATGGCTTGGTTAAAGGTGCTTTCCACTAAGCCTGAAGAACTGATTTTGACCCCAGATATCCAGATGATAGGAGAAGGCTGACTTCTATAAATTGCCCTCTGACCCCAACATGTGTACTTTGACATGCATATACACGCACACATGGGATGGGGAGTTGAGGAGAGGTGGGGGCAAGGGGACAGAGAACACAAAATAATTAAAATATAATTTAAACATCTAAGATATCCTAATAGATAACATAATGATATATCTCAAGGTTATAGAAAAACAAGGAACAAAACCCACAAGCAGTAGACATAAAGAAATAAGGACTAGATTGGAAATTAATGGAATGAAGGCTGAAAGAACAACACAGAGGAAGCCAATGAAACAGAAATTTGGTAATGGATACCAAAATGTGGCACATTTACACAATGGAATACTGCTCTGCTATTAAAAACAAGGAAATAATGAAATTTGCAGGCAAATGGATGGAACTAGAAAACATCATCCTGAGTGAGGTAACCCAGAAGCAGAAAGACATGCATGGTATATACTCACTTATTATTAGCCATATAATAAAGTGAATATTAGCCATATAATATAAGATGAACATACTAATATCTACAGACCAACAGAAACTAAACAAGGAGGAACCTACAGAGGATGCTTAAATCTCATTCAGAATGGCAGACAGAACAGACACCAGAAGCGGTGGAAGAGAGAAAACATCTACCCAAAAGGGGATGGAAGCAGATGCAGCAGCCAAACTTTGAACAGAGCACAGGGAATCTTATGGAATAAGGAGTTGGGGGGAATAAAACAACATGGGAGGAATAAAAGGACATGGAGGGAATAGGAGCCCCACAAGAGACCAACCAAGCTAAAATATCTGAGCCCAGGAGATCCTTCAGAGAGTGGTGTACCAACCAAGCACCATGCATGGAGAGGACCTAGACCCCCTGTTCAAAGGAAGCCCATTGGAAGCTCAGTCTCCATGTGGTTTCCCGAGTAAGGGGAGCAGGGGGTGCCTCTGGCATGAACTTGGCTGCCTGCTTTTTGATCACTGCTCCCTGTCAATGTGTTCTTGCCAGACCACAGAGGAAGAGGGTTCAGGCAGTTCTAATGAGACTTGATAAACTGGGGGTAGAAGGCAGGGAGGAGAACTCCCCATTTCAGTGGACTAGGGGAAGGGGATGGGGGAAAGAGGGAGGGAGTGTGGGACTGGGAGGAGTTGAGGGAGGGGGTTTCAATCTGGATATATAATGAATAAATTGTAAAAAAAATAAAATAAAATCATAATAAAAATGTAAATAAAAGAAAATACTTGCAAATATTAATAAAATAAAAATAGTTGCAAATGTTAATAAAAGGAAATTTAAGCAATTTTGACAAAGCCTTAGCAATACTAACCAAAAAAGAGGAAGACACAACTTAATCAAGCTAGAAACAAAAGAAAACATTGTAATAAAATCAGAGAATCAATATGAAATATTTGAAAATTGTCTATTCTAGAAACTTGAAAAATTGAGAAGAAACAGAATAATTCCTTGATACTTATGACCCACCAAAACAAGATTAAAAAAATATTGAACAGAAACAAAACAAGCAAACTTGAAGTAGTATTCCCAGAAATAAAGGCCAAGATGACCTACCTTGTGGTTTCCCTGTTAAAGCGTACCAAGCCTTTAAAGGAGATTTATAATCAATGTACCTTAAAGTGACCCATAAAATAAAAAAGAAAAGAGACCAAACCATTCTAAGAAGCAAATGTCACCTTGATATCCAAGTCATAATTGGAAACAACCAAAACAGAAAACTATAGATCAAAATTTCTCAACAAAATGCCTGCAAACTGAATTCAAGACCAAGTTAGCATCATGATCAAGTTGGTTTCATTTCAGTGATCCAAGGATGATTCAACATATGCACATCAACGCTTGTAACATAACACAAAATATTAAGTGCAGAGATCACATGATCATCTGAACAAATGTAGAAAAGTCTTTTGACAATTATGAAATCCCAAATGAAACGATGAATAGAAGAAACATACCTCAGCATATAAAGCTGTGTACAGTAAATCTGTGGCTACTATATTAAATGCAAGCATTTCTTCTAAAAAAAATGAAGAACAAAACAAAAATGTCCATCCTCTGAACTCTTATTCAAGACAGTGTTAAATATCTTTATTATATCATATTATAAAAGAAAGAAATCAATTCTATACAGAAAAAAATAAGTCAAATTATCTCCATTTTCAAACAACAAGAGTCTATAATTAAAGGACCCAGAGACTCAGTCAGCAGACTCATAGATTTGTGAAATACTTTGTACAAAGAGTAGCAGGATACAAAGTTAACACACATGAGTCAGTAACTTTCCTACAAAACAATAAAAACTTATGAAAAAGAAACAGGGGTTGCTAGGGAGGATCTCATTCACAATAGCCTCAGCCACCTAATTTTGGCAAATATGTACAAAATATACATTCTGGAAAAAAACACAGCTTCTTCAAAAAATGGTGTGAGCAAACTGGAGAGCTACATAGTGAAGAATAAAACTAAATCTGCATCTCTCACGTTGCACAGAAATAAATTTAAAGCAAAGGCCTTAATGTAAGAGCGGAAATTCTAATACTTCTCTAAAAAAAACAAGGCACTGGTTGGATTGCCTGAAAAGGGATCTCAAATAACTCAATATATGGTTGTGAATAACTAAGAGATGGAGCTGCATGAAATTAAATTTTCCACACAGCACAGGATACAGCAGAGTGAAGGGAATATAGAGACTGGGAGAAAATCTTTATCACCTACACATATGACAGGGGATTAATATCTAGACAGTATAATGTTCCTGGAAAGCTTATTAATAACAGCCAAGGCAATCCAAAGTCCATGAATATAAAAATGACAGACACATTGTGGTATATTCATACAGGAGAACATTGTTCAACAGCAAAGAGAAATTAAGTATTGACAGATGTGGAGACATGATGAATTTCAAAATTACTGGAAACAAGACACAAATGAGTATGTGCTATGTGACCACACTGAGAATGTAGTTTGTGAATAGGCAAAAATAATTTAGATTGATAAAAGCCAGTAAGTGGTTACAGTAAGTGAATGCTAGATGAGAAACAGATTTGAAAAAGGCCCAAGAGAACTATGGGTGATGTAAATCCTTCATGTATCAATGAGGTAGCTACACAAATGTATACAATTGTCAAAATTCTTAGAAGTCAGCTTTTTAAATCTAAATATTTTATTACCTATGTTGCCTTGTACATAAAAGAAGCCATTAAAAAACATTGTAGATTCTTTGTCAGATAAGTACCTATATACTTAACATAAACTTGTAGGTGGCACAGGATAACATTTCTCAATATGAGAACTAGGGACTGAGTTGTTTGAATTTAAATGTCACTGTTAAACATATGTCTGTGGAAAGCTCAAGAACCTTCTACCAAAAAAAAAAAGTTTGCTCTAATTCCTTGACATTTCCCATATACCAACTTAATTTTGACATGCCTTCTCTATGGCTAGTCAAAACAGAATATTTGGCATGATATTTTACCATTATCTTCAAAAGGCATCTGTTTGGAGTCATTAACTATTTCCTTTGAAGGGTATATATAGTATAAAGGAAGGTCAGTTACGCACATAAGCTAAGAAATGATCGATTTCATGTTGCACTTTGAGGCATATTTCATTAAAAAAAAAAAAAGACCTTAGGCCCTCTTAAAAAAATACAGAACAATTTTCTATCAAGGGTCTATGACCCAGACCATGCTATATATTTACAAAGTGTCTGTATAAGCTACTAAGAAAATCAATTGTATGCTAATTCCAAATTAGCTCTAATATTTGCTTCAGGTTTCAATTGGGGACTAAGAAAAATAAATTGTTATAGGGAAGAAAATAACTCATGATTAGAAAAAACCTTCATGAAGGATCCAATGTCTTTCCTATTTCTGACTGCAGGAAAGACTATGTAGAAGAAATATGATCAGAGATTTTTAAGACAAAGAGAAAAATGAAGCAAGCTAAATACAAAAGTGGCAGCAGAAATGAAATGATTTGGACTGAAAGCTTCTCCTTAAATTTGTGAGAAAAAAAATAGTATTATACTGAAGAATAATTGAACTTTAATGAGAAGGTACATAATTATACTGGTTGTATTTATTTAAATATTTTAAATTGAGTGTTATAATGATTTAACTGGATAATAGTCCTCCTTGCTGTTTTAACAATGAATTTTGTTTTTACAAAGAGACTGTTATATAACAGGATAAACATTCTGTCATAGAAATGCCTGTGTATAGTATAGACACTCAATTATTTTACCAAACTCTACCTACCAGTCTACTGTTCCCCCAGGGAGCTAGCCCACACTCCAGAAACAGAACCTGAGAGACAAAAATGCATACTCATATACCACATTATCTCTAATCCAAGCCTAAAAAAATTGTAGACCTTACATAAACCACTAATGTTGAACAAACCTTCCAAACTTTTAACGAAGACCCTCACTAAAATATATGTTATACTTCATTTAATTTATTTTAGACTATAACAAAAATATTTTACTGTGGTGCTTAGATGACAGAGATTTACTACCTATGATTCTAGAAGCTGGGAAATTAAAGATCACAGTATAAATGAACTGAGTTTTTAATCTGCCTAGCTTGTAGATAGGTGTGATACAGAGTTTGAGTCACAAGCTTCCTCTTCTTTCCTTGTATGGACAGTAATTCCATCAAGAGGTATTGACCACATAACCTCATCTAATCCTATTCACTTTCCAAAGCCTCAATATGGATTTATAGAGAAACAAAAAACTGTTACCCATAACATTTATTCCCTGCATGCTATTTTATTTCCTTCTCCCACTCAGAATATATTCTCTCCACCTCAATATTTCCAAGAGTCTTAACTATAAAATCTTAAGTATAAAGTCTAATTAAATATTGTTTTTATTGGATATAGGTGAGACTTCAAGTATAATTCATATTGGAATAAAATTATTTTTTTCTGCATCTGTATGTGAGTGATATATATGCATATAGTTGGACACAAGTGTATGTGGAGGTGCTTGTGCGATTGAGGATCCTATTTCATTGATGTCCATCTTATATATGAGGGCAGGGTCTCTCACTTAAGTCCTGAGATCACCAATTCAGCTCTCCTATATAGCCAGCTTGCTTTGGGTATCTATCCTCTGTCTGTTTCCCAAAAACTGCATTACAAGCAGGCTCCAGTGTCCCCTCGACATTTATGTCAGTGCTAGGGATCCAAATTCTAGTCACATGTTTCCACAACATTGCATAGCACTTTTCATCTCTCCAGCCTGTAAAATTCTTTGTCACACATAAAATTAAAGTATAGAAGTGCTTCCAAAATACAAATGTAGAATAGATGTAAACAGATAAAATGGAAGGGGGGGGAGTAACTAACTAATTCCTAGGAAGTCTACATTCTAGCAAAGATAATCCTTAAGCTCTTAAGGCTCAGAACATCTTACTGAACAATCCATTCCCTTGTGAGTTTATCAAACCACACCATTAGTTCACACAAGCTAGGTCTCTGAGAGAGAAAGAGAGACAGAGTGTGTCTTTCCCAACCTAGAGTTCTCTGTTAGAACATAGTTCTTTCAGGTGGAACCATCCTGAAGCTTCTACTGAAGGTCATCTGCCTTATTGATGACTTCTAAATTGCCTTCAGGAATATTCTTTCTTTTATGTAAACAAAAGAAAAAGAAAATGTTCACAGTCAAAACCTGCATCATTGTAGAGAACTGAAAAGCCTAGAGATTTTTCCTGTTCTGGCCCATCTCCTCCTTTAGTTTCAATTGATGGTTTCCCTGTTTGGATGACTGATTAAGTATATGACTCACACCCACGTTAATCTCCTTCTAGAATGTTCTGTTAATCTCATCCTTCATTCCTTTTTTTCCAAAGAATATTGCTGTTTTACTTTTAAGTATGGATAAGCAGACAAAGTTCTGGTTTTCTTTGCATAGAAAGTCCCTTTTCAATTTATTCTTTCTTTCCATGTTTTATTATAAACAGTCATAAGAAACCAAGCAATTCCTTTTGTACCTAACTTAGAAATTCCCTCAACTCAGTATCCACTTTTTAACCCTGCTTACTTTACTTGTCTCAAAACACTAGATTTTAAAACAATCTAGTGGATTCTTTTGTCATTTAATAACAAGATGGTATTTTGTCCATTGTCTGGGATTGTAGTTCTCAGCTGCCTGAGCCATCCTCAGAACAATTCTTTTTTTTTTTTGTTAAGATTTTTTTTATGTATTTGACTCCTCTATCTGCATGTACACCTATATTTTAGAAGAGGGCATCAGATCACATTACAGATGGTTGTGAACCTCCATGTCGTTGCTGGGAATTGAACTCAGGACATCTGCAAAAGCAGACAGTGCTTTTAACTGCGGAGCCATCTCTCCAGCTCCTCAAAGCTAATCTCTACATTCTTTGTACCAGCATTCATCCATGTGTTTTCCAAGAAAATGATGTATCCACTTTGAGCTCACCTTATTCTTTCCTGAAACCTTCACCAGAATCAGATCTAAATGACTTCTCAGAGCTATATTGACTTTTCTAACAAGTTACTTTCTAACAAGTCTAACAAGTGACTTGTTCAACAAGTTACCCTGAGTCTTACACTGAGAGAACCATTCAGTTTACCCAGTTCACCAATTCAAGTGTGAGAGGACTTTCAAAAGGATTTCCAAGACTAGACTCAGAAGCAATCATCAAACGTATAAGAATCCTGAATTCTGGTAAGATTTGTCTTTAAAATTAAAACTAACTCTCCCAAATCATAGCCAGAGCACACGCGGATATCACTAAAGGAAAAAAAAAATCATTAAGACTAATCTTTTCCAAAGGTGACTTACTTACTTTTTAAATGTATTAAGGGGCAGGGTTTTGCTATGTAACCCAGGCTGACAAAAAAGTACAAAATGGTCTAGTTGACCACAAATTCTCCATTCTCCCCATCTCTGCTTCCTTAGTGATGGGATTATATATGTGTGCCATCAAGCTTGGCACTTATATATAAGCTTAAGCTCCCAAAAGGCTGATTTACTTATTGGTACATCTATGGTTATGTAGGGGTCAGAATGTTGTTGTTCTAGAAACAATTACCTTGGGCTATCTTATCTTACTTTAGAATATATAGCCAAACTCAGAGTTTTTTCCCCAGAGCTAAAAAAAGAATCTCCTCAGCATCTAAGGTCCAAAGTACAGGTTTCCCTACTTACCGCAGCCCACCTGCCTGACATTCATGTGTGTGTGTGTGTGTGTGTGTGTGTGTGTGTGTGTGTGTGTGTGTTTAAAAGTTTCAACTTACGGCTCCCTTTCTTAAAATAAATACATAAATAAATAAATAATGAAACTCCTAGCACTTTGAAACATGGCGTGTGGGAGAACCTAAGTCTATGTTGCGGAGGCTCAGTCATTCACGTCAGACTCCAGAATGAAGTTCTTGTACCTTTGTATATAAGAGCTGCATTTCTTATATCATCACCTTCTATTCTAGTGGTTCTGCCTTCAGTATTTGATTATCACAAAGGAATAATCACTCTCTTCACCAAAACTGTGTCTAAGATTGGTACAGCAGAAACAACTTTTCTTCGAGGGCACACTTTTTTCTGATGGACTTACAACAATACAGCCAAAAGAGAGAGACATTTTGAGTCTCTAAAATAAAACTATGGTGAGTTGACTTAAGTCAATTAGGACATCTTTTCCTCCTTTTCCCCTTTGTTTTTCCTTCTGACTCCTTCTTAGATCCCATCAGTCTCACTCAGGACCTCCCAAGATAAACTCAGCAGCTTGGCTTTTCTCACCTGTGTAATTCAACCTTCACATACTTAGAAAATGAGATTTACTGTGTGAATATTCTTATAAGTTTATATGTGAAAAAAGTCGAGGGGCCAAGATGGCGGCACCGGGAGAACACCTTGTCTGAGAAGCAGGACAACACACTTCGTGCAGCGACCAGCAGACTGAACTCTGAACCCTAAGACAACAGCGATCAATCGTGTTTCCCAGGTGAGGGGAGGCTCCCACGGCGTGGGAATCGGTCAGGCCCACTCTCGGCTGCCCAGCCAGAACCTGGGAGAGAACCCGGCTAATGCAGGCTTGGGGTCTCTGGGCTGGTGCCGCAAGCCTGCTTGTGCCGATCACTTTCCCAGGCTGAGTGGTGGGCACAAGGGTGCCTGAGGCTGAGAGTCCCAGTCGCAAAAAAAAAAACCCACAGGGAAGCAAAGTTGCCAGACTGGTCACGGGTCACCCAGTCTTTCCCTGGAAGGTCTCTCGAACTGCAGTTACCCGCCGCCATCACAACTGAGCTCCCACCGCACACGGATTACAACTGCGCAGCTGCTAGCCCAGCTCAAAATTCCTACTCCCTCTTCGGAGGAGGCAGGAGGCGTCCAGCAGAATCTGCCACAGACCACATTGTCTGTACCCCAACCCGAGATCGGGGCTGAGAAAACCCAATCCTTTCAGGCATTTCCCCAAACGCCGCCATAACCCTGCCTCGGCAGAGCAGAAGGATAAAGAGGCGCACAGCGGCTTCACAGTGCCAGAACTCCAGTGCTGCTGGCCGCTCCTAGCAAACAAACTACAGCTCGGGATCTGGGACTGTGGTCATTCTACACGTCCTGAGATTATCCTGGGTCCAGCGCAATAAGGTCTAGCAACAAGTTCTATCACCGGCGCCCCCCACCCCCGACCCCTGGCAGAGAAACGCCAGCTCAGGGCTCAGGATCCGACTGAGAAGCCCCAACCCCTGCTGGCACTCCCCTGAGAGCACCTCCATAAGCTTGCCCTACCAGAGGAGAAGGTCAGAGGGGAAGAACAGAGAGGCAGCCTGCTAAGGACACAGCACCCTCTCTCCAGCTCACCCAGCGGCCCCTAGCAGAGAAACCCAAGCTCTGGATCTGAGGACACTCAATCCTACCTGGTACTGTCTTGGGATCAGCAAACATAGATTCTACCACTAGGCTGCTTCTGGCAGAGAGATCTGGGCCCGGGATCTGGGATTGAGTACACTCATCCTAACTCTTTCCCGCGCCACCCAGGGACCAGTCAACATAACCCCTCCTGGCAGAGGGAAAGGACAAAGAGGCAGCACACAGGAAATGTGGACACTGAGTCCTGCGGCCACAGTGTCACAGAGCTGACTGTTAGCCTACCCGTGCACTTCTGCAGCAGGACCAAAACAGAGAGTAGTGAGCAAGGGGAACCCCTGTGCATTCCAACTGGTCCTGCAAGAGAGTGAGTGAGCCTTCTAGGGAGAGATTGCCCCAGACCTAGGGCCTCTCTACAGAAGCAACCAGACGAGATCCCTGCCAACCACACCCCTAGTGTGGGCATCATAGGGATTCTTGGGATAGCGACCCCAACATTGAAGCTTCTGCCTTGTGGGTCCACCAGGATAATCCAGGCAAACAATCCCTGGATCTCAGTCAGAACTGCGTAATAGTGGCTTGCAGGCCACTGCAATAGTCAGAGAATCCGCGCATGCACACTGTGCTCGCTAAAAGCGCATGTGAATAGCGCCAGCGTCACATTCTTTACTTAGGCAAAACTGAAAACACAGTGCACACTCCCAAAGCAGTGAACCTCTCTCATCTTCCTGAAAAAACAGTCCAGAGAACAGAGAGGATAATAGCCCAAACTACAATCTTGAGGAACAACCAGTGAGGATTATAAATAACCAGATGGCTAGAGGCAGACATAAGAACACTCCCAACAAAAATCAGGACATAATGACCTTGCCAGCAACCCCACAAAACAATGGACACTTCAATCCACTAGATACACAAGAAAATGACCTCAAAACTATGTTTCTCCAGCTATTAGAGGCCCATAGAGATGAAATGAACAAAGCCCTCAGAGAAATAACCAAAGAAATCGAGACTAACCAAGAGGAAACAAATCGTGCTCTCAGAGAAATGACCACGAAAATTGAGGCAAACAGAGAAGAAATGCACAAAGCTCTCAAAGAAATGTCCACACAAATGAAGGCAAATAAAGAAGAAATAAACAAAGCTCTCATAGAAATACAGGCAATTATACCCAAAGAAGTAGAGGGACAATTAGTGATTCATAGAGAGGAAACAGACAAAAAAATAGAAGCTATCATTGAAAAGCAGGAGTCCACATTCAAACAGATGAAGGAAATGGTGCAAGACATGAAAACAGAATTAGAATCAATAAAGAAAACACAAATAGAGAAAAACCAGGAGCTGGAGAACATAGAGAAAAGATCAGGCAATACAAAGGTAAGCATCACCAACAGAATACAAGAAATGGAAGAAAGAATCTCAGGAGCCGAAGATACACTTGCGGAAATTGACACGTCTCTCAAAGAAAAAATAAAATCAGAAAAGTTCCAAACACAAAACATCCAAGAAATCAATGATACCATGAAAAGACAAAACCTAAGAATAATAGGAGTAGAAGAAAAAGAAGACATCAGGCTCAAAGGTCCGGAAAATATTTTCAAGAAAATTATAGAAGAAAACTTTCCCAACTTAAAGAAGGAGATGGCCATAAACATACAAGAGGCCTACAGAACACCAAGTAGACTAGACCAGAAAAGAAATTCTTCACATCACATCATAGTCAAAACACTGAACCTACAAAACAAAGAAAAAATTCTAAAAGCAGCAAGAGAAAAAAGCCAAGTAACATATGAAGGTAGACCTATCAGAATCACACCAGATTTCTCAACAGAAACTATGAAAGCCAGAGGGGCCTGGACAGAAATCATACAGTCCTTAAGGGACCACAGATTCCAACCCAGACTACTATACCCAGCAAAACATTCAATCAACATAGACGGAGAATTCAAGATATTCCAAGAAAAAACAAAATTTAAACAATATCTACATAGTAACCCAGCTCTACAGAAGTTATTAGAAGGGGAACTCCAAACCAAAGAAAACAATTACATCAAAGGAAACAGAGGAAATAGATAACTACACAACAAAAAAACCAAAAGATGACAAGCAATGAAACTCAGTGACACCACCAACACCACATCTAAAGTAAGTAACAATTGTTGGTCACTAGTTTCTATCAACATCAACGGACTCAACTCCCCAATTAAAAGACACAGACTAACAGAATGGTTGCGGAAACATGATCCAACATTCTGTTGCATCCAAGAAACACACCTATGCAACAAAGATAAACACAACCTCAGAGTAAAGGGCTGGAAAAATGTCTTTCAAGCAAATGGTTCCAGAAAACAAGCGGGAGTAGCCATCCTGATATCTAATAAAATAGACTTTCAACCCAAGTTAATCAAAAAAGATGAGGACGGCCACTATATTCTCATCAAAGGAAAAATCCACCAAGAGGACATCACAATTTTGAATATCTATGCCCCAAATACAAGAGCACCTACATTCGTAAATGAAACAATATTAAAGCTTAAATCATACATTGATCCTAATACCTTAAAGTGGGAGACTTCAACACCCCACTCTCATCAAGGGACAGATCAACCAGACAGACACCAAATAGGGAAATAAAAGCACTCACAGAATCCCTAAATCAAATGGACCTAATAGACGTCTACAGATCTTTTCACCCAAACTCAAAAGAGTACACCTTCTTTTCAGCACCACATGGAACCTTCTCCAAAATAGACCATATAGTAGGTCACAAAGCAAGCCTCAACAGATACAAAAGGATTGAAATAATCCCTTGTATACTATCTGACCACCATGGACTAAAGCTGGACATCAACAACAACAGAAACAACAAAAAGCCGACACGCACATGGAAACTGAACAACTTACTACTCAATGACAGCTGGGTCAAGGAAGAAATAAAGAAAGAAATTAAAGACTTTCTAGAATTCAATGAAAATGAAGGCACAACATACCCAAATTTATGGGACACATTGAAAGCAGTGCTCAGAGGAAAATTTATAGCACTAAGTGCCTGAAAGAAGAAATTCGTAACATCACATACAAACAACTTAATGGCCCAAATGAAAACCCTAGAAAAAAAAAGAAGCAGATACACCCAAGAGGAGCAGAAGGCTGGAAATAATCAAATTCAGGGCTGAAATCAATCAATTAGAAACAAATAAAACTATTCAAAGAATCAATGAAACAAAAAGCTGGTTCTTTGAGAAAATCAACAAGATAGACAAACCCTTAGCCAAACTAACTAAAGAGCAGAGAGAATCTATCCAAATCAAAAAAATCAGAGATGAAAAGGGTGACATAACTACAGACACAGAGGAAATTCAAACAATCATTAGGTCATACTACAAAAGCCTATATGCCACAAAATTTGAAAATCTAAATGAAATGGACAATTTTCTTGATAGATTCGATCTTCCAACATTAAGTTAAGATCAGGTAGAAAGACTGAACAGCCCTATATCTCCCAAGGAAATTGAAGCAGTCATTCACAGTCTCCCCTCCAAAAAAAGCCCTGGGCCAGATGGTTTCAGTGCAGAATTCTACCAGACCTTCAAAGAAGTGCTCACACCAATTCTCCTCAAACTATTCCACAAAATAGAAACAGAAGGAACATTACCAAACTCATTCTATGAAGCAACAGTCATGCTGATACCTAAACCACACAAAGACCCAACAAAAAAAGAGAACTTCAGACCTATCTCTCTTATGAACATTGATGCAAAAATACTCAATAAAATACTTGCAAATCAAATCCAAGAACACATCAAAGATATCATCCACCACGACCAAGTAGGCTTCATCCCAGGCATGCTAGGGTGGTTCAACATACGGAAATCCATCAATGTAATCAACCACATAAACAAACTGAAGGAGAAAAACCACATGATCATCTCCTTAGATGCTGAAAAAGCATTTGACAAAGTCCAACACCCATTCATGTTTAAAGTCTTGGAGAGATCAGGAATACAAGGCACATATCTAAACATAGTAAAGGCAATATACAGCAAGCCTATAGCCAACATCAAACTCAATGGAGAGAAACTTAAAGCAATCCCACTGAAATCAGGGACAAGACAAGGCTGCCCACTCTCTCCCTACCTCTTCAACATAGTACTTGAAGTCCTAGCCAGAGCAATAAGACAACTAAAGGAGATCAAGGGGATACAAATCGGAAAGGAAGAGGTCAAAGTGTCACTATTTGCAGATGATATGATAGTATACATGAGCGAACACTTCAGCAAAGTGGCAGGATACAAAATCAACTCAAAAAAATCAGAAGCCCTCTTGTATACCAAAGACAAAAAGGCTGAGAAAGAAATTAGGGAAACAACACCCTTCACAATAGCCACTAATAACATAAAGTACCTTGGTGTGACTCTAACCAAGCAAGTGAAAGACCTGTTTGAGAAAAACTTCAAGTCTTTGAAGAAAGAAATTGAAGAAGATCTCAGAAGATGGAAAGATCTCCCGTGCTCATGGATTGGTAGGATTAACATTGTGAAAATGGCCATCCTGCCAAAAGCAATCTACAGATTCAATGCAATTCCCATCAAAATACCAACTCTATTCTTTACAGACCTTGAAAAAAAGATTCTCAGCTTCATATGGAGAAACAAAACACCCAGAATCTCCAAAACGATCCTGTACAACAACAGATCATCTGGAGGTATCTCCATTCCCGATCTCAAGCTGTACTACAGGGCAACAGTAATAAAAACTGCATGGTGTTGGCATAGAAACAGAAAGGAGGATCAATGGAATCGCATAGAAGACCCAGAAATAAACCCACACACCTATGAATACTCAATATTTGACAAAGAAGCTAAATCCATTCAATGGAAAAAAAGACAGCATATTCAACAAATGGTGCTGGACCAACTGGATGTCTACATGCAGAAAAATGAAAATAGATCCATATTTATCACCCTGCACAAAACTAAAGTCCAAGTGGATCAAGAACCTCAACATAAAACCAGATACTCTAAATCAGTTGGAAAAAAAAGTGGGAAACAGCCTAGAACTCATTGGCACAGGAGACAACTTCCTGAACAGAACACCAACAGCACAGGCTCTAAGAGCAACAATCAATAAATGGGACCTCATGAAACTGAAAAGCTTCTGTAAAGCAAAAGACACTGTCATCAAAACAAATAGACAGCCTACAGAATGGGAAAGAATCTTCACCAACCCTTTATCTGACAGAGGGCTAATATCCAGTATATATAAAGAACTAAAGAAGCAGAAAAGCAACAAACCAAGTAATCCACTTAAAAAATGGGGAACAGAGCTAAACAGAGAATTCTCAAAAGAGGAACATCGAATGGCAGAGAAACACTTAAAGAAATGCTCAACCTCATTAGCCATTAGGGAAATACAAATCAAAACGACCCTGAGATTTCACCTTACACCCATCAGAATGGCCAAGATCAAAAACTCAAGTGATAGCACATGCTGGAGAGGTTGTGGAGAAAAGGGAACCCTCCTCCATTGCTGGTGGGAATGTAAACTGGTTCAACCACTTTGGAAGTCAATCTGGCTCTTTCTCAGACAACTAGGAGTAGTGCTACCTCAAGACCCAGCTAAACCACTCCTAGGTATATACCCAAAATTTGCTCAAGTACACAACAAGGACATTTGTTCAACCATGTTCGTAGCAGCTTTATTTGTAATAGCCAGAACTTGGAAACAACCCAGATGTCCATCAACAGAGGAATGGATACAGAAATTGTGGTATTTTTACACAATGGAATACTACTCAGCAATCAAAAAGGAGGAAATCATGAAATTTGCAGGCAAGTGGTGGGATCTAGAAAAGATCATTCTGAGTGAAGTATCCCAGAAGGAGAAAGACAAACTTGGTATATACTCGCTTATATAGACCTACAAGATATGATAAACATAATGAAATCTACACACCTAAAGAAGATAATCAAGAAAGTGGACACAGGCGAAGGTGATTAATCCTCATTTAGAAAGACAAATGGGATGTGCATTGAACTTATGACAGGAGTCTACCACAAAAGGCATCTGAAAGACTCTACCTAGCAGTGTTTCAAAGCAGACACTAAGACTCATAACCAAACCCTTGGCAGAGTGCAGAGAATCATATGAAAGAAGAGAAGTTAGTATGATGTGGAAAGGATAGGAGCTCTACAAGGACCAAACATATCTGGGCACAGGGTCTTTTCTGAGACTTACACTCAACCAAGGACCATCTATGGATATAACCTAGAACTTCTGCTCGGATGTGGCCCATGGTAGCTCAGTAACCAAGTAGTTTTCCAAAGTAAGGGGAACACGGACTATTTCTAACAGGATTTCAAGGGCAGGCTGTTTGACCCCCCGCCCCGGGGAGGAGCAGTCTGTTAGGCCACAGAGGAGGACTTTGCAGCCAGCCCTGAAGATACCTGATAAAACAGGGTCAGATGAAAGGGGAAGAGGTCCTCCCCTATCAGTGGACTTGGAAAGGGGCAGGGAGGAGACTAGGGAGGGAGTGTGGGGTTGGGGAGGGAATGAGGGAGCGGGATACAGCTGGGACACAGAGTTAACAAAATGTAACTAAAAAGAAAAAAAAATTAAAAAAAAAAACACCAAATGGAAAAAAAAAAAGACAACTAAAGGAGATCAAGGGGATACAAATCGGAAAGGAAGAGGTCAAAGTGTCACTATTCGCAGATGATATGATAGTATATATGAGCGACCCCAAAAATTCAACCAGAGAACTGCTCCAGCTGATAAACACCTTCAGCAAAGTGGCAGGATACAAAATCAACTCAAAAAAATCAGAATCCCTCCTGTACACCAAAGACAAAAGGGCCAAGAGGGAAATTAGGGAAACAACACCCTTCACAATAGCCACTAATAACATAAAGTATCTTGGGGTGACTCTAACCAAGCAAGTGAAAGACCTGTTTGAGAAAAACTTCAAGTCTATGAAGAAAGAAATTGAAGAAGATCTCAGAAGATGGAAAGATCTCCCATGCTCATGGATTGGTAGGATTAACATTGTGAAAATGGCCATCCTGCCAAAAGCAATCTACAGATTCAATGCAATTCCCATCAAAATACCAACTCAATTCTTCACAGACCTTGAAAAAAGGATTCTCAGCTTCATATGGAGAAACAAGAAACCCAGAATCTCCAAAACAATCCTGTACAACAACAGATCATCTGGAGGTATCTCTATCCCTGATCTCAAGTTGTACTACAGAGCAATAGTAATAAAAACTGCATGGTATTGGCATAAAAACAGAAAGGAGGATCAATGGAACTGCATAGAAGACCCAGAAATAAACCCACACACCTATGAATACTCGATTTTTGACAAAGAAGCCAAAACCATTCAATGGAGAAAAGACAGCATCTTCAACAAATGGTGCTGGTCCAACTGGATGTCCACATGCAGAAAAATGAAAATAGATCTATATTTATCACTCTGCACAAAACTAAAGTCCAAGTGGATCAAAGACCTCAACATAAAACCAGATACTCTAAATCTGTTAGAAGAAAAAGTGGGGAACAGCCTAGAACTCATTGGCACAGGAGACAACTTCCTGAACAGAACACCTACAGCACAGGCTCTAAGAGCAACAATCAATAAATGGGATCTCATGAAATTGAAAAGCTTCTGTAAAGCAAAGGACACAGTCATCAAAGCAAAATGAATGCCTACAGATTGGGAAAGAATATTCACTAACCCTTTTTCTGACAAAGGACTAATATCGAGTATATACAAAGAACTAAAGAAGCTGAAAAGCAGCAAACAAAGTAATCCACTTAAAAAATGGGGAACAGAGCTAAACAGAGAATTCTCTGTAGAGGAATATCGAATGGCAGAGAAACACTTAAAGAAATGCTCATCCTCATTAGCCATCAGGGAAATGCAAATCAAAACGACCCTGAGATATCACCTTACACCCATCAGAATGGCCAAGATGAAAAACTCAAGGGACAACACATGCTGGAGAGGATGTGGAGAAAGGGGAATCCTCCTCCACTGCTGGTGGGAATGTAAAGTGATACAACCACTCTGGAAATCTATCTGGCGCTTTCTAAGACAATTAGGAATAGTGCTTCCTCAAGACCCAGCTATACCACTGCTAGGTATATACCCAAAGTTTGCTCAAGTACACAAAAGGGATATTTGCTCAACCATGTTTATAGCAGCATTATTTGTAATAGCCAGAACCTGGAAATAACCCAGATGTCCATCAACAGAAGAATGGGTACAGAAATTGTGGTATTTTTACACAATGGAATACTACTCAGCAATCAAAAAGGAGGAAATCATGAAATTTGCAGGCAAATGGTGGGATCTAGAAAAGATCATCCTGAGTGAAATATCCCATAAGGAGAAAGACAAACACGGTATATACTCACTTATATAGACCTATAAGATATGATAAACATAATGAAATCTATACACCTAAAAAAGATATTCAAGAGAGTGGACATGGGGTAAGATTATCAATCCTCGTTTAGAAAGACAGATGGGATGCGCATTGAACATATGACAGGAGTCTACTGAGCACATTTGAAAGACTCTAACTAGCAGTGTCTTCAAAGCAAAGACTCATGACCAAACCTTTGGCAGAGTACAGGGAATCATAAGAAAGAAGGGGAGTTAGTCTGATGAGGAAAAGATAGGAGCTCCACAAGGACCAAATATTTCTGGGCACAGGGTCTTTTCTGAGACTGACATGCAACCAAGGACCATGTATGAATGTAACCTAGAACCTCTGCTCAGATGTAGCCTGTGGTAGCTCAGTAACCAATTGGTTTCCCATAGTGAGGGGAACAAGGACTGTTTCTAACAGGAACTCAATGACTGGCTCTTTAGCCTCCCCACCCCCCAAGGGAGGAGCAGTCCTGTTAGGCCACGGAGGATGGCTTTGCAGCCAGTCCTGAAGATACCTGATAAAACAGGATCAGATGAATGGGGAGGAGGTCCCCCCTATCAGTGGACTTGGCAAGGGGCACGGTGGAAATGAGGGAGGGGGGGGACTGGGAGGGAATGAGGGATCTGGACGCGGCTGGGATACAGAGTTAATAAAATGTAACTGATAAGAAAAAAATAAAATTAAAAAAGAAAGTTTATATGTTACAAGTTTAATCAAATATCTATACTTTTTAGCCACTCAAGTAATAATTTATTATCTTCTCCTACTGTGTTTAATCTTTACTTTCCATTGCCATCTTGAACATACCTTGTGATGATACCAAACACCAAGCCATTGCTTGTAGGAGCTCATAGGTAATTAAGTAGGGTCAAAAGCCAGTCTCCAAACCACTGAGCTGCACAAATAGGTCTAAAGGAAGAAGGGTCATTTCCCATGGTCTCTTGCAGCTTTTAAGGGATTAATGGCAATAGAAAATACATAAGGGTGAATAAGACAATACACATGTTAACTGATCATGGCCAAAATCATAGAAAATAGAACAGTCTTTATATGGCCGAATGTTGGTGAAAAGAGACTGAGCCTGTTAGTGTACATCAGAACAAAATTAGCCTTCTAAAGCTAGGTTCTGTGGCCTGACGTGTGTGACACACTAGAAGAGAGAAAAGGCAGCTTAGGGATACTATAAGTGTAATGCAACTCAAGTGTGGTAAAGAAGGAATGTATGGGCCACACATTACTATTGTTTTCCTGTCAAGGTAGCTATTGACATTACATTGCACAACTGATAACAAAGTCACAGGGCAGGTGGAAGCAATGTTGGCATTGTGAAACTCTGACTTTATCATGGAAGTAGAGAAAATGGGAGAGATGTGCTCCAGTCTATATGATTTAATATCTGTGTGAGCCATAGCCACCTCAATGCACACCGTTTCCAACGGCATATGACTAGGATAGAGCCTTTGTTCTTGCTTCAAGGGAACAGGAGGGTTGGTGTGGAAGGAGCTAAGTTACACAGCCATGCTCTTCATACCAAGCAGTAGCTCTACATTCACTGCAAGAATTTATGATGTTGCCATACTAGTATCCTAAATTATCACAAACTAGTAGGATAATGCAGTTCTGCAATCTGGATACTGCATAGATTATACTCCAAGCAGCCCCCTTAAAACTTAACCACCATTTAGGCTGTTTCTATGAAAAGTATGTTTGCCAGATGCAAATAGCATTCTTTCAGAGTTTCAGAACAGGCTGTGCAAGAGCTAGCTGCCTCTCTCACCCTGTGATGCATTTTTTTTTCACAGAAAGTCTATTTCATACCCCTTCTAGAATGAATCTCCTGCTCTTGGAAAATGACTTCTAATAATAAATTGACACTAAAAATGGACATGAAGCTTTAAAAAAAAAAAAAGCAATTAAGAGGTGGAAAATATGAACAAACTGCATTGTTTATAGAATGTTTTGAACTTTCTGTTTAAGGAAACTTCACATTTTCAAGGGAAAAGAATTTATCTCATGTGAATTATTCTCTCCATGTCACTCAATAAAGAGCTGTACAGCATGGGTCAGGAAGTCAGGTTCATATGGCACTTGCTTTAACAATAATAAAATCCACAGAAATGGTAGCACATATTGTCACAAGTTCTATATTAAAAGAAAAGCTAGGATACTTAAGTCTCTTCTAAGGTGAGCTTCTGTGCTTTATGGGCATTC
This sequence comes from Psammomys obesus, assembly GCF_907164565.1. Lineage (NCBI taxonomy): Eukaryota > Metazoa > Chordata > Mammalia > Rodentia > Muridae > Psammomys > Psammomys obesus. Next base: position 2,274,196 of record NW_026586550.1, read on the forward strand.
TGAGAAAATTCAGGAAACTTACAGACAGTTTAATAGTGCCAAACATTCCCATTAGATTCAAAAGTTGCAAACATGTTCTGCAGATATAGATTCACACACACACACACACACACACACACACACACACACACACACACCACCGACCTTATGTGTCATAACTTCCAAAATGTTGGTGTCAAACTGTGACAATGTTCCCATCTATTACTACTTTAAGTCCTGTCGATTAGCTCTGTAAACATAATTACCCATTCACTCATTTATAGACACACAGTGCTCACAGCCCCAGCCATGGTGTTCAGTCATCTTCCTAAGGCCATCCAAGCATCACCTCAGGAAGGCTTACATAAACTGGCTTCTGGAGAGGGGGAGGAGGCAATAGCAAATCGCAGGATCTGCTTATGTTGCTATAGGTCTCTCAATGGTAGCTTCCAAATATATTTTTGTTTTTGTTCTGAGCTCTGGGTTGTTGTACAGAACTAAAGAGGAAGGGATTTGTTGCCTTAATAAAAAAATGTAAATAAGGTATGGATGAAAGGATAAGTGAAAAACGGAATTTTTATAGAACTATCTTGGTGCCTAGTGTATTCTAAAACAAATATTTATACATTCATATATTTAACCATCGCCTTTTTAAAGTCTGATTTTAGTCTTAAATATGGGAATTAGCAAAATTTCATGATTTTACACAAGAAACAACAACCATAATATGCCTAATTATAACCTCAAACTACCCCACATTAACCACCCATTAAATTAATGCAGTGTTTCCTGTTTGGTATTATCAAAGACCTGACTTGGGCACTTGGAGAGGCATCCTGCACACAGCAGCAGTGTCACCAGCTCAACGTCAGATTGTTAGATTCCAGGCCAGCCCCCGTACTTCCTGCACAGAATGTGCAAATAAACTAACATCTGTAAGCCTCCCTTTTCTTGAAAAAGTTTATGAGGAAATATTCGGTGCAATGATTGTGTAAAAGAGTAAAACTACGACAAAGTGTATCTATTATGTAGTTTGTCCTTCCTTGCCTCATTCATCATTAGAAGCTTTAAATTCATTTTATGATAAGACAGGCTATGTTGAAAATTATTCAAAGAGAACATCAGGTCATGGCTGGAGTGTAGTCTAAAGGCTACCGGTATGAAAGAATTAAGTAAAATGTTGCATGAAATCCTGAGAGAAGGGAGAAGAAGGAGGAAAACAGGATTTAATAGACTCATAGGAACTGAGCCCTATGAGAGCTCAATGGTGTTTCTTCCAGGCCCAGCCAGGGAGGAAGTGGTTCTTGGAAGTTTGTTGTGCCCTGTTCTTCTTATACTGTGGCACAGTAGAAAACCTGGTGTGCTGGATGCTCACAAGAAAGATGCTGTAGTTTTCTGGGATCCTATGGTTAAGTGCATGCCGATTCCCCATGTCATGTTATAAGGAAGCAAGCCTTTCTTACCATCATCGTATGAGAAGACCCTGGTTTATATTCAGCCCTGAATACTTGCACAGGCAAAGACTAAGAAAGTGACAGGGTAAGAACAAGCTCATTCCTATTCATATTCTATGCCTGTTCTCAGCTGGAATATAAAAATATTCTGAGAATTATACGAACGTACATAAGCACATTTTCTCTCGCGCTCTCTCTCACACACACAGATCCTTCATAAACCACATGTTTGCACCTGTTAGACAACATAAGGAAAGAAACTTAGGCTCCATCAGAACCATAGAGTCCCCACCATATGTTTAATTTGGAAGACTGGGTAAATATATATCAGAACTTCATTGCAGAGCATTGAAAATCTGTCACACACACTTATGCGTCTCAAGTCTGTAGCACGCACCCTCACAAAATCCCTATTATTCTTTGGTCACTATTTATTTTTCTCTTAGCTAGAAGAAGGCATGGGCTTTGTGTGTATTGTTTGACTTTAGGCTTCCGGCTGTCTGCTATTTACTATGTGCTCAATAAATATTTGCTGACTGACTGACTGAACTAGCACTGTCAATTCTAAAGGGGACTTTACCGTTATAAATATATAAAGCCAATGGAGTTACAATATGATAATTGATATGAGTGGAGAACAAGTCAGATTAAGGAGTATGTGCAAGTATTCTACAATATAGGTAAAATCATTTGTTTCATTTTTGTGATTTTCTGTAGTTACCAGTTTAAAATGTGTAGATTATAATGTTTTTATTGTTTGTCAGTCAAACCTTTAGTACCTAGAGGATGGTTCTCAACATGTGGGTCATGATCCCACAGCAGTCATATATCAGATATCCTACATATCAAACATTACCAGCCATAGCAGTAGCAAAATTACAGTTTTAAAGTAGCAATGAAATAATTTTATGATGGGGGTCACTACAACATGAGGAACTGTATTAAGGGATCACAGCATCAAAGTTTGAGAGCCACTTATCTAGAATATTCCATACTTTTTAATAATTTTTTATTTATTACAATTTGTTCACTTTGTATCCCAGCTGTAGTCCCCTCCCTCATTCCTCCCAATCCCACTGTCCCTCCCTCTTCTTCTTCCATGCCCCTTCCCCAGTCCACTGATAAGGGAGGTCCTCCTCCTCTTCCATCTGACCCTAGTCTATCAGGTCTCATCAGGACTGGCTGAATTGTCTTCCTCAGTGGCCTGGTAAGGCTGCACCCCCCTCAAGGGGAGGTGATCAAAGAGCCAGCCACTGAGTTCACATCAGAGACAGTCCCTGTTCCCCGTACTAGGGAGCCCATTTGGAACTGAGCTGCCATGGGCTACATCTGTGCAAAGATTCTAGTTTATCTCCATGACTGGTCCTTGGCTTGAGTATCAGTGGATATTAGACACATGATATAGAACAAACATACTAAAATATGAACACCTAAAGAAACCAAGCAAGAAGGAGGACCAGGAGTAAGATGCTCAATCCTCATTCAGAAAGGCAAACAGGATAAACATCAGAAGGGGATGAAAACATAGAACAAGACAGGAGTCTACCACAGAGGGCTTCTGAAAGGCTCTACCCAGCAGGTTATTAAAGCAGATGCTAATACTCATAGCCAAACTTTGGGCAGAGTACAGGGAATCTTATAAAAGGAGGGGGACTTTAAGGAATGTTGCCTCAACCCAGTTCTACATTCACATGGTGCACTTGAGCCTAAGGAGTAAAGGTGTATTTTGTAAGTCAGGATGATAGCCTGTTCAGAGTTACTTATGTGAAGGATGAGCACATTTATTTTTTTCATATAGCTCTCTATGCTAGCATATAAACAACCAAATTCTTATCTTTCGGACATTAAAATGAACTTGCTAATTGCACTAAGTTGATCTTATATTAAGCAATAACAATTTCCATGCCATGATTCCTCTTTTCTTCAAAACAATAACATTTGTTTTTGTTGTAGTTCATTAGAAGCAATTCAGCAAAAACATCATTACCTGTCTCCTACAAAATAACCTAATACCAAAATTTTGTCTTTATTAACATGAAGATTTTTCTGTCATTGCTTTTAGGATTAAATGTTTTCTCTCTTCCTTTCCCTCTAGTCATGACCTTTTGAGGACCCTTGATGGTCTAGCCAGTGATTTCCTCTTACAGAAACAGTTTTTTCCCTTCTTACATACTTGTTTAACCACTAAATGACTCTCCTCATCATAACTTCCTGTGGTCATCTCAGACACTGAACGACCCACCAGTTTGTAGTGATGTGCACAAGTCATAAAGTTAAAACACTTATGAAGAAATCAAATATAAACATATACAAAGTTTTATTAGAAGTCTTAGAACTTTCTTTTTATGATAAAAGAATTAGAACATAGTCTCTAACACTAAACCATGTTTATTATTAAAATAATGCTATAACATATTTGTCCAAACCTAACTCTTATATAATAATAAGAGTGATCATATTGTAAACTATGGTGACTTCACTGTCACTGTAGGCCCACAGATTATAACAAATACAATATCTGTCTTCTGGGGGGTTTTGATCCTGAGGGTGAGCTACACATATGTGAGGGTGGGGCATTATATAAGAGCTCTATACATTCCACTCAGTTGTCCTGTAAGCCTCAAACTGCAGTAAAAACAAAATAGTCAATTAAAATATTTTTTCAAGCATGAGTACCTGAGTTTGTTCCTCAAATGCATGGAAAAGATGTGGTAGCATGTACTTACAATTTCAGAATGGAGGAACCAAGACAAGTAGATCCTTGAGGCTCACTGGCCAGCCAACTTCCCTATATGGCAAGTCCAAGGCCAGGGAGGACCTCTGCCTCAAAATTCAATGTGGACAGTGCCTAAGGAACAATAACTGAAGTTGTTTTCTAGCCTACACAAGCAGATGTACACACACATATGAACACAGATCAATATGTACACATTTGCGTAGGACATAAATTATAACATTGTTCAAAAAATTATATATTTTGTGAATATTACTATAAGCAATTACAACAACATTGAAATAGTAATATAAATTATTCTCCACTTACAGAGTTATATCCCAATGAATTCATCATGGAAACATCAAGTCAGAATTGCATGTAACATAGCTAACTTACCAAATATCATAGCTCAGTAACAACAGGATGCAAAATAGTAACCATTTTTTTTACTTTTCTGATCACATGAGTGACAGCTTTATATTACTGCTGTTGACAAGTCTGGCAAAAAAACGATCAATATCATTAACCTAATAGAAGAATAAATACCATAATTCAAGGTATGGATTCTACTGAATTGCTAAAGATTTTACCACCATAAGGTAGAACTATAATAAATAAGAAAGCAACTATATCACTCTCTTTTAACTATAAGGAGACTTCAGCAAAGAGATTAGCCTGATTCTGAATATCTATGCCTCAATCAAGCTGAATCATGCCTCCAAGCATGGTTCTTTAAACCAGGAGCTGTGGTTGTTTCATAGAAGTACCACACACTCTATATAAAACATCATGTGGATAATAAATATTAAAATCTCTGTGTGTGTCCATTTCAAAGACAGTGGAAGTGAATCCACTCCTGTACTTTTTTCAGCAAAGAAGAATGCAAGAAATCATTTGAGCTTCTCATTTGCATGAGGGTCACCAAACAGCACTGCTGATTTTGGGTATCTGCCCAGTTCTGAAAGAGCCCAAATGTTCATATCATTCATTTGACAGTTTACTTTCCCAGGAATACATGGTTGTTGAAGTGTCATTTTTATTTTTCTTTAAATTTTTTCTGTTTTAAAGGTCATCTTATAAAGTTCATCATGTCTAAAAAACAAAACAGAACCAACAAGATTTCAAAATTTCAGTAAAGAAAATGCACATCTAAATTGCTTAGTTATACACCAGGGAAATTGTTCTGATATAGACCAGGGAAATTTTCAAAGGACATATGTGATTAGTGCCAAGGTCCAAAGTCTTCTCAGGAGAGTTGCTCTCATGAAAAACATTATACAATAAAGTTATGGCTTAATATAGACATATTCTGAATACACCACCTGCTTCTGCCTGCAAACAACCTTTTTTATTTTAGGTAGAGTTGCTTGGATACAAAAAGATTCTGACAGAATGTAAATAAACAGAGTAATTTGTAGGACTTTTAAACAATAAAGAAAGGTTATGAACAGAGAGCAAGATCTCTGAAATTGGGTGTTGATGGGAACAGAATCTAAAAGCAATATTATAAGTATCTGCTAGAAAAAATTTTTAAATATTAATGACTACAGAAACATAGAAATGTCTACAGTAAGGGATTAACAAAAAAATACTCCCTCATGACACTTCATGAAGTAAGCAATTATTTTCAGCATTTTCCAAGCCATTAGTTTGTGATTTTAAATTGCACAAAGTATTTAAATGTAAAAATAATATTTGTTGTTAGTTCAGAATGTAATATAGACCATTAAAATAAAAAGAATTTCTCTGACCTGAAATATCAATAGGAAAATAATAGCTTTCATCCTCCATGGCAGGTCTCAAAAAGTCTAGAGGAATATTTACTTAAAAGATCATTGCTCTTTAATGTTGAGATTCACAGGACAGAGAAAATACACAACCAATGTGCTGAGGACACACACAGTGGCTGCACTGCATTTCTATGAGTTGTGCAACCACTTTGAAAAAGGTTTTCCTTTTCTGTATCAACAGAGAAGTTTTGGCACCATCAGAGTCCTCCACTGCTTGACCCCATAGACCTCAAGCTCCCCCTGGAAAAACCTATGAATGGTTTGCTAGTTTCTGAAGAACATTCTCACCTCCTCTGAAGTTGTGCCTTGGAGACCCACATCTATTGTTCTATCATTCCACCTGTTTGCAAGCATTTTTTATGTTTCATTTTGTGTTTTATCTCATATCATTTAATGGGAATGAAATTAATTACCTTAACTGAATGCCACCTGGCCTTGGTGTCATGGAAACTTAAAAGGTTTAGAATGGGCTGTAACAATAGGATTATGGTTCAATGGAACTCACATAAACCGTATTTTGCCTTTTTTAATGTTTTTTTTCTATTTTTCTTATAAAGAGAGCCATGGAATTTTAGAATGAGTCTTAATCTGGTACAGAACCTTTGCCCATGAGCCCCTGTAGTCTAGGTCACACTTAGTACGTGACCTCTCATGTCACCTGCATGATCACAGCTTTGAGTACATACTTACATGAGCTTCTAGAATCAGCCCGACACATTTGATACCATGCTTCCTTCCAACTCTTGATGAAAATACAAACACAAAAAGCTACCTGACTTTCCAAAAGTCATCCAGCTAGAAAAGGACACAGGCAGGCAGAGATGCAGACATAGCCTAAAGCAACTAGGTATGACAACATTAATATCCTTCAACCATTTGGGTGTACTGACTGACCCGCGACAGGAAATTCAAATACACACAATATTAACTGAACCAATAAAGTATCAATAAAACTAAGTTTCTTTGATGATGGCTTAATTGTTACAATAGTTTGGTGTTTTCACAATAGTAAAGATTATTTAAATGGGACCTCATAAAACTAAAGGACACTGTCAACAGAACAAATCAACAGCCTACAGACTGGGAAAAGATCTTCACCAATCCTACATCCAACAGAGGGCTAATATCCAGAATATATATAAAAAAAAAAAAACATCAGAAATTAGACACTAACAAACCATATAATTCAATTGAAAAAATGGGGTAGAGAGCTAAGCAGAGAATTCTCAACAGAGAAATATCAAATTGCAGAGAAACACTTTAAAAAATGCTCTACATCCTTAGTCATCAAGTAAATGCAAATCAAAACAGCTCTGAGATTCTATCTTACACCAATAAGAATGGCTAAGATAAAAAACTCAAGTGACAACACATGCTGGAGAGGATGTGGAGAAAGGGGAACGCTCCTCCATTGCTGGTGGCAGTGCAAACTTGTACAACCAATTTGGAAATTAATCTGGTGGTTTCTCAGAAAATTGGGAACAGCTCTACCTCAAGATCCAGCTATACCATTCCTGGACATATACCCAAAATATGCTCCACCATTCAATAAGGACATTTGCTCAACTATGTTCATAGCAGCTTTATTTGTAATAGCCAGAATCAGGGAATATCCTACATGTCCACCAACAGAGGAATGGATACAGAAAAATGTGATACATCTACACAATGGAATACTACTCAGTTATTAAAAACAAGGAAATCATGAAATTTGCAAGCAAATGGAATGGACAGAGAAGAGATCATCCTGAGTGAGGTAATCCAGAAACAGAAAGACAGGCATGATATACATTCACTTATAAGCAGATATTAGCTGTATAACACAGGATAGCCATCTACAGACCTAAAGAAGCTGAACACTAAGGAGGACCCTAGGGAAGATGTTTAATTCTCATTCAGAATGACAAACAGGATAGACACCAGAAGAAGCAGTGGAAGAGAGGAAACAGGATGGGAGTCTACTATAGAGGGTCCTCTGAAAGGTTCCACCCAACTAAGGATCTAAGCAGATGCTGATACTCAGGGCCAAACTTTGGACAGAGCGCAGGGAGTCTTATGGAAGAAAAGAAAGGTGGGGATAAAGGAACCCAGAGGTGACAGAAGCCCACAAGGAGACCAACAAAGCTAAAGAATCTGAGCCCAGGAGGTACTGCAGAGACTTATGCACCACAGAGGACCATGCATGGAGAAGACCTTAAACCCCTGCTCAGATGTGGCAAATTGGCAGATGAGGCTCCATGTAGATCTCTGAGTGAGGGGAGCAGAGGCTGCCACTATGATGAACTCAGCTGACTGCTCTTTGATCACTTGCTCCTGGTAATGCAGCCTTGCCAGGCCACGGAGGAAGAGGATCCAGGCAGTCGTGATGCAGATAGCAATGGTGGAGAATTGCCGCTTTCAGTGGACTAAGAAAAGGGGTGGACTAGGAAAAGGGGATGTGGAGAAGAAGGGAAAGTGGGACTGGGGAGAGTTGAGGGAAAAGGCTTCAATCAGGATACATAATGAATAAATTGTAAAGAAAAAATTTAAATTACAATTAAAAAACAAAGAAATAAATTTTAATATAGTAGTAGATTCTTAATATCTAGTGGGAAAATAAAGATAAAAAAGGAAAGATATCATTTTAGTTCATTCTTCTTTAGGCTCAGTTTCTTCCAGAAATTCATAGCTAATAAAATGTAAAATTATTCCAGCTGTTAGGGCAACACATGATTGCTAGACAAAGGTCAAATATCTCCATGATTAAAACCAACATTATCAAAACAAGTTAGTTCCAAATTGAAATAAATATGCTTACCTCAGGCATCATTATACACTTTTAAATATTTTTAATTAGAGAGATGTTACTGAATATAAAGAGGGTTTTTTAATAAACAAAATACTTCTAAGGTAAGAGAATTCTACATTTTCCATATGAAAGTAGTAACACTTCACTAGGACTGATACATGTTCACAAAAGCATATAAAATATTCTTTTCTCATACTTACAATAATTTTTTATAGTCGATTTGGGCAACTATGACAAAACTCCATAGTCTGGACAGATTAAACAATACACATTTGTTTCCTACAGTTCTAGAGGCAAAGAAGGCTAAGATCCACATGCTGCTCTACTTTTTCTGGGTTAAGGATGTCTGAATAGCTATTTTGTCATTGTTTATTCAAATAGCACTGGTACATAAGCATGTAAACAGAAATTGCTGATGAATCTTCTTTCCTATGGAAAGGAATTAACATCATCACATGGTGTCTGCTCTTATGACTTCTTTATTAATCATTTTCCAAAGGCCCCAGTACCTTTGAAACAGCATATTAGACACTAAGATTGTGAATTTGGAAGGAAAACAGACTTACCTTTATGAAAAGACATCCATTTATTTAAGATTTATCTGGTGCTACAATATGATACAGGACTGATCTGAGAGGAGGAAAAAGAACTATTAACTTAGAATTTCAATTTACCACCAAGGGTTCTAGGAAAGTATTTCCAACATAAAAGCAAAAAGCAAACCAGTGACTAAACAGTAATGCTGGTGCTTGAGGGTCACACATAATCTAAGAGAGAAGTAGGGACAAAACAAAAACAAAAACAAAAACGGGTATTAAAAATAATTAAAAAAGAAAGCAGGGGGTAGCAGAAAGTACAGTTTGAGAGAAATCTGGGAGGGAACGGAGGACTGGAGAGAAGGAAGGAGGGGATGCAGAGATTGGAAAGACCCAAGAAAGTAGAGCTTTACTATCCAAGCTTTTAAATCCCAGGCGGGACAATTAACTAGGGGCTGGAGAGATGGCTCACTAGTTAAGAATGTAGGCTGCTCTTCCATGGGACCTGAGTTCAGTTCGAAGCACCCATGTCAGGTGGCTCACAACCGCTTGTAATTCCAGCTCCACACAAATCTGCCTCTTTGAACACTGGAACCCAGAAGGACAAGCCCCTATATAGATACATATACAGAGAACTAAAAGTAAGATAAATCTTTAAGTCCAGAGGTTAGGAATCATTGTAACTGATTTTTAATGTAACTGAATTTCTTTCCATTTAGTTCAGAGTCCAACTACATCATGACTTCAATGCCCTTTCCTTGGAAGCAGCAATGCCTGTCTTCCTCATGTGCCAACTTGCTGTTCTGATTGAAACTAAATACAGTTAAAGAAATCGCTGTCAATTTTGTTGTCCTTGCATTTTTACCACATCATATCTGATATGCTAGGTGTTTACTCTTGTGTGGTTTGCCACCTATAATTCTATTTATGAAACATAAATAAAAACTGACATATTGTCAGTGGCCACCTTTATACATAAAAAAACTTATCAAATTAAAAACTGCAAAAAGGGTGTTAGAGAAACGGGGCTCCGAGGTTAGTATTTCTCTTCCAGAGGACCCTAGTCAGTTCCTAGGACCTATGTTAGGCAACTCATAACCACCTACACCTCCAGAGAATATGAGACACACTTTCCTGTACAGACATCCACACACACAAGGATGGAAAGTTAAGAGTACATGCTCTTGAAGAAACTTTGATTTCCAGCACCTTCATGGTAGCCCACAACTCCAGTTCTGGAGAATCCAACGCTCTCATCTAACCACTGCAGGCACCAAACACAGGTGAGGTACACAGTCAAATATGTAAGTAAGAAACTAGTACACATAAAAACAAAACAAAATAAAATGTAATATTAAAAAGCAAAGAGAAAAATGTGCTGTAATTTATGTGGTAGCACATCGGTACTAGTATTTTGAGGCATTGTTTAAATATTAGGTAAAGCAGATTTGGTGAGCCGGTTCACATATGGTGTGTGTGTGTGTGTGTGTGTGTGTGTTTCTGGGTATCTACACTATTGATTAATAAAAAAAAGATCAAGACAGCTAAAAATACCCTAACTTGGTGACAGCCATGGAGCAATTGTTGCTTTCTACTATAGAAACAGTTTATTCAGGTAAGAAAAGATTTTTATCTGCCTTTGGGAGTGGAGAAGCAGTAATGATGTCTAATGGAATCAGTTGAGAAGAGGAACATTAGTTCTATCAAAAAAAGAAAAACTTCCTCCAAATGAAAATTATTTGATAATGCAATGACTTCTCAGGAGAAAAGTGAGAAGCCCTCACAAAGTAGGGAGAACTCAGCTGGCCACTAGAAGAATCTCATTGTCTCAGCATTTGTAATCTTTTATGTCCCCTTTGTGTGTCAATATTTTGTTTGATAAAACAGTCAAAATCTCTTCAACAGAGACTGTGAATACAGAAAAACTATAATGTATATGTAAAAGATATTATAATCACATGAATATTAATTTTTCTAGATAGAGTACATGCATATGATTGTGTAGAAAGATGATATAGAGATGATACATAGATTGATAGATAAATAAATATATACCATCATACTTAATAGATATATACATATATATATATATATATATATATACAATAATATATAATGGGTAATAAATAAAAATTAGATGACAGATAATGATAGATAGATAGATAGATAGATAGATAGATAGATAGATAGATAGAT
>NW_026586550.1:2285664-2304654 GCF_907164565.1 Psammomys obesus
GATAGATAGATAGATAGATAGATAGATAGATAGATAGATAGATAGATAGATAGATAGATAGAGAAAAAATAGGTAGATAGATAATAGATATAAGAAATGGGGTATAAGAGAAAGAAAACCAGAGAGAACATGCACATTTAAAGTTCTCTACAATTGTTTTGAAACTTTCATCTGTTTTTAAACTTTCAGTCTGGCTGATGGATATTACAGAAATATGCTAAGAAAGCAAAGCTCCACCATGTCTGCTTTATACTGCATACACCTCCAGTGTCAGAAGCAACCAAGTTGCATTTTTTTTTCAGTTAACACTGGTTGATTTTGAAAGTAAGGCCAATCCTTTATCTAAAATGCCAAAAGCAGCCAAAAGGTTCAGATGACAAATTAAAAATGTTCCAACTCTCAGTGAGAGTTGAAGTTTCAGTAACAACTCTTTCTTGAGAAGCAATCACTTTCCAAAAGTGTGTGTCCCCATGGAGTTACATAGTTGTCCTAAATAGATCACTGTATCAGTGCTGCCGAATACAAGTAACATCAGCCTGACTGGTGAACAGCATTTTTATCTAATTAGCCACAGCCAATAGCAAGTATAAGCATGGGTGGAGATGGCAATCTCTACAGTATTTTCCAATGCAACACTTTTTTTCTTTTCTTTTCCAATTAGGGAAATGAAGTTATTAAGGCAAAACAGATATAAGAACACTGTTTAGATAGCTGTACTAAACCCATGCCTGCTTGGTGAAATGTCACATTATCATGCCTTCACATAAGAATGAGACCAAAGAGGAAAGCACCCCATGGAGTAAAGCTTGTACCAAATGTTGAATCAGATCCTCTGTGAATTGCACAGAGGCAATTATTAAGGACTCCTGAGAGAAATTCCTAACTTTCCCCTCTGCACAATGAAACAATTCAAACCCAAGGATTAGGATGGGGCCAACAAGGAATCTATGGAACTACTATGAAAAAAATAAAATCATCCAAAGCACTCCACATGGTATAATATCAGACCGAACACATTTTTGTTATAAAATGTTTAGAACACATATACATAAAAAGCAAGTCACATAGAATACTACAATGAGAAAATAAATACTATTAAATTTCTGAAAACGAGCATTTTTAGAAAGAAAAATAGGACATATATATATAGTGTATACCATGCAAATCACATGTTTAAAAATGTTTTTCTTTTTTCTTTTTCTGTGCCATTGTAGTTCTATCTAATACTGCATTGCATTCTCTGCCCTTCATTCCTTTAGACCCTCTGCTATTGATTATTCCAAGTTCTGTGATTTTTTTCTCTCACCTCTTGTTGATGTTGATGCATACCAAGAATATTTCCTTGGAGTAATGTGCTTGAATCATGTCAAAACATGAATGAAACTCTTAAGACTTTGTGATATAATTTTTTTTAATATCCTTAAAATGTTTGTGATGACTTTTGTTTCTACCAGAAAGTGTATTTGTTATGGTTTTAGACAGAGTAATTATTTGTATGTGTTAGGTTTCTGCACCCACGAGCCTATAAATTTTGCTATATGGTTGCTTTCATTGATTCATATTTACTTGTCAAAGCCATGCTGCCCTGCTGACTTAGTGGGCTACCTTGCAAAATTTTTAAGATACTGCTCTTTAATTAAATTTATATAATGATCAAAACCACTTTCCTTGCATACCTCTCAAGGACCCTAGAGTCAGATTTATTTCATCTAAGAAGCATCTGAACTTGAGAAACTTATATCCTAGGCTTTTCTCTTTTGGATTGAAAAGAAAAACTGTAAATATTAATGTCCACTCAAAACTTTAATGCATGAATAAATATAGCAATTGATAAATTACAGTAACACCAAAATCCACAGCAGTCACAGGAAACCAGTAAGCCATCTTGCGGGAGAAACCTACTCTATTCCCTATATAGAGAACTCTACCCTTCTCCTATCCTCTAGCTGCATTTTATTTAAAGAGATCATTCTTGAAGTGATGTCTCTAGACAAACATAATTCCAAGCTTTTCTTAGAAGTGAACTGTTCTAGAGACACTGAAAAGCAGCTTCTGCTATTCACAAAAGGCCCTCAGATGGTACTCATGGAACTAAGAGTAGGAGAACACTTGATACAAAAAGCCTCTGTCAAGAAAATATGCAAGTAAAGGCCAATCAAATATTGCAGATGTGACATTGTTCTAGAACCATCCTTGACCATCCTTAACTGAATTCCTTTCTCCATTTAATTTTGTTATTTTTCATGGAGTTTTTCATTTATTATACAGTCTTAACATATCTGAGGTATAGATATTAAATAAGTCCAAAGCATAACACACACACATCTTATTTTACCACTTTACCTTTTAGTAAACTACAATAACTTATAATAAGAATTAAAACCAGTCTATTAGTCCTCTCAATTTTCATTTTTAATCTATGTGAATAAATAAATAATGTCAAGTATTCAGCTTCTTAAAATATATGCTTTGATAGATTTTTTTTTAAAAAAAGAGGCTCCACATGCAAGATATCATACAAAGATAATATTAGAAGTATCTCTTAATTGAATTGGAAATCCAAAGGAGTAGACATGGAGTCATAGGTCATGAAGCCCAATAAGACTGTGGTTGTTGGAAGGGGAGATAACTAAGAGAAAGAATGAGGTCTAACAAGATAGCAATTACAGTGAAGAATAGCCAAGTAGAACTGGAAACTTTATCCCTGGGAAATGAGAAGGGCCAGATGATATGCAGGAGACAAACATCAACACCTTAGGAGTTTAGGAGGGTGAGTTCAAGTATTAGAAAGACAAAGGATGATGATCTTTTATATTTGACCTCAAATGGAAAAGGTTAGCTGTGCAGATTAGACCAAGAAACAAGAGAGGCAGGATTATATAACTGATTGTAGTAACTACACTTGCTATTAGTTTTTCTCTTCTGAACCTGAGGCTCTCTGCACAGAGAGTGCAGGTACCCTTAATTTCCATTTTCCCTTCAGGCTCTGATTAGGGGAGCATGCTTTCCCTGAACACCCTTCCCCACCCTGACTCTGTAGTGCTCCCCAGGACTCTCCACAATCTCTTACCCATGCTCTTTGTCTTCAACTTCCAGACTTAACCCCACTCGTTCTTCAAACAATGATCACTTGTCCCTTCTGATGGAGAGCTCTTTCTGATTCATTGGAGAAGTTCAAAAAGAGCAGATTCTTTTTCCTCCTCTTCTCATCATTTGCCACATATACTGTATTACTTTCTTTTTCTTATATTTATTTATTTATTTACTTTACATCCCTATCGCTAACATGCATTAAAGTCTGCTAATTAAATAAACTAATACAAATCTTGTCCATCAGCTCTTGTGGGATGTAAATTGTGATGGTAAAATGAAATGCTGCCGTCTCCACATAGTCCCCCTTCCTGAAGTGAAGGTACTATGAGAGTTAGGACCTTACAACTTTTTGGTAACTGTCAGCATTCAGGTGATATTGCACCTTGTGTTCATTTTGTTATGACCTTCCATATGTGCTGAACTGTGTGTCCACAAAATCCACATGTGGAGATTCTCATTGCCTCAGGAAATCGCTGTATTTAGTGAATGGGTATTTATGTAAATATTTAAGGTTAGGTTAAGTTCATGCCATTAGGATGCATTCTAACCCAATTTAACTGATGTCACAAGAAGGAATCAGGGTGGGAGAAGCACACAGAGAAGAAAATTAATCTATAAACTAAGAAGTGAGACCCCAGGAGAAATCAGGTTTTACATGGCTCTAATCCGAGAATTCAAGGAAGCAGAAGCATGAGGATCTCTGTGAGCTCAAGGCAGGCCTGGCCTACAAAGAGTCCAGCTTCTTTAGATGTACAGATTTCAGTATGTTTATCCTATATTATATTTTTAATATCCACTTATAGGTGAGTATATACCATGTTGTCTTTCTGCTTCTGGGATACCTCACCCAGGATGATCTTTTGTAGTTCCCACCATTTGCATGCAAAATTCATGATTTCCTTGTTTTTTTTTAATTTTATTAATTACACTTTATTCCCTTTGTATCCCTCCATAACCCCACCCTTTTCCTCTCCGAATCCCACCTTCCCTCCCCCTTCTTCACACATACCCCTCCCCAAGTCCACTGATTGCAGAGGTCCCCCTCTCCTTCCTTCTGATCTTAGTCTGTCAGATCTCATCAGGAGTGGCTGCATTGTCATCTCTGTGGCCTGGTAAGATGCACCCCCCTCAGGATGAGGTGATCAAAGAACAGGCCAATCATATTATGTCAGAGGCAGTCCCTCTTCCCATTACTATGTAACCCACTTGGATACAGAACTACATCTGTGCAGAGGTTCTAGGTTATCTCCATGCATGGTACTTGGTTGGAGTATCAGTCTCAGAAAAGACACTTGTGCTCAGATTTTTTGGTACTGTTGCTCTCCTTGTGGACCTCCTGTCCTCTCCAGATCTTTCTATTTACCACTTCTTTCATAAGATTTCGTGTATTCTGCCCAAGAGTTGGCCATAAGTATCAGTCTCTGTTTTGATAGTCTGCGGGGCAGAGCCTTTCAGAGGCCCTCTGTGGCTGGGTCTTAACTTGTTTCCTGTTTTCTTTTTCTTCTGATGTGCATCCTCTTTACCTTTCTGGATAGGGATGGAACATTTTAGTCAGAGTCCTCCCTCTTGATTAGTTTCATTAGAGGTACAGATTTTAGTAGGTTTATCCTATATTATATGTCTATATGAGTGAGTATATCCCATGTGTGTCTTTCTGATTCTGGGACAGCTCACTCAGGATGATCCTTTTCAGGTCCCACCATTTACCTGCAAATTTCATAATTTCCTTATTTTTCATTGCTGAGTAATATTCCATAGATGTACCACAATTTCTGTATCCATTCTTCAGTTGAGGGGCATCTGGGTTGTTTCCATCTTCTGGCTATTACAAATAAAGCTGCTACAAACAAGGTTGAGCTAATGTCCTTATTGTATACTTGAGCCTTTTTTGGATATATGCCTAGGAGTGATATGGCTGGATCTTGAGGAAGCACTATTTCTAGTTGTCTGAGAAAGCGTCAGATTGATTTCCAGAGTGGTTGTAAGAGTTTACATTCGCACCAGTAGTGGAGGAGGGTTCCCCTTTCTCCACAACCTCTCCAGCATGTGTTGTCCCTTGAGTTTTTCATCTTAGCCATTCTGATGGGTGTAAGGTGAAATCTCAGGGTTGTTTTGATTTGCATTTCCCTGATGGCTAATGAGGTTGAGCATTTCTTTAAGTGTTTTTCTGCCATTCGATATTCCTCTATCAAGAATTCTCAGTTAGCTCTTTTCCCCATGTTTTTTTTTGTATTTTTTTATTGTTTATTATTAGTAGTTACATTTTATTAACTCTGTATCCCAACTGTATCCTGCTCCCTTATTCCCTCCCAATCCCACCCTCCCTCCCTCAGCTTCTCCCTGCCCCATTCCAAGTCCACGGATTGAGGAGAACCTCCTCCCCTTTT
This sequence comes from Psammomys obesus, assembly GCF_907164565.1. Taxonomy (NCBI): domain Eukaryota; kingdom Metazoa; phylum Chordata; class Mammalia; order Rodentia; family Muridae; genus Psammomys; species Psammomys obesus. Next base: position 2,291,145 of record NW_026586550.1, read on the forward strand.
GTCTGGCCCTGTTTTATCAGGTAAGTTCAGGACTGGCTGCGAAGTCCTCTTCTGTGGCCTAGCAGAACTGCTCCTCCCTTGGGGGGTGGGGAGTCAAAAAGCCTGCCATTGAGTTCCTGTCAGAGATAGTCCCTGTTCCCCTTACTATGGGAAACCAATTGGTTATTGAGCTACCACGAGCTTTGTCCGAGTAAAGGTTCTAGGTTATATCCATACATGGTCCTTGGTAGGAGAAACAGTTTCAGAAAAAAACCCTGTGCCCACATATATTTGGTCCTTGTGGGGCTCCTATCCTTTCCCTGTCATACTAACTCCCCTTCTGCCCAAGGTTTGGTTATGAGTCTTAGTATCTGTTTTGAAACGCTGCTTGGTAGGGTCTTTCAGACGCCTTCTGCGGTAGACTCCTGTCATACGTCCTATGCACAACTCATTTGTCTTGCTAAGTGAGGATTGATCATCTTACCTCGTGTCTGCTTTCTTGTTTATCTCCTTTAGGTGTATAGACTTCATTATGTTTATCATATCTTATAGGTCTATACAAGTGAGTATATATCATGCTTGTCTTTCTCCTTCTGGGATACTTCACTCAGAATGATCTTTTCTAGATCCCACCATTTGCCTGCAAATTTCATGATTTCCTCATTTTTGATTGCTGAATAGTATTCCATTGTGTAAAAATACCACAATTTCTGTATCCATTCGTATGTTGATGGGCATCTGGTTTGTTTCCAGTTTCTGGCTATTACGAATAAGGCTGCTATAAACATGGTTGAGCAAATGTCCTTGTTGTGTACTTGAGCAAATTTTAGGTATATACCTAGCAGTGGTACAGCTGGGTCTTGAGGAAGTGTTATTCCTAATTCTCTAAGCGCCAGATTGACTTCCAAAGTGGTTGTACCAGGTTACATTTCCACCAGCAATGGAGGAGGGTTCCCCTTTCTCCACAACCTCTCCAGCATGTGTTGTTACTTGAGTTTTTCATCTTGGCCATTCTGATGGGTGTAAAGTGAAATCTCAGGATCGTTTTGATTCGCATTTTCCTAATGACTAATGAGGTTGAGCATTTCTTTAAGTGTTTCTCTGCCATTCGATATTCTTCTATCGAGAATTCTCTGTTTAGCTCTGTTTCACCTTTTTTAATTGGATTACTTGGTTTGTTGCTTTTCAGCTTCTTTAGTTCTTTATATATACTGGATATTAGTCCTCTGTCAGTTAAAGGAAAAAAGATAGCATCTTCAACAAATGGTGCTGGTCTAACTGGATGTCTACATGTAGAAAAATGCACATAGAACCATCCTTATCACCCTGCACAAAACTAAAGTCCAAGTGGATCAAAGACCTCAACATAAAACCAGACACATTAAATCGGTTAGAAGAAAAAGTGGGGAAGACCCTAGAACTCATTGCTACAGGAGACAACAACCTGAACAGAACACCAACAGCACAGGCTCTAAAAGCAACAATCAATAAATGGGACCTCATGAAACTGAAAAGCTTCTGTAAAGCAAAGGACACCGTCATCAAAACAAAGCGACTGCCTACAGATTGGGAAAGAATCTTCACCAACCCTTTATCTGACAGAGGGATTTCCTTGGTTTTAATAGCTAAGTTGTATTCCATTGTGTAAATGTACCACAATTTCTGCATCCTTTCCTCAGCTGGGTACATCTGGGTTTTTTCCAGAATCTGGTTATTATAAATAAAGCTGCTATGAACATGGTTGAGCAAATGGGCTTGTTGTATATTTTGGATATATGCCTAGGAGTGGTATAGCTGTATCTTGGAGTAGTACTATTCTTAATTTTTAGAGAAAGCACCAGATTGATTTTAAAGTGTTTGTACAAGTTGATATTCCCACTAGCAATGGAGGAGGGTTCCCCTTTCTCCACATGCAGACTCAGTTTTCTTTAGGCGGCTGGACACTGAGCTTGACTATGACCCAATTAGTATATGCAGAACATAAACAGGACTCCTCCCTTTTCTCTTTTTATGTTTTTCTCTTTCTTCGGGGGTACAAGGATGGGGAGGTGACAGACATGGGAGGACTGGATACTGAGTGTGATCAATCACAGTGCATGTTGTAAAATTCCCAAATAATCAAGAAAAATATCCTGTAAAACATTAAAAGAGGATACAGGAGATGATATACTAAATTTTTTTATTAACAAATTAACAAGAATTAACAAGTGGTTGGAAAACAGATAAAAGATTATAAACTGAAAGTTTGAAAACATAGAAATGGTGAAAAACGACTCTAAAATGGAAAGTGGAGGTAGTGGAAAAAAAAAGAGAAACATCAGCATCATTGACTCAAGATAGGCACCATGCAACATTTCAAGGGTCCATGGCAAGATCTCAAGATTTACTGTAAAATTCAATGGACCCTTAAATAAAATAAGTCAATATTCACAATACATAATGGTTTACAAATAATACCACAATGTTCTCTAGTTTACATAATTCGTGTATTTTTTTATGTTTATATAATTTTATATTCCATTTATACAGCCATCACATGCCAGCTTTATATTAATTATCTGGCAAAAATAACAGCCTAAAATGCTGGATATAGTGCATGTTGTGCATCTAAAAGAAAGAGAGTCAGAAGTCATCAAAAGTCTTTAAATTGCCTCAGGAAAAAAGTGACAAAACAATGTCAGAGGAGAATATAGTAGGACAGGAGAGCTCTATCTTCATTAGGGAATCACTAGGTTTAGTCTCACCTGACAGCTGTTCCTAGAAGGAAACAAATGGAGGTAGTCAACAAAGCTGAAAACTCAAGTCAGAAGCTCACACTTGGAGTTACATTTGCTAAATTATAACCTGAAAGCATGTCTTTGCCTCAACAATGTTTTCTTTTTTGGTGCAAAGTTACATCTAAATTCTGGAGGTTGAACATTAATTAAGCATACTCAGTGAGAGAAATGTGCTGTCAGAGAAAAAAAAGTTACTTCACCAGTTGCTTCATATACAACGAGAATTTTTTTAACTTTTTCAAAAGATTAAACTGTTGGTTCCCTTAGAAATTACCCAATAAAACATGTCTAGTTGTGGATGTCAATGTGAGTTCATAACTCAGAAAAGCATGGCTACACTTGACCATTAAAAAGAAAACATTCTGTAGAATAAAATAAGCAGTCATGTTAGTATCTTCTGAGTAGCTTCTCTAACACTTCAAATAGAATAAAAGTCTATTGATTAACACTTAATTAAAAAGATAAAGCAACCAGTGTGATTTCACACTTGAAAGAAGAATTATGACAACTTAATTTAATGCCAAAATAAGAACTTTATTTTTTAATAGAATAGTATGGGAGTTTTAGAGAGGACATAACTGCTAATAAAAATTGGGATGTTTATCATATTGATAGATCATAATAAATTTTTACAGCACTCTGCCACCAAGTGAAATATGAAAATAAATTTGACTGGAATATATAAAAGCCTGTTTCAGTTCTCAGAAGAGGAAAATCGATTGTTTAAACCATGAAAATTAAAACCATATTTTAAGATTTCCATCGTTAAAACTTCTAATGTCTGCAGTATGTGTTTCACAGTATGTACTTAAGTATATTTTTTATGAGGTAGTTCTAAGTAGATTCAGTATCCCAAGTATTTCCCTCAACATGTGTAGATTACAGGTTTTAAAATTAGATTGATCTTCTAAAAACTGAAACTATCACTGGACAAAAATTTACTGTTGTACATTGAGTTAATGCACTTTGAATGCATGTGATATTGGCCCATCAATAAAAATGAATATTAACTACAATCCTTTGATTCTCAGGTCAGCATTTGTGTTATAACGGAATATGGCAAATGAACATCTTCCTAATGTGAGCAATACTGCCAAGAGATAACAATGGGTTGTTATTCTAGTATGATGGCATAATGGGAATTCTATCTGAGACTCTGTGCATGCTAACTTGTTATTATATTTTCCCCTTTTATTGAAAATCGATTATTTTCTCATACAATATATCCTTCATTATAATTTCCCCTCCCTTTACGCCTCCCAGTTCCTCTAAAACTCCCATCCCAAGCAATTCACTTCCCTTCTGTATTTCATTACAAAAGAACAAGCTTCTAAAAGATCATAACAAAACAAAACAAAATAAAATTAATAAGATAAAACAAAAACCATCACACTGAAGTTAGTCAAGGCAAACTAACAAAATGAAAAGAGGCCAAGAGCAGACACAAAAATTAGAGATCCACTTGTTCACACATTCAGGAGTCTCATAAAAATAAAATACTAAACTGAAATCTATAATGTAAGCAGAGGGACTTGATGCAGGAATCCCATTTGGAGCTATGTGTTCCAAGCTCTCTCTTTCTCTCTCCTTAATGTCTAACTGTGCATGATGCTGCAGGAGAAATCTTTAAAGATGGCTGAATACGGCACTGCTCTATAAGTATAATAGTGGAGAACAGCCTTGGACTCATTGGCACAGAAGAGTTCCTGAACAGAATACCATTAGAACAGGCACTAAGACTAACAATTAATAAATGGAACTTCATGAAACTGAAAAGCTTCTATAAATTTATCATATGTTTAGCTATTCATTTTTATACAATGAATTGAAGAATACATATAACCCCATGTACACAGATCAGGCGTTAAACCCAGTCCTATTACAGGCTAACTTTAATCTTTTTATGTTTTTATTGGGAGCACTAGAGTGAGTGTACTGGGTTCAGATGCAGAGTCAAAGTTCAACTTATTAATCTACACACTCTTGAAAACTAGCCAGTTAGTTAGCTTTTGGATGCCAAGGTTTCTTCACATGAACATGAGTGTAAGTGTTCTTACACTACTCGAGTAGCAGATGCATCACACAATGCTTAACTAATACTGCCAAAATTCTGACTCCAATACAGAAAAGGTGTTCTTAGAAGAGCTGTTCTCTAGGTTTATATAACATTGAATTAACCATCACATCTCTGGATATGAAGAATAATATTAATAACATTGTACTTATGTCATACATAAACCACATGTCAGGTAGTATTACATGTATTTCAAGCCTGATAGTTTTTATGCATAGAGCAGAGAGTGCTTTGGTTTCCTGGCCCACAGCTCAGCATCCATCCCTGGATGGCCTGTGGCCACCTAGGACAGACAGGTGAGACCTCTACAGCCCAGTGCCTTGCCTGCTGGGTGACCTTGGGCAAACAGTCCCACAACAGTCTACAACAGTCTCCCTGTGCTCTCCATCTCCCAGACCACAGCCCTGCCTGCATTGTCAGACACTTGCCTCCACCCACAAGTCCCAGCCCTGTCTTCCAGGAAAACCTACCAGTGATGAGCCTTGCCCAGTCCCGTATGTACCCCATTCCCAGGTCACACCTCGGACTCCATCCTGGAAGACCAGTGGCCACCCAGGAGAGACAGGTGAGACCTCTATGGACTAGTCACCTGCCTTCGGAGTGCCCTTGGGCAAGCCCAGAAGCAGTGAGTTACAACCAGGCCCCTGTGCACTCCATCCCCCAACCACAACCATACCTGCATTTCCTGAGGACCATGAACATCGGGACCACCTGAATGAGTAGGGACCACCTAGGGCAGACGAAGGCAGAAAGACGTCAGGGACCACCAGAAGTAAATCGGCACCTACTCCCCAGCATTCTGTTTTCTGGCCCACAACTCAGTCTGCATTATGTGAGGCCTGCCAATACCAGAGAAAAGCAGAGGACTAAAGGCCAGCTTAAGAACACAAGCAACAAGATACAGACAAATATGGCAATACCAGAGTACAGTTACCCTACTACAGAGAGCCTAGGCATTCTTTTTTTTTATTACAGTTTATTCACTTTGTATCCCCCCATAAGACTCTCCCTCCTCCCCTCCCTGTCCCACCCTCCCTTCCCCTTCTTCGCGCATGCCTCTCCCCAAGTCCACTGATAGGGGAGGTCCTCCTCTCCTTCCTTCTGATCTCAGTCTATCAGATCCCATCAGGAGTGGCTGTATTGTCATCTTCTGTGGCCTGGTAAGGCTGCTCCCCGCTCAGGGGGAGGTGATCAAAGAGCAGGCCAATCAGATTATGTCAGAGGCAGTCTCTCTTCCCATTACTATGGAACCCACTTGGACACTACACTGCCATGGACTACATCTGTGCAGGGGTTCTAGGTTATCACCATGCCTGGTAATTAGTTGGAGTATGAGTCTCTGGGAAGACCCCTGTGTTCAAATTTTCTGGTTCTGTTGCTCACCTTGTGGGGTTCCTGTCCTCTCCAGATCTTACTATTTCCCACTTCTTACATAAGATTCCCTGCACTTTGCCCAAAAGTTGGCCATAAGTATCAGTGTCTACTTTGATAGTCTGCAGAGTAGAGGCTTTCAGAGGCCCTCTGTGGTAGGTTCTTAAGTTGTTTCTTGTTTTCTTTTTCTTTGGATGTCTATCCTCTTTCCCTTTTGGGATGGGGATTGAGCATTTTAGTCAGGGTGCTCTCTCTTGATTAGTTTCTTTAGATTTACAGGTTTTAGTAGGTTTATCCTATGTTCTATGTCTATATGAGTGAGTATATACCATGTGTGTCTTTCTGCTTCTGGGAGAGCTCACTCAGGATGATCCTTTCCAGGTCCCACCATTTACCTGCAAATTTCATGATTTCCTTATTTTTCATTGCAGAGTAATACTCCATTGTGTAGATGTACCACAATTTCTGTATCCATTCTTCAGTTGAGGGGCATCTGGGTTGTTTCCAGCTTCTGGCTATTACAAATAAAGCTGCTACAAACATGGTTGAGCAAATGTCCTTATAGTGTACTTGAGCCCCTTTTGGGTATATGCCTAGGAGTGGTATGGCTGGATATTGAGGAAGCACTATTCCTAGTTGTCTGAGAAAGCGCCATATTGATTTCCAGAGTAGTTGTACAAGTTTACATTCCCACCAGTAGTGGAGGAGGGTTCCCCTTTCTCCACAACCTCTCCAGCATGTGTTGTCACTTGAGTTTTTGATCTTGGCCATTCTGGTGGGTGTAAGGTGAAATCTCAGGGTTGTTTTGATTTGCATTTCCCTGATGGCTAATGAAGTTGAGTATTTCTTTAAGTGTTTCGCTGCCATTCAATAATCCTCTACAGAGAGTTCTCTGTTTAGCTCTGTTCCATATTTTTTAATTGGATTACTTGGTTTTCTGCTTTTCAGCTTCTTTAGTTCTTTATATATACTGGATATTAGCCTTCTGTCAGATAAAGGGTTGGTGAAGATTCTTTCCCAATCTGTAGGCAGTCGTTTTGTTTTGATGACGGTGTCCTTTGCTTTACAGAAGCTTTTCAGTTTCATGAGGTCCCATTTATTGATTGTTGATCTTAGAGCCTGTGCTGTTGGTGCTCTGTTCAGGAAGTTTATCCTGTGCCAATGAATTCAAGGGTATTCCCCACTTTTTTTTCTAACCGATTTAATGTGTCTGGTTTCATGTTGAGGTCTTTGATCCACGTGGACTTCAGTTTTGTGCACGGTGATAGGCATGGATCTATTTTCATTTTTTTACATGTAGACATCCAGTTAGACCAACACCATTTGTGAAGATGCTCTTTTTTCCCTTGTATGGTTTTGGCATCTTTGTCAAAGATCAGTTGTCCATAAGTGTGTGGGTTTATTTCTAGGTCCTCTGTTTGGTTCCATTGATCCACCATTCTGTTTCTATGCCAGTACCATGCAGTTTTTATAACTGTTGCTCTATAGTACAGCTTGAGATCAGGGATGGAGATACCTCCAGAAGATCTTTTATTGTAGAGGATTGTTTTAGCAATTCTCGGTTTCTTATTATTCCATATGAAGTTGAGAATTGTTCTTTCCATGTCTGTAAAGAATTGTGTTGGCAATTTGATGGGAATTGCATTAAATCTGTAGATTGCTTTTGGTAAGATGGCCATTTTTACTATGTTAATCCTGCCAAGCCATGAGCATGGGAGATCTTTCCATCTTCTCATATCCTCCTCTAATTCTTTCTTCAGAGACTTGAAATTTTTTTCATATAAGTTTTTGACTTGCTTCATTAGGGTTACTTCAAGGTACTTTATGTCATTTGTGGCTATTGTGAAGGGTGTTGTTTCCTTAATTTCTTTTTCAGCCCTTTTGTCTTTTGTATACATTAGGGCTACTGATTTTTTTTTTGAGTTAATTTTGTATCCGGCCTCATTGCTGATGGTATTTATCAGCTGTAGAATTTCCCTAGTATAGTTTTTGGCATCACTCACATATACTATTATATCCTTTTCAAATAGTAATAATTTGACTTCTTCCTTTCCAATTTGTATCCCCTTGATCTCCTTCAACTGTCTTATTGCTCTAGCAAGGACTTCCAGAACTATGCTGAAGAGATATGGAGAGAGTGGGCAGCCTTGTCTTGTCCCTGATTTTAGTGGAATTGTTTTAAGTTCCTCTCCGTTCAGTTTGATGTTGGCTATAGGTTTGCTATATATTGCCTTTACTATGTTTAGATATGTGCCTTGTATCCCTGATCTCTCCAATACTTTAAATATGAATGGATGTTGGATTTTGTCAAATGCTTTTTCAGCATCTAGAGAGAGCCTAGGCATTCTTAACACAGCTGAAGCACCAGAAAATGACCTTAAATCCATTCTCATGAAGATGATAGAGGATTTTAAAGAAGAAATGAATAAATTGCTTCAAGAAATACAAGAACATACAATCAAAGGTCGAGACCGTTAAAGATGAAATGAATAAAGAAACACAGAAAAAAATTAAACAAGTGAAGGAAATGAATAAAATTGCTCAAGACTTGAAAATGGAAGGAAGGGAGGCCTATAGACATACAAGAAGCATATAGAATGCCAATTAGATTGGATCAGAATAGAAAATCCTCCCACCATATACTAATCAAACACTAAATATACAGAACATAAAAAAAATTGTAGGAAAAAAAATGGTCAAGTAACTTACAAAGCTGACCTCTTGAAATTATACCTGACTTCTCAACAGAGACTCTGAAAGCTAGAAGGACTTGGACAGATGTCTTGTAGCCTCTAGGAGACTATAGACGTTAACCTAGACTACCACACACAGCAAAATTCTCAATCACCATAGATGGAGAAAACAGGATATTTCTAGAAAAACAAAATAAAATAAATTTAAACAGTATCTATCAACAAATAGAGCTTAACAGAAAATACAAAGTTATTAACTATATATATACAGGGAAAAAAACAGGAAATAAAAAATTCTACACCAGCAAAAACAGAAGGGAAGCACACACGAATACACACACACTAACATCACCCAAATATAACAACAGGAATTAACAATCATTTGTCATTAATATAGCTCAACATCAATGGACTAAATTCAACAGTAAAAAGACACAGGCTAACAGAAAACAAGAGGAAATAGGTTCTATCATTCTGCTGCATATAAGAAACACACTCCAACAACAAAAATAAACATTACCTCAGAGGAAAGGGTTGGAAAAGGGTTTTCCCAGCAAAGAGATCCAAGAAGTAAGCTGGTTATCCATTCAAATTTCTAAAAAAATAGACTTTAAACAAAAATTAATCAAAAGAGATGGATAAGAACACTTCATACTCATCAAAGGAAAGATTCACCAAGATGACATCTTAGTTCTGAACATTGATGTCCCAAGTAAAAGAACATTACTAAAGCTTAAATCACACATAGAACCTCACACATTAATAGCAGGACACTTCAACAACTCAATAGATGGATCATTGAGACAGAAAATAAACAGAGAAATAATGAAAGTAACAGATGCCATGAATCAAATGGTCCTAACAGATAACTACAGAACTTTTCACATAAACACAAAAGAATATACCATCTTCTTAGCACCTCACAGAATCTTCTCTAAAACTGACCATATAGTCAGGCACTAAGAAAGTCTCAACCAATACAAGAAAATTTAAATAAGTAGTGAAACTTATCAGATCACCAGCTTCAACAACAAGCTGAAACAACAAGCTTACACTGTCAGGAAAACTGAACAACTCCCTACTCAATGACCACTGAGGTCAAGTAGGAAAGGAAGAAAGAAATTAAAGACTTTCTTGTATTCAATGAAAATGAAAGCACAACATACCCAAACTTTTGAGACATAACAAAAGCTGTGCTAAGTAAATGCCTTTATATAGAAATTGGAGACATCTCATACTAGCAATTTAAAAATGCACCTGAAAGCTCTAGACCAAAAAGAAGCAAACACACCCAAGAGAAGTAGATGGCAGGAAATAAACTCAGGGCTGAAATCAATAAATTAGAAACAAAGATAATAAATACAAAGAATCAATGAAGACAAGATCTGGTTGTTTTAGAAAGTCAACAATATAGACAAACCCTTAGCCAAAGAAAAGAGAGAGAGAGAGTACCCACGTCAACATAATCAGAAATGAAAGAGTACATAATATCAGACACTATGGGAATCCAAAGGATCATTAGGTCTTAGTTCAAAAACTTGTCCTCAGTATCAAGATGGTAGTACCCAGCAAACATGGTGTCTGAATAGTGGGAGGTTAAGCTCATTGACTTCAGAGGGAGCACATGGCCATGATTCTGACCAGAAAATGCCCACACATTTGTTTCCCTGGCAAATGCTGTGTCTATCCATCTTCCTAAAGAGTCTCCCTGGTTCCAGGATCAACCAGTCTCTAGCCCAAGACTCTACCTACATTCATTAGGAGACCTTCCCGGGCCCCAGGGACACACTCCTCCAGCCTCAGACACATGGCTCTACCCACCTTACCAAGGAGCTCCACGATCATCCAACCTACTGCTCAAAAGCTTACCAACCATTCTGAGGAAACTAGTCAGACCTCAGGATCATCCAGGTTAGACTTCCCTGTCTGTTGGGTCCAACGAGGACATACCCTGCAGAGGAGACCTGCAGGTTATTCTCTGAGATCCAGCCTAGGCCTCACATCCCTACCCACCATTTGGAGGAGGGCAGCCTGACCCCAGGAACATCTAGCATCCAGCCCAGAGATTTTTCATGCTTTCCTGAGAAGTCCAGCAAACAACAGGAACAAGTAGCCAATACCTGGGTTAACCAGATATGTAAAGGCCAGTATTAGGACACAATCAACAAGAGCAAGGGCAAGAAGGTACCACAAGAACCCACCTATCCTACTATAACAAGCCTTGGATACCCAGCTGAACACAAGAGAATGACCTTAAATTTAAATGATAAAGGTCTTTAAAGAGGAAATGAATAATTCCTTTAAAGAAATACAGGAAAATACAATCATATAGGTGAAAGAAATAAATAAAATGGTTGAAGACGTGAAAGGGAAATAGCATCAATAAAGAAAACAAAATTGAGCAAATTCTGTAGATGTAAAATGCAAGGAAAATAATGGGAACTATTCAGAGGCAAGCATCACCAACAGAATATAAGAGATGAAAGAGAGAATCTCAAGTGTAGAAGATAAAATTGAGGAAACTGATAACATCTGTCAAAGAAAATGTTCAACCTAAAAATTTCCTGACACAAAGCATCCAAGAAATCTAAGATACTATGAAAAGACCTAACCTAAGAATAATAAGGATAGAAGGAGAAGACTCCCAGCTCCAAGGCCCAGAAAACATTTCTAAAAATAATAGAAGAAAACTTCCCCAACCTAAAAAAAGATGCCTATAAACATACAAGAAGCCTACAGAACACCAAATCGGTTAGACCAGAAAAGAAAATCTTCTAATCTTCTAGCCACATAATAATCAAAACACTAAACACACACACACACAAAAAAAAAAAAAACAAAAACAAAAACAAAAACAAAACACATACACACACACACAACAAAACAAAAGAATATTAAAAGCTGCAAGGGAAAAAGGCCAAGTAACATATAAAGGAAGACCTATCAGAATTATACCTAACTTCTCAACAGAGACTATAAAAGCCATAATGGCCTGGGCAGACATTTTGCAGGCCCTCAGACACCACAGATGTCAGCCCAGACTTCAATACACAGCAAAATTTTCAATCACCGTAGATGGAGAAAACAAGATATTCCATGATAAAAAAAAAAAGACTAAATAATATTTGTGCACAAATCCAGGCCTACAGAAGACACTAGTAGGAAAACTCCAACCTAACAAGTTTAACTACACCCCAAAAATCACAGGAAATAAATAACTCAATGGCATCAAAACCAAAAGAGAAAAGCACAAACACTATCACTACCAACATAAAAAAGGGGAACATAAAAAAGGAGATATTCATTGGATATGAATATCTCTCAACATCAATGGACTCAGTTCCCTAATAAAAAGACACGGGCTAAAAGAATGGATGCAAAAACAGGATCAATCATTCAGCTGCATAGAAGAAATATACCTCAGCCCTCCGAGGAAAGGGCTGGAAAAAGTTTTTCCAAGCAAATACACCCAAGAAGCAAGTTAGAGTAGCCATTCTAATTTCTTTTTTTATTTACTTTTATTTATATATTTATTTATTACAATTTATTCACTTTGTATCCATGCTGCAGCCCCATTCCTCATCTCCCCCCAATCCCACCCACCCTCACTCTTCTCCCCCTATAGCCTTTCCCTAGTCCCTTGATAGGGGAGGCCCTCCTCCCCTTATATCTTATCCTAGCTTATCAGGTCTCATCAAGGCTGGCTGCATCATCTTCCTCTGTGGCCATTCTAATTTTTAATAAAATAAATTTAATCAAAAGAGATGGAAAAGGACACTTCATACTCATCAAAGGAAAAATCCACCAAGATGACACCTCAAATCAGAACATCTATGCCTGAAATAAAAGAACATCCACAATTGTAAAAGAACACTACTAAAGCTTAAATCACACATCAAATGTCACACATCAATACTGGGAGACAACAACAATACACTCTCACCAATGGACAGATCATTGAGACAGAAAGTAAACAAAGAAATAATGAAATTAACAGATGTTATGAATCAAATAGTTCTAAAGGTATCTACCAAACTTTTAACCCAAACACAAAAGAAAATACTTTCTTCTTGGTACCTTACAGAACCTTCTCCAAAATTGACCATTATAATTGGTCACAAAAGCAAGATTCAACCAATACAAGAAAATTGAAATAATTTCTTGTATTTTGTCAGATCACCATGGATTAAAGCTGGACTTCAACAACAGAAACAACAACAAGCTTACACAGTCAGGGAAACTGGAACAACTCCCTACTCAATGACCACTGAGGTCAGGTAGGAAATAAAGAAAGAAATTAAAGACTTTCTTGTATTCAATGAAAATGAAAGCATAACATACCCAAACTTTGGGAATATGATAAAAGCTGTGCTAAGACGAAACTTCATAGCACTAAATGCCTTCATACAGAAATTGGAGACATCTCATACTAGCAATTTAAAAATGCACCTGAAAGCTCTAGACCAAAAAGAAGCAAACACACCCAAGAGAAGTAGATGGCAGAAAATAATCAAACTCAGGGCTGAATGCAATAAATTCTGAACAAAGAATATAAATAAATAAATAAATAAATAAATAAATAAATAAATAAATAAATAAATAAATAAATAAATAAA
>NW_026586550.1:2304664-2326737 GCF_907164565.1 Psammomys obesus
AAATAAATAAATAAATAAATAAATAAATAAATAAATAAATAAATAAAGCCAAGAACTGGTTCTTTAAGAAAATCAACAAAATAGACAAACCCTTAGCCAAACTAACTAAAAGACAGAGAGACAATATCCAAATCAACAAAATCAGAAATGAAAAGAGGGACATTACAACAAACACTGAGAAAATCCAAAGCATCATTAGGATCAAAAGCCTACAAAACTGCAGATTTTGAAGTTTTGCAAATCTAAATGAAATGGCTGATTTTGTTGATAAACTTCACTTACCAAAGTTAAATCAATATCAGGTAAACAATAGAAGCAGTCATTAGAAGTCTCCCCCTCCCCTCCCAAAAAAAAAAAAACAAAACAAAACAAAAAAAACCCTGGGCCAGATGATTGCAGGGAAGAATTCTACCAGACTTTCAAAGAATAGCTAACACCAACACTCCTCAAACAATGTGACAAAATAGAAACAGAAGGATCACCAAACTCATTCTGTGAGGCCACTGACACTCTGATACCTAAGCCATGCAAAGACTCAACAACAACAAAGAGAATTACAGACCAACCTTTCTATGACCATTCATGCAAAAGGCCCAATAAAACACTTGCAAAACAAAGAACACATCAAAACCATCATCCACCATGATCAAGCTTTATCCCAAGGATGCAAGGGTGGTTCATTATATGAAAATCCATCAATGTAATCCACCATATAAACAAACTAAAAGAGAAAAAAAAATGTTTACATCATTAGATGGTAAAAATGTCTTTGACAAAATCCAACTCCCCTTCTTGTTAAAAAAAAAAAAAAAAAAAAAAGCCTTAGAGAGATCAGGGAAACAAGGCACATACCTAAACATAATATACAGCAATAGCCAACATCAAATTAAACAGAGAAACCTAAAGCAATTCCACTAAAATTGGGGACAAGACAAGGCTGCCCACTCTCTTCATATCTCTTCAATATAGTCTTTGAAGTTCTAGCTAGAGTAATCAGGCAACTAAAAGAAACAAATGGGATACAAATTAGAAAGAAAGAAGTCAAAGTAGAGCTATTTGCAGGTGATATGAGAGTATAAGGTTAAGTAACCCTAAAAATTCTACCTTGGAACTACTCCAGCTGATAAACACCTTCAGCAAAGTGGCTGGATACAAACTTTGTCTGAGGAATTGAACTAGAGGAACAACATTTGAATAAAAGGGTTCAAGATAATATTTTGGTCATAAATATAACTTTGATTTCCTTATTTTGATAGCTTAAATAACTTCATAGGATTGTAATTAATATGCTTTTGCAAAAGGTGAATAAACATAAGAAGGGAATGTGAGATATCTACCTCCAGCCTAACTAATGCAATTAAAGATGTTTTGTTACCATTATCAATACCGAATCCAATTACACAGTGCATCTATATTATATATTTTGTAGGAGTTAACCTCATTGCATACCTGTTTTTACTGAAGCCTTAAACACTGAATGCCACCAATTCTGAAAACCCACCCTAAAAATTATTTATTATATGAAACTACATATCAGCTTAAATTGTGGAAGTTTCATTAATTACATCTGAGATTTAAAGTGCAGTATTCTAACATTGTATCAATCTGCAGTTTCTGTTGTACCTTAAATATTGTAAGGGCTCTAATATGCTTTATAATCATTTAAGGATTTAATTGATCACCTGCTACAGTGCCACATTGAGAATCAGTAACAAACAAGAATCAATTTATGTTGGAAGAAATTTTTAAATTTTTTTTTTCTTGCAAGGTCTGTAAAGAATTGTGTTGGTAGGAATATCACTTCCTCAAGATCCAGCCATACCACTCATAGGCATATATCCAAAAGAGGCTCAAGTACACAGTAAGGACATTTGCTCAACCATGTTTGTAGCAGCTTTATTTGTAATAGCCAGAAGCTGGAAACAACCCAGATGCCCCTCAACTGAAGAATGGATGCAGAAATTGTGGTACATCTACACAATGGAGTATTACTCTGCAATGAAAAATAAGGAAATCATGAAATTTGCAGGTAAGTAGGGGGACCTGGAAAGGATCATCCTGAGTGAGCTGTCCCAGAAGCAGAAAGACACACATGGTATACACTCACTCATATAGACATACAAAATAGGATAAACCTACTAAAACCTGTACATCTAAAGAAACTAATCAAGAGAGAGGACCCTGACTAAAATGCTCAATCCCCAACCTGAAAGGGAAAGAGGATGGACATCAAAAGAAGAAGAAAACAGGAAACAACCTAGAAACCTGCTACAGAGGGCCTCTGAAAGCCTCTGCCCTGCAGACTATCAAAGCAGACGCTGAGACTTATGGCCAACTGTTGGGCAAAGTGCATGGAATCTTATGTAAGAAGTGGGAAATAGTAAGATCTGGAGAGGACAGAAACCCCAGAAGGAGAGCAACAGAACCAGAAAATTTGAACACAGGGGTCTTCCCAGAGACTCATATTCCAACCAAGTACCAGGCATGGAGATACCTAGAACCCCTGCACTGGGTTCCATAATAATGGGAAGAGAGACTGCCTCTGACATAATCTGTTTGGCCTGCTCTTTGATCACCTCCCCCTGAGGGGGGAGCAGCTTTACCAGGCCACAGAAGATGACAATGCAGCCATTCCTGATGTGATCTGATAGACTAAGATCAGAAGGAAGGAGAGGAGGACCTCCCCTATCAGTGGACTTTGGGAGGGGCATGTGTGAAGAAGGGGGAGGGAGGGTGGACCGGGAGGGGAGGAGGGAGGAGATTATGGGGGGATACAAAGTGAATTAAGTGTATTTAATAAAAAAATAATTTAAAAAAACAACAACAAAAATATCGTATTGATAATTTGATGGAACTTGCATTGAATCTGTAGATTGCTTTGGTAAAATGGCCATTTTTACTATGTTAATCCTGCCAAGCCATGAGCATGGGAGATCTTTCCATCTTCTGATATCTTCTTCTATGTCTTTCTTCAGAGAGTGAAAGTTTTTTTTTTCATACACGTCTTCGACTTGCTTTGTTAGAGTTACTCCAAGGAACTTTATGTCCTTTGTGGCTATTGTGAAGGGTGTTACCCTAATTTCTTTCTCAACCCCTTTGTATTTTGAATACAGGAAGGCTACTGATTTTTTTTTTGAGTTGATTTTGTATCTAGCCACTTGGCTGAAGGTGTTTATCAGCTGTAGGAGTTCCCTGGTAGAATTTTTTGGATCACACATGTATACTATCATATCATCTGCAAATAGTGAAACTTTTACTTCTACTTTCCCGAACAGAATCCCCTTGATCTCCTTTAATTGTCTTTTTGCTCTAGCAAGGACTTCAGGTTCTATGTTAAAGAGGTATGGAGAGAGTGAACAGCCTTGCCTTGTCCCTGATTTCAATGGGATTGATTTAAGTTTCTCTCCATTTAGTTTGATGTTGGCTATAGGCTTGCTGTATATTGCCTGTACTATGTTTAGGTAAGTGCCTATATGCCTGATCTTTCCAGGAATTCAAACATAAATGAATGTTGGATTTTATCAAATGCTTTTTCAGCATCTAAGGAGATGATCATGTAGTCTTTTTCTTTCAGTTTGTTTATATGGTGGATTTGGGTGAGTAGATAGGTGGGGAGGATCTGAGAGGAGTGGGGGCAGGGAAACTATGTTCAAAATTCATTCTTTAAAACTTTTAAATATGAATGTTTTTTAATGTTCAAGGAATTCACTGTTAATCAGTTCTTTATTCCATTGAGGGAGGAATATATGCAGCAAATATACATCATCTTCAAATGCTAAAATTAAAAGGTGATCTGTCACAGTTTCAAAGCTGAGTTCAGACCTGGCAATTTTAGTAAGGTGGAAATGCTCTCTGTTGATTACACTAAACAGAGAAGAAGCAGAGAGGCTTGCTTCCTTCTGTACCATCTGTGGGATACATGTGGTCCCAGAGCATAGAAAAGCATAGATTGACTAGTGCTACACTATGGTCTATCACCATTTACCACAATTATAAATGCTATGAAGACAAACTAATATTAAAATTATCCTCTCAAAAAAAATATAAAGTCAAAATTATACAAACACATCAAAGCGTGCATGCAATTTCTAGCACCTTAACATCCTATCTCTAAGCTATCTGAATACTTCTCTGGTGTGCTCATTTTGTGGTTTTTATTAAGTAACATTTCCTTTTGTTTTTCTCTCCACTGCTATTTTTCCTGTATAAAACCATCATACAATTTGAATGCAGTCAGTTTTACTCAAATTTGTGCCTTTTATGTATTTATGTTTTAAAATGCTGTTATCCAACAAGAGAAGACAAAAATGTTAAAAAAAAAATGGAGTACAGAGCTAAATGGAATTCTCAATGGAGGAATCTCTAATGGTTGAAAAGCACTTAGTTATTAAAGAAATGCAAATGAAAGGACTCTGAGATTACATCTTATACCCATCAGAATGGTTAAGATCAAAAACTCAAATGAGGGACATGCTAGTGAGGATGTACAGCAAGGAGAACAGTCCTCCATTGATGGTGGGAGTGCAAACTTTTACAACTACTGTGGATATCAATCTGCAGGTTTCTTAGAAAATAGGGAATATATCTAAAAACAGCTATATGACTCCTGGGAATATGTCTAAAAGATGCTCCACCATAACACAAGGACACTTGCTTAACTATTTTAACAGCTTTATTTGTAATTGCCAGAAGCTGAAAACAACCAGATGTCTCTCAACTGAAGAATGGATAAAGAAAATGTGGTACATTTACACAATAGAATACTACTCAGCTGTTAAAAACAAACACATCACGAAATTTGCAGGCAAATGTATGGAGCTGCAAAAGATCATCCTGAGTGAAGTTACTCAGTCCGAGAAAGACATGTATGGTATGTCCTCACATATAAGGATATTAGCCATAAAGTACAGAATATCCATGCTACAATCCCAAGGGAGGATGCTTGAATCTAACTCAGAAGGGGAAATAGAATAGACATTTGAAATAGATGGAGGAATCTGGGTGGGAAAGTGGGAGGGGAAGGCAATGGGTGGGAATCATTTAGGGCAAGAGAGGTGGTAGGGGCTATGGGGAGGACAGGGACAAAAAATGGAAATGAGCGAGGGAGAGGCATCTCTGGGGTGGGGAGGTTCCTAAGAATCTATAGGGGTGACTCTAGATGATACTCCTAGCAGAGAAGGGTTAAGGAGCCTAATGTCCACAAGTTGGTAGCCAGGTAGGACTTCCAGTAGAGAGAGGGGGACCCAATCAACCCATAAAACCTTTGACCCAAAATTTGACTTGCCTACAAGAAGTGTAGCAATGAAGATGGGACAGAGATTGAGGGAATGGCAAATCAATGACTGGCCCAACCAGAGACCCAGCCCATGGGAGAGAGCCAACCACTGACACTATCAGTGAGACTCTGTTATGGGTACAGACAGGAACCTAGCATACCTGTCTTCTGAGAGACTTCTTCCAGCAGATGATGGAAACAGGTGCAGAGACCCACAGCCAAACAATAGGCTGAGCTAGGGGAGTTTTGTGGAAGAGTGGGAGGAAGAATAGAGGGAGCTGGAGGCGTCAAGGACATCACAAGAAAATCTTCAGAATAAACTAACCTGGGCCCATGGGGACTTACAGACACTGAATAACCAGCCAAAGAACATGAATGACGTAGACCTAGACCCCCTGCACATATGTAGCAGATGTGCACTGTGGTCATCTTGTGGGTCCCCTAACAAGGGGAGTAAGGGCTGTCTTTGACTTTTGTTACCTGCCTTTGGATCTCTTTGTCTTTGCTGGGCTGCCTTGCCTAGCTTCAGTGGCTTAGTCCTGCTGTGACCTGTTGTGCCAGGGTGTGCCTCCTCTTCTCTGAGAAAAAGGAGAGGGAGTAATGGGTACAGGGATCATGAGGGTGGGACTGGAAGGAGAGGAAGGATGGGGCTGAGATCAGTTTTTAAAGTGATTAGATAGATAGATAGATAGATAGATAGATAGATAGATAGATAGATAGATAGATAGGTAGATAGATAGATATAGATAGATAGATGGAAAAGATTGTTGAATAAATGCTAAGTAGATAACCTTAAGAAAAACAACTGGAAATGCAAAATTTTCACAATGTTTCTATGTAACAGAAAGTAAATAAATGTTTTCAATTTGCAAGAAAGAAATATAAGAAAAAATAATAGGTCCTAGTAGGTAAAATAAATACAAAAGAAAATGTTATATTTCTAATTTTGTTTAAAACATGTTAAGAAAAAAAGCATATGAAAAAGTGATAAACTTCTGATAGTGCCAGAAAACAGTTCATGCTGTTAAAATTTGCTCTGAAAGCTCACACAGAAAATAGAACAGCTTTTTCTGTGTTTGTATAGCTTTCAAGTTAAAGGCCACAGTCTAACTATTTTATTTAGTGGTACTTGGTTGCTAATTGGTTAAAGACTTTCTGAAAAAAGCAGTTAATCTGATGGGCAAATTGTATACTAATAATTAACATAGGGAGAACCATGGTACATTTTTAGGATTTAACATCAAGAGTGGCAAGAAGATATAATTATTTGGGATAGACACTAACACACACACACACACTGAGATAATTTTAAAACATTTAATGGTGGTGAGGAGTAAAGTATTTAACTGTAAGCAGGATCAGAGCCTTTTGGTAGCTCTCACTCACTGCTGTAAATCTGCTGAAGTCTGCATTTCCTGGCTGCTGGCTCTGTTTATTTAACGTCATTCTTGATGCTCTGCGGGAAGGATTTCAGCACTGCTGCCAAGTACTCACTAGATTAAAAATGTGCTCTACTGATAATATCTTTATAAACACTGTACGCTGAGCAGAGCGACGTTCTTTAGTTATCAGTCCACTGCTCTTCCCCAGCCAGGCTTGTGAGGAGGGCTTGTCAATCCACAGGTTCAGTTCAGCCTGCCTATTTCTGGTATGAAAATACTAACATCAAAGTCTCCTATTGGTTAAGTGTTGAATTAGGTGTCATTCTCTAGCTAAGCAGTAAAGACAATGTGTCAGGGTGAATGTTGGAATGTCTAAATATTTACTAGGAAAAAATGTCCATATAGCACAGGCAATTCTGGGAAACAAATGACGTGTGTCTAGCAGACAAGGACTACAATGTTTTACATCCTGCTCCTCGGTTCCAACAGTTAGTAGGAAGACACTTGCACTACAATTTAAAGTAGGCATGGTTAAGCACTCTTAAAGTTACCATTATCCCCCTAGATTTATTCTTAGATTCCAAAATCACCATTAGAACAAATTTTTGTTCCCAGTATGATTCATGAGTAGCTGAAAGAAGTATCTAACCTGAAAACTGAAGAATAACAATATCTGAGCATAAGAGTAGTAGATAAGGAACCAGAGATGAAAATACACTTCTTAAAATTTAAAGGTAATCGTCAATCGAGTAAGGAGGTCAAACACATCAGGCTAAAAGTAAAGAAAGCATGGAAGCAGCAGCACAGATAAATGTTAAGCCTCTCTCATTACCAGTCTCTGGACTACTTCCTGTGTATTCTCTAAATTACTCTCAAATTCCATGTCTTATGCTCTAAATGGCGTCTGACCCCTTATCACAGGCCAAACTGCCTGTGTTGAATTCATCTTGGACATAGGTGGTAGAGGACTTTAGCTTTATTTAAAATTTTTATTTGTAGTCTTGGAAAATAAATATGAATTCATTTAAAGAGAACTTATTTTTTTAATATGGCAAACTAGAATTTCCCAATAAGAATAAAGTCACTTTATGCTTTTGACCATGTCTTTTATATCACCTCTTACACTTAGCACCACTTCATGGAAGCCTCTTAATTATTCCCAGGTACTTCAGCCTCCATCTGGTAGCAGCTCTTAGCTCTTTAATGGGCCTCATGAAAGCAGAACAGTAATGGCCTTTTGACTTTCAGCAGAGATACCTGAGACATATAGTCATGTCTCCATGTAGTAGACATACACATAGAAGTAACATGTTAAAACAGATAAATTAATTCCATTTTTATAAATATGAAACAAGAAAGAACAAAAAACAAATGACAGAAATCAGCTCAAGACTGCACTATCTTCTGGATTTACTCCATTTTCTTTGAGCACTGGATATGGAGCAGAGATAGGTGTGTGCTAGGAACATGTTGTGCCATTGGGCTATAGCACCGACCCTTTACCTTACCTATATAATACAAGTAGACTCCATGAGCCCAGAAATACTGAATATAGGATGTTGCCTATAACCTATCCAATCTTATCACCACCATTAGCTTTTCTTCATGTTAAGTACCATCTTTAGAAAGCCAGAGTAATTTCATCAACAGTTGGGTTCAGGCTTATTTGACTATTTAGAACCTAGAAAATACCATGTGCCAAGAGCTGAAAGTGAAAGAATGGGAATATGTATGAGACATTAGGAATAAAATTTATCTCAATGAAGAGGAAGTATTATACATTGAGATAGAGTCTCAAATAGGGGGAAAAGTGGGTCATTGAGATAGCTCAGTATTCAGTGTTACCGGGTGCCACGCCTGACGACCTGAATTTATTGGATTCCATGAAACCACATGGTGGAAGAAACAAACGAACAAATAAAAAATGAAACAAAACAAAAACAATTCTCTCAAGTTTTTCTTTGGCCACACACACACACACAAACACACACACACTTCATGATAAGCACAAGTCCCACTTTTCACCCACTGAATAAATACGCCTAAGTGTTGAGGAAGAAAAGGAGGGCGATAGCACGGTGTTGACATGTCCTTCTTCTCTGCTTTGTGAGATCAGCACGTTGCTCCCATACATGCTTCCAGCACACGCTGTTCCGCCGTGGACAGGAAGCCCGGAGTGCCGGCTGAGTGCTCTGAAGCCATGGGAGAGACAGATCCTCCACGTCACCTGTTTCTCCCAGCTACTGGGTCACAGTGAAGACGAGAAAAGTTAATTCATGAAGAACCTGCTGCTTGGGGGACCTGTGGAGTGTAATCCAAGTAGGGTTGATATTGACAATCTGAGGCTTAAACTAAACTACAGTATAGGTTCAGTACAGCACAGCCTGTGAAGAGCCAAGGATAGTCATGTTGAAGCCAATTCTCCTTTCATTGACAGAAGGATAGTAAGAAGCAATGCCCAGGAGGACATAGCACCATTTAAAGTGGTAACCCAAACAAAAGCAGCGAGAATCAGCCCTGAATCATCTGGCCAGTGATGCTAGCAGCACTGAGAAATAGCATAGTATCATCATAAGAAGTGACAGCACATTTATCAGTGAGGACTGATCCATGGGAGACTAGAAAAGATATCATAAAGCAGATGGTGAACCATGGTGGTTGCATGGAGCCTGTTTTTATTTTTTTTTTCAGTGTGAAATGTTAAGAAAAGGCCAGGTAATAAAATTCAGGTATACATATCTAGAGGTGCCATATCTACAACTTAGGAAAATCTACAAGTATGGAGAAAGGAGAGAGGCATGATGTAAAGGTAGTAGAAGAATCCAGGGAACTGATAGAACAGTGGTAAGAAAAAGGGTACAATTCAGAGGATGATGACATCTGGAATTAATCAGATGTCTGATAGATGATTGGGGTGTTTGTATTAAAAGTGTTAAAGATAGATATAAATTTTATTAATGTCAATGTCATCTGGTTTTCTGGTTAGTACATAAATTAGCAACCAAAATGCCTCCAAATTAACCTGAGCTTTTGTCTGTTTAGTTTGTTCTTTCCTTCATTCCCCTGCACACTCATTTTCAGACCAGTCCTGCCTTCTTTAAGTAGTCCAGCGCTTTTCATGCCTACTAAAAATCTGAATTTTCTAGATTCAGCCTCAACGATGTCTTTAATTTGTTCTTTTTCTCTAAGGTACAAAACATGCCATCAAGCCCTCCTGAGTGACTTTACAGACAGTTATATTAGTCACCCATCACTCATGATTTCACCAGCCATAATTTTTATTACTTGTAGTCAATAATCTTAAAATATTACATTGAAAATTCCAGAAATAATTTATAAAATTTAAATTGTGTTCTCTTGAGTATTCTAATGAAATCTCCTGCTTTCCTCCTTCTCCCACAGGTCATAAATCACTCCGTTCCTCTTTGTGGAGTGTATCTGCACTGTTATGAGCAACCCACCTACTAGTCACTTTGTAGTCATATTGCTTATAGAATACACTATAGCTTGTCACAATAATAACTACAGAGAAAAAATAACTAGGTTGGCATTTTACGTCTGCTAAAGCTGAGCCGTAATGTATCTTCATTAAAAAAAGTGAAAGTACAGGAGAAAAAATCACATTCATGTGTATTCTTAAAACATATTTTGATCAGTATCTTATATTATTCTTAATTATTGTTAATATTTTACTGTACTTAATTTGTAAGCTAAATTTTTACAGGGACATATATATATTATATATTTAATTTATATATAATTTATATATTATATATTATGTATTTTATATAATATATATATGGAAAACATAGATACATAGAATTTTATGTCACTCCTGGTTTTAGCTATTTACTGTATGGTCTTGGTACTTAACACCAACAGAGAAGTGGAGAAAAATACATTTTTTAGAATGCTCACAATTTAAGTTCTCAAGTAGTAATTTTCCCCTTTCCCATTATAAAGCCTAGAACTTTATCTCTCTTCTATATAAGGCTGTAATTTTATGAGACAATTTTGTTATGATTAGTTTTTAGAAAGTTCATACATGCTATCTTTAAAATGAATATTTTCTTGAATTAAGAAACTACATGGAAAAAAAGAATGAATGACTATAATTATTCAGTAATGTGATGTGTCAGCTTTTAGTGTATTTTAAAATATTTAAATTGACATCATACAACTTTTATTGTTTATTACTTTCCTACCTACAGATATCTAAGTATGTATTAGCTTAAATGCTTATAACAAAATACCTAAGACATGTGAGTTAATGAAGAAGAGAGGTTTGTTTAATAGTTCTGGAAAGTCAAATGACATACCACAAGCTGACCCTTGTCTACATCACCTCAAGTTGTCTAGCAATGGCAAAAGCACCTCAAAGAGCAAAGAGATTCTACCCAGAGCAAGGGAGTAGAGAGGATGGACCAGTCCATAATTGTCCCTTATGTAGCAACCATCTTATGAAAAGCAAGAATCTAAGTCCTATGGAGAACATGAACTTAGAACCTCCCACAAAGCACTGCCTGTTACAGCCTCCACACAGTATCTACCAATAATACTTTCCTAGAGACAACGCTTTCAATCACATCAACCCTTGGGGAACACCCAAACCATAACAGGTACCCTTCGTATACATGTTGCTATGCCATACCTATGCCTCCCACACACACACTCCTATGATATTCTAGTGAAGCAGCATATAACTGAAAAACTTGACTCTAGTTCAGTTCTATCAGTTGCTAAGTTACGTCTCTCTAAGCCTTTGATTGTTTGGATACAAATGACTTCATTTTTAGACCGTTCTGAGACCACAATGCTATGACAGATGACATAGCACGCAGTCTATTTCCATAGATTTCAGTACCTGGTAGGCACTTGGGACAGTGAAAATTGATAGCATGTTTTCCTTTTACCTTTTATCTCTTCTCTTTATTGCTTTGTTACTTCCTCTCACTTTCCATCTCTCTATTTGTTCAAACTACTGTTTAATGTACTGTCCTAGAATAAATACAAGACTAGGAACCAAAGACTTACCGTTCTACAGCTTAATATCTGAATGACCTTGTGTAACACACTCCATGTTTACAGAACAGCTTCCATTTCTGTATAATGAAAAAACCCTGAATGGCATGAAAGCTATAAATATTTATTAATCTATAAGGGTTTTAGAAAGTTAAAAACAACATGAGGTCATTGTGACTGCCCTATTATACTTAACATCTTCCTGTGAGGTCAGACTCCTGACTTTGAACACGAGCAGGGTCTCTTAACAGATTTTCTTTCTTCTAACAAAATCTGAGTATAAAGTTTTCTTTTAAATAGATGCATATTCATATGAAACAATGCAATTGATAGAGCCTAGTTGGTAAGGTTAAAGAAGGAGAGCATAAAGATAATTATTTGTGTGCGTGTTTATGTGAATATTTGGGAGGAGGCAATGTGGGTATAGGGGTGGGTGCATGGTGAGGCCAGAGGTGAATGTTAGCTATCTTTCTCTATTGCACTCCATCTAATTTTTTGAGGTAAGTTCTTTCACTGAAGCAGGAGCTCAGCTATTTGGCAGGACAAGCTGGCTAACAGGTGTTATGTTGGCCTACTGGAGCTGGGATTAGAGATGCTTGCCTGTTTATGTGTGCAAGTGATCAAAATCCAACTCTACATGCTTCTACAGCATGGTTCTTACTGTGAACCCTCTTTCCAGTCCCCCCATGGATACTTCATGAGCACTGTAGTGTCTGATACTTGCCTGGGCACAGATACATACACAGTACAGACAACAGAAATTCTGACTCTGATAAAGTACGTTTCTAGAGATAGACTGACAGAGGAAAACAGGTTTTCCGTGGTAGACTTAATTCAGTAGCTCAGGATGTTCCATGTGTCTCAATCTCCCAGAGGCTATACTGTCTCAGGAATATGAAAATGGTAGAAAAGATGAAATCAAATAACCAATAAATAAATAAATAAATAAATAAATAAATAAATAAAATAAAGTTATCAAGTACTCTATTGCTTAGTGTATTTAGTCTCAGGAGTACATACTCAAACATCCACTGTGGAAATTAATCTAGAGGTTTTTCAGAACATCGAGAATAGATCTATCAAAAGACCCAGCTATACCACTGCTGGGCATATAGCCAAAAGATGATCCACCATAACACAAGGACACTTGCTCAACTATGTTCATAGCAGCTTTATTTGTAATATCCATAAACTAGAACAACCTAGATGTTCCTCAAACAAAGAATGGACAAAGAAAATGTGGTACAGTTACACAGTGGAATATTACTCAGCTATTAAAAACAAAGACATCATGCAATTTGCAGTCAAATAAATGGAACTAGAAAAGATCATCCTGAGTGAGGTAGGCCAAACCCAGAAAAGAACACAGGGTATATACTCATTCTTAGGTGGATATTAGTCACAAAGCACAGGGTAACCATGCTGCAATCCAGACTCTAAAAGCCAAGGAGGGCGCAAGGGAGCATGCTTGAATCTTACTCAAAAGAAGACATTAAATAAACACTTGAGGTAGATGGAGGGAGGAAACTGGGTAGGAGAGAGGGTGGGGGAGGGTAACAGGGGTGGAGATTGGGTGTAGGGATATGGGGGTGGAGATGATGGGGGAGAGGACTAAAAGAGAGAATGAAAATCCGTGAGCAGGGGCATCTCTGAGATAGGGAAGGCTCCTGGATCTCTATGGTGGTGACCCCAGCTGACACTCTCAGCAGAGAAGGGTTAAGGAGGCTGAAATCACTACTGAGAGACAATTCTCTCTTCTGAGAGGCATAATCCAGCAGGTGATGGAAACATACACAGCGACCCACAGCCAAATGATAGGCCAAGCATGCAGAGTTTTGTGGAAGAGAGAGAGGAAAGCTAGAGGAAGCTGGTGGGGTCAAGGATGCCACAAGAAGGACTACAGAGTAAACTAACTTGGGTCCTTGAGGGCTCACAGAGAGTGAACCAAGAACCGAATAGCATGCACAGTCTGAACCTAGACCCTCTACACGTATGTAGCTGATGTGAAGCATGGTCATGACATGAGTCCCTTAGCAATTTGAATGTGTAGGCGTGTGTGTGTGTGGGGGGGGGGTCTCTGACTCTGTTGCCTGTCTTTGTATCCCTTTCATCCACCTGGGCTGGGCTGCCTTGTCAGGGCTAAGTGGGAAAGGATAAATTTAGTCCTGCTGTGACCTGAGATGCCAGGTGGATTGGTACCCCTTGGAGGTCTCCTCTTCTCTGAGGAGGAGGAGAAGCAGGGTAATGAAAGAAGGGGACATGAGGTTGGGACTGAGAGGAGAGGAAGGAGGGGCCTGGAATCAGGCTGTACAATGATTAAATAAGTAAATAAAGGAAAAAATCTAAAAATAAAAGCCACCAGATAGGCAAATAGTCAGGTATTGACTAGAATTTTACTTAGCCTTACTTCAGAAATTTTTTGCATGCTCTAGCAAAGATAATCAAATCATCCTTACAGAAAGAAAACTCATTTCCACAGGCTGCTATTTGCTATATTTTTCCAAAAGTCTGTCATTACCACCTGTACACATTAAGTAATTATCTCTTGTCTGTTGTTTAAATAAATGTATTTTGTTTACATTACTCTGCATTGCTAAGTAAGAGATCTTTAAAAATAATTCATCTTGGAATTTTTTTTTAAAAATGTAAAAAGTCTGTAAACAGTAAATATAATTTAAGGAAGATTCATAAAACTGAAAACTAAAAACTGAAAAGATACCAAACAGGAGGAATAAAAACAGACAGCTAGGGGGTGAGTATGTCATGTTGTGTCACATATGGGTCACTTTATAAAAAATGGGAACAGGCTCACATGAAAAATAAGGCTTATTCCCTTTTGTTTGCTGTTTATAAATTATGGAAGAATGAGCTGGATTTGCCTTGGGCTGTGCTATGAGCAAGAAAGATAATATTCATTGTGTGAAGGCACTGAGAGATATACTGGCTATTTCTTAATAAGGTCATAATTAAGCACCATGATAATATATTAATTAAATGGTAATTCATTAAGTGAAAAATCTTAGGTGTCGTAGAAGATTCTTCTTAATGAAGCTCTATTCACACCTAGACATCATGCGCTCTAATATTTCATAGAGTTCTCCTTTTTCACACTATTTTTAAATAAGTTGAAGCAATTACAAAAATGCCATAGAAGATACAGAAATTGAGCTCGAATTTTAAGGTAAATGGTCTGTAAACCAGTGGCAAGATTAGTATTGAACCAATCAAATTGCTTGAGAAGCTCAAAAATATTACATCTTTCAGAAGTGCATCTCAAATCTAAATCTAGGAGTTACAGTTACACTCTCTTCAGAGGTAGCGAAATTCCATCGATTTAGGGATGAAGATTCCTGTTCAGTGAGATGTGCTTATGGGCTGAAACTGGACATATGGTTTGGCTAAGAATCTCTCAAGCATTTCTCAAAACCACTACTCCATAAAACAGCAACACTAGCATAAGCCTTGTACCACCTAGAAAGACGAATGACAAAAAAGTCATTGTTGGCAGCTCTCTGAAATCATCAACTCTGATACTCACTTCCAACTTCACCTATTCTGTTGGGTGTGGTTTTAAAGTGACTTTTTTTCATAGGCAGTCAGTATTAATTGAAAGCTTTAGGGTAATTTCTTGGGACTGCAGACCACATTCATCCTCCTATTCTCAGGTTCTTTTTTCTTATCCCACCCCAGATTCCTTATTCTCTCATGTTCAGATTCTTGTAGTAGGTTGTTACAAACTTTTATTGCAGTATTAATGTATAAATCTTAAATGCATAACTTGGAGAATTTTTATTAGGTGAGAATATCACTGCAAAACATTCACATCCAGCAGTGAAACAGTCATTGGAACAAAAAGAAAGTCTTCCTTAAGCCACCTATGTAATACCTAGCACAAAGGATTTGGTATACTTTTGACATTTGTATGCATGGAGTTATACAGTGTGCACTCCTGTGTGTCTGAATTCTTTCATGCAAGAGTAGATGTATGAGATGTGTCTATCTACATGTTCCATTGTATGATGGTATCAAATAATTTTCATGTATTAATCTGCTTATTATATACTGGTGCTGAGTCCAGTTTTCAGCTATTAGCAATAATAAAGCCATGAACATCATTTTACATGTATGTTTATATAAATATGAATATATTTATCTTTGGAAACATATTGAGATGTGACTATTCTAAGTCATAAGTTCTGAGTACAGTTAGCCTTAGTAGATAATGTCAGAAGTTTTTCTAAATAATGGTTCCAGTTTAAACTGCATCATTGATTAGAATTACAGTCTCTGTACTTACATCTGTGTTTGCAGTTGATAATGTTAGGCTTTACTTTGTTTTCAAAGTATTAGATTCTCCAAATGGTTGTTATGTGCATTCATCTAATGACTGATAATTTCTAATGTGCTTAAAAGACAAATTTGTGTCCGTTATGTAAAGTATTTCCTGGATATATTTTGGTTGCCTTGATTGACCTCCTATTGATTGTAGCTTTCTTTTTATGTTCTACTACATTTGTTCACCATTTGCATGCATTGCAAACCGATTCATCTCCCTGTTGTTGTATTTTAAAAGGATTAAACATTTTAATAAAATCTTTCTTATTGAGATTTTCTTAAAGCTGGGCATGATGGCACACGCCTGTGATCCCAGTGTTCTGGGAGGCACAGGCAGGTGGATTACTATGAGTTCAAAGCCAGCGAGCCCCAGACAGCCAAGGCTTCACAGAGAAACTCTGTCTGGAAGTTATTTTTTCTTAATATTTGTGTGCTTTATTGAAACTCACCTCTCTCAGATGATTTAAGAGTTTTTTTTTACATTTTTCTCCTTGAAATCCTATTGATTCATGACACAACTACTAGAGGCATGAAACTTACTTTAGGGTGTAAACTTTCCAGTCTGTCTCGTTGATAGTGTATTTCTAGTTTTATTACATTGTCATGGAAAGCTTGTCATATATTAAAAACCCTGATAGGTGATGGTCATTTTGACCAGTGCATACTTCTTTGAGTATGTTAACTTTGTAAAACTTGATGTCAGGTCATGCACCTTGACATTATTCTTAGATTCTTGGGACTATGCTTGTTCTTTGCATTTGAATATTAATTTATTAATGTCTACAAAATTACTTATCGAGACTTTGATCGAAAAAGGCAGCAAATATGTGAATAAGTTTGTAGAGAATGGTTGTCCTCACAATAACATACCAACCAAGTGGCCTGGAAGTGGTGATGCACTTCCAAGTGAGAGACAGAGAGAGGTATCCACTGAGTTCTACGCTAGCTACTACTCACCCTACAGAGTGAGTTTCAGGATAGTCAGAGAAATCCTGTCTTGAAAACAAACAAACAAACAAAAGCAAGCTAACCAACTCTTGGCTGAGCAATATTGCAACATTTAATCATTTATTTAGGTACTTCAGTTTTATAGATTTTAATACCAAATACGTTGCTTCTTGAACAAAATTATTCCTAAATTATTTAGAAGTAGATTTTTAAAATACTATAAGTCATGCATCCCAGAATAGTTTAAATGTTTACTACTGGTATATAAATATACCATTTCATACTACATTTTTAAAAAAATCATAATCAGATTTACTTAAGTTTTGTTGCTAGAATATTTAGTACAGAAATTTTATAGGCTCAGTTTGATGAGTTTGATGTCTGTCGTTACGTGAAATGTCAAAATCTAGGCTTTTTCATAACCGTAAAATTCCTTTATTACTCCTTTATAATCAACCTCCTAATCTGAGAAATCTAAAAGTTTACTTTCTAACATTATAATCTATTTGTTCTGTTCTTTAATTCTCTATAAATAAAACCATTTTAAAGCAGATTTTTGTATTAATGTCTAAATAGCATATAAAATGATAACATATAGATTATTATACTTTGCTTTCATTCACCCCCATTTCTACTCTTTTGTTTCTTTCCCCATTACATTCCTATCATTAGATAGTTATACCAAAATGCTTTTATTGTTTAAATATGCATTTGCAGAGGTTTGAGCTGATTACCTGATTGCAAATTATGAATGAACCTATTCCAAATTTACTTTTGGTGATAGTTCTGACACAGGTTGGAGGACAGTCCTCTTATCACTGTAAGAAAGAGTTGGAGAAACTGTGAGCATGGTTTTCTTTTTATTTTTGGAGAAAGAGATCACAAAGCAAACAGTAACCCTAAAATCAGAAACTGCAGGTATATACAAAAACACAGAGATCAGATCTGCTTGCATGGGAGAAACATCGCTAAATTCATATACAGTTGGGCACTCCAAAACGGTAATTTTCAGGTATCGTTGGAGTGACTATGACAGAAACTCCTGAAGCGTGGAGGGAGGCTTATATTCTAGACCTTCTGGTACAAAGCTTCAAGAAACCTACCACATTTCACATTCTCAAGAAAAATATAATAAGATAAAGATGAGATCCCCTCTGGTTCTTGTTAAGCAAAGGAAGAATAATCACTGTAAAATACATCTAGAGCAGTGATTTTCAACCTTCTTAATGCTGAGAACCTTTAATACAGTTCCTCGTGTTGTGGTGATCCCAAACCATAAAATGTATTTTGTTGCTATTTCATAGCTGTAATCTTGCTACTGTTATGAACTGCAATGTAAATATTTGATCTGGAAGATATTTAATATGTGATCTCCCCCAGCACACACACACACACTCCAAAGGGGGTCATGATTCACAGGTTGAGAATTACTGATCTATAGCCTCTTCAAAAGAAAGTCAAATTCTCCAGGGAAGAAACATTTTCAGAACCTTTGGTAGAAAAGGAAATTATTCTTAATCCAGCCTGTCATGTCTAATCTGAAGAAAACAGAGCTTTAAACACAAAGGGAATGCAGCAGGCAGGAAAGTCATTGATAAGAAAGAAAACTCTTTTAGTGGCACATACTTCTGAAAACTCCGTAAGGATGGTAGACAGCATCAAGACCTAGGGATACTCAAGATTTAATGCCAAAATAATCAAATGTTCCATCTTATTACAAAGTTAAGGCTCTGGCAAAATATTGGATTGCAGGTGAATGAATCATAATACACAAATTCACTGTGATAACACTTAGGAAAGTCCAAAGTCAACAGGAGACCAAATCAAAAAAGTAGAGTAAGTTGTAGCCTCCACTACCTAAGTCACAGCAAATGCTAAATGGGCATTTTTCAGGTAATATCAAGTTAAGTCTCTACATATCAAATTAATCCATAGACTTCATTTCTGTTCCTACTACACAGTTCAAAATTTGGCACACAATAAAAGTTATAACACATGGAAGAAGGCAGGACATAATGTTTGAAGGAACAAAACAAGCATTAGAATCTGATTCAGATATAACTGAGACGTCTGAATTATTTAAAAAATACTTTAAAATAACTGGGATTAATATTTTATGAGCTCTATTGAAGCCTGAGAGACAGGAGAGATTATGAAAGCACAAATGTGGAAACTGAGAAAGACTTGAAGATAAATTCAGCAACAAAAAATTATTGCAATAGGAAACTACAAATAACAAATATATTTGATGAGCTCATTATATTTGACCCAACTGAGCAGAAAAAAACAAGCAAACAAACAAACACTGAACTTGATGACAGGTCAAAATGACCTTCTCAAAATGCAATTCAAAGAGAAGAGCAATTAATAGGGTCAGAAAAAAATTAAGTAAATATAAAATGTTGAAACATTTATTCTTAATTGGAACATCAGAACAACAAAAAAAGTAGCAGAAGACTATCTCAAGTATTGATGGCCAAGAATTTTCCAAAACTAATAGCAGACAAAATATTTAGGAGTTTGGCCATGAATCTCAGCATCTGTTTTAATACCCTGCTAGGTAGAATCTTTCAGAGGCCCTCTGTGGTAGATTCCTGTCCTGTTCCCTGTTTTCTCCCTCTTTCAATGTCTAGCGTGTTTGCCTTTCTAAATGAGGATTAAGCATCTTACCCAGGGTCCTCCTTCTTGCTTAGCTTCTTTAGGTGTACATATTTTAGTATGTGTTTCCTATATTATATGTCTAATATCCACTGATACTCCAGCCAAGGACCAGTCATGGAGCTAAACTAGAACCTTTGCACAGATATAGCCCATGGCAGCTCAGTTCCAAATGGGCTCCCTAGTAAGGGGAACAGGGGCTGCTCTGACATGAACTCAGTGGCTAGTTCTTTGATCACCTCCCCTTGAAGGGGGTGCAGCCTTACCAGGCCACTGAGGAAGACAGTGCAGCCAGTCCTGATGAGACCTGATAGGCTAGGGTCAGATGGAAGGGGAGGAAGACCTCTCCTATCAGTGGGATGGGGGCAGGGCATGGGAGGAGATGAGGGAGGAAGTACAGGATATGGAGGGAATGGGGGGTACAGCTGGGATACAAAGTAAATAAAGTGCAATAAATAAAAAAATGGAAAAATAAATTAACAAACATTTAGGAAGATGAAACTAACAGCAACAAATTCTAAACCTTCAAACAGCATATTCAAAATTTAAAGAAATCTTAAGCCAGTTGAAGGGCATATTTCAAGAGATACAAGTAATGACAGGAATATCACAACAGAGATTGTTGAAGAGCACCAGAATAAAATGCCATACTTTAAGGTGTTGAGGGGGACAGGTTAATAAATAAAATAATCTGATAAATAAACTAATCATTTAAAAGTAAAGGAAATATAAAGATACTGTCAAAAGAATAAAATCTGAGGAAAACTGTGTTCTGTAGACCTGCTGCCCTTCAAGATATTAAAAGAAATTTTTTCAGAAAAATAAAGCAAGGGCCAAGAAGTCAGCTCAGTATGGAAGTGTCTCTGCATAGACATGAGTTTGTTTCCCCAAACCTGTGTACAAACTTCAGGCTTAGTGGAACATATTATAATCTCACTGGGAAGGTAAAGCCAAGCTGATCCCTAGGGCTTGATAGACATCCATTTGTTCCTACTTGGTATTCTCTAAGCCAGAAAGAGTTTGTCTCCAAAATAAGGGAAACAGCTCTTAATGACCAACACTTGAGATTGTAGTCTGATCTCCACATACATACATAAACAAGTACAGGAACATCTACATACAAACACATACCCACACGCAAAAAACACACATACATACACACGAAAAGAAATGAAAGAAAATGAAAATAATATGGATAAAAATATCAGTGCACATAAGAAGGAAAGCTCATTAGGAAAAGAAAATGGAAGTAAAATAAGTACTCATCTTTCTGCAGTCAATAAAAAAAATTAAAGTTAATAACAGTGTTTGTGATTATAAGTTTTTACTAAAGACAGTTCAACATAGGACAAAGGGAATAATTGGGAATAACTGGAAGTATTTTATCATCTACTTGTACCACATAGGAAAATGTATAATACTAATTTTAAATACATATATATTAGTTAAAACATATATTGTAAAATAATACAGCACTAAGCCATTTTTAAAGAATGATGATTGATAGTATATGTTAAGAGACACAATGGAATCACTTTAAAATCTTTAACTAAAAGATTTTTGTAGTTCCATACATTTGCCTGTAAATTGCATGATTTCTTTGTATTAATAGCTGAGTCATATTCCATTGTGTGAATATAACACATTTTCTTTATCCATTCTTCAGTTCAGAGACATTTAAGTTGTTCCTAGTTTCTGGCTATTACCAATAAAGCTGCTTTGAAAACAGTTGAGCAAGTGTCCTTGTTGTATGATGGAGTATCTTTTGGGTATATACCTAGGAGTGGTACAGCTGGATCTTGAGGTAGATCTATTCCCAGTTTTCTTGTAAACCTCCAAACTTACCTCCACCTACTCTGATTGATTTCCAAAGTGGTTGTAAAAGTTTGCACTCCCACCAACAATGGAAGAGTGATCCCCTTGCTCTGCATCTTCACAAGCACATGCTGTCATCTGAGTTTTTTTTTTAATTTTTTATTAATTACACTTTATTCATTTTGTATCCCCCCATAAGCCCCTCCCTCCTTCCCTCCTGATCCCACCCTCCCTCCCGTTTCTGCATGCATGCCACTCCCCAAGTCCACTGATAGGGGAGGTTCTCCTCTCCTTTCTGATCTTAGTCTATCAGTTCTCATCAAAATTCGCTGCATTGTCCTCAACCATGGCCAGTAAGGCTGCTCCCTCCTCAGGGGGAGGTGATCAAAGAGCAGGCCAATCAGATTATGTCAGAGGCAGTCCCTCTTCCCATTACTATGTAACCCACTTGGACACTGAACTGCCATGGGCTACACCTGTGCAGGGGTTCCAGGTCATCTCCACAAATAGTCCTTGGTTGGAGTATGAGTCTCTGGGAAGTTCCCTGTGTTCAAATTATCTTGTTCTGTTGCTCTGCTTGTGGAGTTCCCGTTCCCTCCAGCTCTTACTATTTCCCACTTCTTACATAAAATTCCATT
>NW_026586550.1:2329737-2329970 GCF_907164565.1 Psammomys obesus
AATGGAATTTTATGTAAGAAGTGGGAAATAGTAAGAGCTGGAGGGAATGGGAACTCCACAAGCAGAGCAACAGAACAAGATAATTTGAACACAGGGAACTTCCCAGAGACTCATACTCCAACCAAGGACTATTTGTGGAGATGACCTGGAACCCCTGCACAGGTGTAGCCCATGGCAGTTCAGTGTCCAAGTGGGTTCCATAGTAATGGGAAGAGGGACTGCCTCTGACATAA
>NW_026586550.1:2330070-2339713 GCF_907164565.1 Psammomys obesus
AGGTCATCTCCACAAATAGTCCTTGGTTGGAGTATGACCTGGAACCCCTGCACAGGT
This sequence comes from Psammomys obesus, assembly GCF_907164565.1. Taxonomy (NCBI): domain Eukaryota; kingdom Metazoa; phylum Chordata; class Mammalia; order Rodentia; family Muridae; genus Psammomys; species Psammomys obesus. Next base: position 2,330,128 of record NW_026586550.1, read on the forward strand.
GTAGCCCATGGCAGTTCAGTGTCCAAGTGGGTTACATAGTAATGGGAAGAGGGACTGCCTCTGACATAATCCGATTGGCCTGCTCGTTGATCACTTCCCCCTGAGGGGGGAGCAGCCTTACCAGGCCACAGTAGAGGACAATGCAGCCACTTTTGATGAGAACTGATAGACTAAGATCAGAAAGAAGGAGAGGAGGACCTCCCCTATCAGTGGACTTGGGGAGTGGCATGCATGCAGAAAGGGGAGGGAGGGTGGGATCGGCAGGGGAGGAGGGAGGGGCTTATGGGGGGATACAAAATGAATAAAGTGTAATTAATAAAAAATAAATAAAAGATTTAAAAAAATAGCTACAGAGTCAACTAATCTGGGCCTCTGGGGCTCACAGAGACTGAACCAACAACCAAAGTATGCATTTGCTGAACCTAGACCCCATGCCCATGTGTAGCAGATGTGCATCTGGTCAATATATAGGTCCCCTAACAGTGAGAGCAGGGGCTATCTCCAACTCTGTTGCCTGTCACTGGATCCCTTTCTGCTAGCTGGGCTGCCTTGTGAGGCCCCAGTGGAAGAGGATGTGATTACTCCTATTGTGACTTGAGGTACTTAGGTGGGTTGATACCCCTTGTGGGCTTCACCTACTCTGGTAAGAAGGAGAGGGGAAAGTGGAAGGAGGGGACATGAGGACAGGAACAGGAGAACAGGAAAGAGGGAGCTAGGACCAAGGAGTAATGAAAATAAATTAATAAATAAATGGAAAATATCTCTAGAGTCATTTCAGGTGTTCCTTCAATGTGTGTCAATAGGTGGCAGAGAGGAAAGAAGATACATCTACATTCAGTGTCTGACCTATAAACATCTGAACAATTGGTGGCCTAACATTTCCTGAAAAATGCAAGCCTGAGATGGCCACCAGTCTGGCACTAGGGAACAGGACAGGGAGTTAGCCTGAGAAAACCAGTGTGCTCCCAGAAGGGGAGCAAGCTGGAGGCTAAAGGAACCCCCACCTGAGACCACAGGTCCCAGGGAGATGTGAGTCTGAGACAGATGAGCCTCCCAAGGGGCCACTTAGTTGGGGCTGGCAAAAAGCAAGCCTGAGATGACCACCAGACAGGCGCTATGTGGTGTTGTTGGATATGTGATCACACTATGAACCCCAAGATTGTATTGTTTACTGGGAAAAAAAATAGCCTTTTTCTAGTTGTGGTATAGTTCAGCCCTAGCATATACCTTTAATCCAAGACCTTCCTGCTTGAATATTGTAACGTGTTGAAATAAACTTAAACATAAGTCAAGAGGTTGAACAAGCAACCAGGTGACAGGGAGTGAACATATGAAACAAACAAACAACAACAAATTAAAAAACATACAGAGTAAGAAGAAGTCAGAAGGACATATAGAGAGATGTACAGTAAGTAGAAGGAAGGACCGTTCAGGTAGGGGTTATTTTGAGATGACATGAGTTTCCTTCTGGAAATTCAGCTGAGTGGGAAGGTCAGCTGGGTGCTTTCCCTGCCTCTCTGAGCTTTCACCCCAGCACTGGGATCCTAAGGTTTTATTAGTAAAATTGAGTAATTGAAGTTTTGTTAGAAATAACAATGTGATTCAACAGGGAGCTAGCCTGAGATGATCACCAGTCCAGCACCATGCAGGCCTGGGGAGGCATAGACCATGCCCAAGATGACCCCTGCCTGGTGCCATAATACAAGACAATTTGTAGCACTCCTGAGACAACTCCAGACTCTAGATTCCACTAAGGGGAGCAAATAAACTGTGAAGAAATAGAAAGAGAAACAGAAGGATGTGGGCACAATGAACAGAGACAGAACTGGAGACTGAAGGATAGTGAGAAACAGCATGATATGTGTAGGGAGTGATGCCACAGACCATGGCCTGTGCTGCCACAGGGGTTAGGAGGGGGCACATCTGGGTCCTTTGAGCTGCAGCAGCAATGGTCTATTACCACCAAAGAACAGGTAGATGCCCCTGTTCTGAGCTGCTCTCTGAGGGCTATGCAGAAATGGTCCCACCCCTTACCAGTGTTATAGTAAAAGAATTGCCACTGAAACTCCAGTCTCAGTTAACTATGGATGGTTTATTGGGATCATTTTTCAAACTTATCGCAATCAGGGTGTCAGAAGGACTTGGGAGCCTAACTGTGACATCCACGCATTTTCCGCAGTCAGGTTATAAAGGCAAAAACCACAATTAGCTCATAGAGAGGGCTGGATGGTGGTACAAGGTGGTCAGTTTTGACTCAACTTATTTTTGCTAACTGGACAAGCAGTTCTAATTGACTCTTAATTTAATTGGTCCCAAGTAAGGTTAGGGCCAGCTGTGCTTATGGTTGTGACATTTCTAGAAACAACAAGGCCACAGAGTATGTTGAACATAAACATAGTCAACCTGAACTTGTACAGAGATTCTTTTATATCAGCAATAAGTTAAGATGATGTGGCTGGTGGGCCTGAAACAAAAATTGCTATACTTATGCCAGAAGGACCAGGCCTCACCACCTAGGCATAATGGGAGAGCTGGCCCTGGAGGCATAAGAGCAGGAGAACTAACTCCACCCCTAAGCAGCTGCTCTAATCTGGACAACAGGACACTGGGAGCCCTCATATTCCAAGAGTTTCTGATAAGCTGCCCTGAGTATGAATTTGGGAGAACTGGCCCTACCACTTGTCTCCAGTGAGGTGGCATGGACTAGGGAGAGATACCCTCCTCCCCCTTCATCCCTCATCCGATGAGGCACAAAGATCAGTCGCCCTCTCACAAGGCTGTTTATCAGATGACAAAGATCACACGCCTCTTAGAAGGCTGCCATCAGCTATGGACAAAGCATTCCCACATCCCACACTTGGAACTACAACAAAATCATATCATCATAACACAACCAAAACTTCCACTACATCCCACCCCTTGCCAACTATGGCAGGCTGGAGAGCAGGTCCAACAACATCAGAATGAGAGAGCTGGTACTGCTTCTCACCTGCCGCAGCTCTCAGGAGGTCCTGCACCTCACCTCAGCAATGCAGTAGTGCTTACCCTGGATGTGGGGGTTGTGGGAGAGCTGGCCCTGCCTCTTGTCTGCTCTGTGGTGGCAATGAGAGGGAGAAATCTGCTCTCCCATCCTTTTCTGCCCTCCCCATCGATTGCAGGTACCCCCTCCATGGGGAAAATGAGAGCAGGAGAGCTGTCCCTGTTCTCACCTGCTGCAGCACTGGGGAGAGCAAGCCCTGCACCTCACCTGGGCAGCACAGTAATGCTCATCCTGGTGCCATGGGTGCAGGTGAGCCAGCCACAAGAGTGTGAGAGCAGGAATGCCAGCCCTGCAGCTTGTCTTGGGTGGTGATGTAGACTAGGGAGAGATGTCCTCCTCCCCTCCCTCATCCCTTATCATCTATGACAGACGAGAGAGCTGGCCCCAGGGTCATGGCGGGAGGGGGAGAACATCAGCTAAAACACTCTTGGGTTTAGGTCCTGTACCTTGCCTAGGCAGCAATATAGGGCTGGCCCTGGTGGTAGCCAGCCCTGAGGACAGGAGAGTAAGAGAGCAGCTGAGCTCACCAGCTCAGATACCTTTGAAGCCAAGATTCAGGCTTTGAATTGGCCCACCTCAACATCAACCCTGTCAATGAACTGCTGGAGTGCACAAAAGGGCCTGTCCTACAGATTCAAAACTGCACCATCTCCATGACACAGAGGAACAACAGAACATCTGAGAGGAGCTCTGTAGTTCCAGTACTGATAGAGTAGAAGCCAGACGCTTCCTACCAAACTAGGAAGTCATTGCAACGAACATTTGCAAGCAAAGAGGGAGGACAAAAGGGTATACTGTGGGACACACTGACACACTACAGCTTCCACAGTGAGGCTTTTTCTGTTGATGAGGAGGGTGCAAGGGTGGAGAGTAGGTGTGAGGGGAAGGGAAGATGAGTGGGATTAGGGAACATGATATGAAATTATCAAAGAACCAATAGAAAGTAAAAAAATAAAATAAAGCTGTTCTGTTGTACACATCCAACACTCCCTCACCCCCTCCAAAAAAAAAAAAAAAAAAGAAAAAGAAAGAAAGAACTGATAGAAAAAAGCCTCTGGTAACATATGGAAAACAATTACAACCATGGTTGATATTAATTCATATGTAGCATTTATTATTTTAAATACAAATAGTGTAAAGATTACAAAAAAAGATTAAAATATTAGACATGATATCTCTTGTCTGTCATCTTAGCACTTAGGAAGCAGAGGCAGAAGAATCATAAAGTGGAGGGTGGTGTGGGCTACACAGTGAGATTCTGATTCTGAAAAACAAAGTGAAGAGGAAAAGAAGGCACAAATTATCAAAAAAAAAAAAAGGAGGAATATAGAATGACAGAGAAACACTTAAAGAGATGCTCAACATCCTTAGGCATCAGAGAGACGCAAATCAAAACAACCCTGGGATTTCACCTGACACCCATCAGAATAGCTAAGATCAAAAATTCAAGTGACAACACATGCTGGAGAGGTTGTGGAGAAAGAGGAACCTTCCTCCATTGCTGGTGGGAATGTAAACTTGTACAACTACTTTGGAAATCAATCTGACGCTTTCTCAGACAACTAGGAATAGTGTTTCCTCAAGATCCAGCTATACCACTCCTAGGCATATATCCAAAAGATGCTCAAGTACACAACAAGGACATTTGCTAAACCACATTCACAGTAGCTTTATTCGTAATAGCCAGAACCTGGAAACAACCCATCAACAGAGGAATGGGTACAGAAATTGTGGTACTTTTACACAATGGAATACTACTCAGCAAAAGAAAATCATGAATTTTGCAGGCAAATGGTGGGATCTAGAAAAAAATCATCCTGAGTGACGTATCCCAGAAACAGAAAGACACACACGGTATATACTCACTTATAAGTGGATACTAGACATATAATATAGGATAAATATACTAGAATTTGTACACCTAAAGAAGATAAACAAGAAAGAGGACCCAGGGTAAGATGATCAATCCTCACTTAGAAAGACAAATGGGATGGACATTAGAAGTAGGAGAAAACAAGTAACAGGACAGGAGCCTACCACAGAGGGCCTCTGAAAGACTCTACCTAGCAGTGTATCAAAGCAGATGCTGAGACTCATAACCAAACCTTCGGCAGAGTGCATGGAATCATGTGAAAGAAGGGGGAGTTAATATGACCTGGAGAGGACAGGATCTCAACAAGGACCAAATATATCAGGGCACAGGGGTCTTTTATGAGACTATTTCTCCAGCCAAGGACCATGTATAGATATAACCTAGAACTCCTGCTCCTGCTCGGATGCAGCCCACAGTAGCTCGTATCCAAGTGGGTACTCTAGTAAGGGTAACAGGGACTATTTCTGACATGAACTCAATGACTGGCTCTTTGACCTATTCCTCTCCCAAGGGAGGAGCAGCCTTGCTAGGCCACAGAGGAGGACATTGCAGCCAGTCATGAAGATACCTAATAAGCTAGGGTCAGATGTCCCCTATCAATGGACTTGAAAATGGGCATGGAGGAGATGAGGGAGGAAGGGTGGGGTTGGGAGGGAATGAGAGACGGGGCCATGGCTGGGATACAAAATAAATAACTTGTGATTAATATGAAAATAAAAATTATTAAAAAAATGGCCAACAACACACTCTCTTTAATAAACCTATTTTTAAAAGAACCAGAAGTTAAAAGCAGATGACTGGAGAAAGGCAAACTATTCTTCTAATTAAAAAAAAAGAAGAAAAACCTCTTTTAAAAAGTAGACTTGAGATTTTCCATGCTGCCCAGGGACGGGTCCCTAAGGTGTTGTTCTTGATTCCTGTTGTAACTTAACTGGAAATGTACACAATGTCCAGAGCCTTTGACGTCCTGCAGATAAAGGAGGAGGATGTCCTCAAATTCTTTGCCACAGGAACCCACTTAGGTGGCACCAAGCTTGACTTTCAGATGGAGCAATATATCTACAAAAGGAAGAGTTATGGCTCCTACATCATAAATCTGAAGACCTGGGAGAAGCTGTTGCTTACAGCTTGGGCTATTGTTGTCATTGAGAACCCTGCTGATGTCAGCATCATCTCCTCCAGGAACACTGGCCAGAAAGCTGTGCTGACGATTGCTGCTGCCACTGGAGCCATTCCAATTGCTGGCCCCTTCACACATGGGAGCTTCACTAACCAGATCCAAGCAGCCTTCAGGAAGCCATGGCTTCTAGTAGTGACTGATCGCAGGGCTGACCACCATCCCTTCACTGAGGCCTCTTATGTCAACCAGACCTCCATTGTTCTGTGCCACACAGATTCTTCTCTGTGCTATGTGGACATTGCCATCCCATGTACCAACAAAGTTGCTCACTCGGTGGGTCTGATGTGGTGGATGCTGATCTGAATATTCTGCATGTGTGACTCTATCTCCCATGAGCACCCATGGGAGGACATGCCAGAACTTTACTTCGACAGAGACCCAGAGGAGACTGAGAAAGAGAAGCAGGCTGGTGCTAAGAAGGTGGTGTCCAAGGAGTAATTCCAGGGCAAATGGACTGAGCCAGCTCCTGAGTTCACTGCTGCTAGCCAGAGGTGGCAGACTGGTCTGAGGTCATGAGGTGGCCTCTGTACCCATTCAGCAATTATCTACTGAAGCCTGGAATATCCAGCCAGCCACTGAGTTCTGGTTAGCAGCTCCTGCAGTGCAAGGTACCTTACCGAGTGGGTTGGAGCCACCACTGAGTGGTCATGAGCTCCTCTACAGACATCTAAGGAAGAAAAACCATGGAAGGAAAATAAAGTTCCTAAAAGCTGAAAAAAAAAAAAAAGTAGACTTGAAAACAAGAGGGAATCATAAAGGACAAGTCAATTCTCTAAAAACAAAAAACAAAAGAAGCAAAAACATGATAGTAACTATCGGTGAAGTTAACAATTGAGCATGAAACTGATAGATCTGAAGGGGAGGCAGACAAGGCCACTATTATGTTCAGGGACTTCAACGGCCTTCTGTCAGCAATTGATAGATCAAGTAGGCAGAAAATCAGTAAGGATGTCATTGACCTGAACAGCAACATCAATCAATTTGAATATTCTTTCCAACAGCTGCCAAACACACATTCCTCTCAATATCACATGAAATGTTCTCCAAGATGGACCATATTCAAGCTATAAAGCACACATTAACATTTTTTAAAAGTCCAAAATAATATAAATTATATTGTCAGATAACAGAGTAATTAAAGTAGAAATCAATAACAGAAAGAGAGCTGGAAAACTTCCAAATAATACACGTATCAAAATGTACCACAAAAGACACTGAAAAAATATTTGTCTCAAATAAAACAACTAAACTTGTAGACACTGTGTACTATCAGTATTGAAAAAAATATATATCCCATTAAAGGAGAGTAGTGGAAAAGCAAAATGGCACATAAGACCAGTAAACAAAGTTTCCAGCATAAAAACTAAATAAAAAGAAAAAGAAACAAAATGAGCTTAATGCAAGTTGGAAAAGGGATAATTAAATGATAAGAAAAGATGTCAGTGAAATTGTACTCAGAATAAAACCCATTTACTTGACAAATTGCCTGGATCTAAAATAAGTAAATCTAATATAAATATCAGTGTGGAAGTTTATTTATTTTGGGTATGTCTCAGTTTCATTTCTATTGTTGTGAATATATATCCTGAGAGAAAAACATAGAAGAAAGGTTTATTCATTTTATAAGTCCAGTTTATAATCCAACAGCTTAGAAAAGCAGAAGGGACTTGAAACAGCTGATCACATCACATTCAAGCTCAGAGAAAAATAAACACATAACATGCTTGCTTGCTTGTCTGCCTGCTTCCTAGTGCATGCCTCAACTTCTCTACTGGAAAGTAATTCAGGACCTCTTGCCTAAGATTTGGTGCTGTCCAGTTGACTAAGACTTCCCACATGAATTAATTCTATTAAGATAATAGAGATCTACACACATTCCCACAGTCTAAACCATGTAGATAATTTCTCACTGAGACTCTTTTCCCACCTGGTTGATCACTCAGGATACCCAGGGCTTGTTGCACTGAGCTCTACTGGAGGAAGGGAAGCCAGGCTGGGTGGGTGCAATCTAGAATCTCAGTGGGTGATGAGCACTCAAAAAACAGCCTTCTGGGGAGACAGCTTCAGTAAAGCAGCTCATTTAATTTGGGGGAACAGAGGCTATTTCAACATTTGGGAAGAGGGTAGAGGGTTTATTTGGGGGGGGAGGGATTACATCATTGGCAAGAGCCAAGATGTTAGTTAGGAATGCCTTATTTTCAAGAACAGTTCCAGGTGGTTGTTAGACATGACCTTATAAAAAAAGAGGAAATTTAACCTATAACCTGGATTCCAGGCTATGTGACCACCTCAACGGTGTCAGAAGTGGGGACCACAGGGCTACCCAGGGCAGGGAGGAAGCAGTCCTACTCCTGCTGATCTCAAGAGGATAAGATTTCTGGAGTTTGGACACCTCTCAAACATATTCTTGCTCCGGACCAGCTACCCAAGTCACAGCTCCCTGGCCTCACAGGTAGTTCAAGATGACAAACTTAACAATCACAAAACACGTTGCTCAATAAAAATTTGACAGACTTTTATAGTAATTGATCTGCTTGACTTTAAAAAAAAATGCTGCCCCAAAGTTTAAATGTTTATTCCAATTTTACTTGTTACATATAAAAAAAAAATAAATTCCTAATCTTTTCTTCTTTGGTTTGGTTTGGTTTTTGAGAAAAGGCCTCATTGTGTAACGTTGACTTGCCTTTGTAGATCAAGCTGGCCTTGAGCTTGCAGAGATCCACCTGCCTCTGCCTCCCACCTGCTAGGATTAAAAGTTTATGCCACCACACCTGGCTTCTTAACATTTTTTTAATTTAACTTTTAATAATTACACTTTATTCATTTTGAATCCCCCCATAAGCCTTTCCCTCCTCCCCTCCTGGTCCCACCCTCTCCCCTACTTTCTGCATGCATGCCCCTCCCCATGTCCTCTGATTGGGGAGGTCCTCCTCTCCTTTCTGATCTTAGTCTATCAGTTCTCATCAGAAGTGGCTGCATTGTCAGGGTTCTAGGTTATCTCCATGAATAGTCCTTGGTTGGAGTATGAGTCTCTGGGAAGTTCCCTGTGTTCAAATTTTCTTGTTCTGTTGCTCTCCTTGTGGAGACCCTGTCCTCTCCAGGTCTTACTACTTCCCACTTCTTACATAAAATTCCATTTACTCTGCCCAACAGTTGGCCATCAGGCCCAGCATCTGCTTTCACAGTCTGCATGGCAGAGGCTTTCAGAGGCCCTCTGTGGCAGGTTCCTAGGTTGTTTCCTCTTTTCTTTTTCTTCTGATGTCCATCCTCTTTGCCTTTCAGGATGGAGATTGAACATTTTAGTTAGGGTCCTCTCTTTTGCTTAGTTATGTTTAGATGTACAGATTTTAGTGAGTTTATTCTATGTTGTATGTTTATATGGGTGAGTATATACCATGTGTGTCTTTTTGCTTCTGGGACAACTCACTCAGGATGATCCTTTCCAGGAAGCACTTAAAGAAATGCTCAACCTCATTAGCCATTAGGGAAATGC
>NW_026586550.1:2342713-2355871 GCF_907164565.1 Psammomys obesus
GAAGCACTTAAAGAAATGCTCAACCTCATTAGCCATTAGGGAAATGCAAATCAAAACAACCCTGAGATTTCACCTTACACCCATCAGAATGGCCAAGATCAAAACCTCAAGTGACAAGACATGCTGGAGCGGTTGTGGAGAAAGGGGAACCCTTCTCCACTGCTGGTGGGAGTGTAAAATTATACAACCACTCTGAAAATGAATCTGGCGCTTCATCAGACAACTAGTAATAGCGCTTCCTCAAGATCCAGCCATACCACTCCTAGGCATATACCCAAAACAGGCTCAAGTACACAAAAAGGACATTTGCTCAACCATGTTTGTAGCAGCTTTATTTGTAATAGCCAGAAGCTAGAAACAGCCCAGATGCCCCTCAACTGAAGAATGGATGCAGAAACTGTGGTACATCTATACAATGGAGTATTACTCAGCAATGAAAAATAAGGAAATCATGAAATTTGCAGGTAAATGGTGGGACCTTAACTTTTTTTTTTTAAACTTAGTATTGTCAGTCTTTTATATTTTAGGCATAGAAGTAAGGTATTAATCCTTTAAAATTACTTGACTTTTAATGTTAACTTCCCAGATAAAAATATACATTAAATATCTCTTCCTATGCTTACCAGCCGTTTGTTTACCATCTGTTGAAACTGTCTAAGTTTATGGCCATTGTTTCATTAAAAAAAAAAAAAAAATTTACTCAGATTTTTTGGTTCTGTTGCCCTCCTTGTGGAGCTCCTGTCCTCTCCAGATATTACTATTTCCCACTTCTTTCATAAGATTCCCTGCACTCTGCCCAAAGGTTAGCCATAAGTCTCAGGATCTGCTTTGACAGTCTGCAGGGCAGAGCCTTTCAGAGGTTCTTTGTGTCAGGCTCCTGACTTGTTCCCTCTTTTCTCCTTCTTCTGATGTCCATCCTCTTTGCCTTTCTGGATGTGGATTGAGCATTTTAGCAAGAGTCCTCCCTCTTGATTAGTTTCTTTAGGTGTACAGATTTTAGTAGGTTTATCCTATATTATGTCTATATGAGTGAGTATATACTGTGTGTGTCTTTCCGCTTCTGGGATACCTCACTCAGGATGATGTTTTCCAGTTCCCACCATTTACCTGCAAATTTCATGATATCTTTGTTTTTTTTTATTGCTGAGTAATATTCCATTGTGTAGATGTACCACAATTTCTGTATCCATCCCTCCCTTGAGGGAAATCTGGGTTGTTTCCAGGTTCTGGCTATTACAAATAAAGCTGCTGCAAATATGGTTGAGCTAATGTCCTTATAGTGTACTTGAGCCTCTTTTGGATTTATGCCTAGGAGTGGTGTAGCTGGATATTGAGGAACTGCTATTCCTAGTTGTCTGAGGAAGTGCCAGATTGATTTCCAGAGTGGTTGTACAAGTGTACACCAGAGTCTTTCCTGAGACTGATACCCCAACCAAGGACCATCATGGAGATAATCTAGGACCCCTGCACAGATGTAGCCCATGGCAGTTGAATGTCCATGTGGGTTCTATAGTAATGGAAACAGGGACTATCTCTGACATGAACTGATTGGTCTGCTCTTTGATTCAGTCTCCAAGTGGGTTCCCCAGTAATGGGAATAGGGACTGTCTCTGACATGAACTGATTGGCCTGCTCTTTAATCACCTTCCCCTGAGGGGGGAGCAGCCTTACCAGGCCACAGAGGAAGGCAATGCAGCCACTCCTGATGAGACCTAATTAACTAGGATCAGAAGGAAGGAAAAGAAGACCTCCCCTATCAGTGGACTTGGGGAGAGGCATGCGTGCAGAAAGGAAAGGAAGGAAGGGATTGGGATGGGAGGAGGTAGGGAACCACAGGGGGGATACAAAGTGAATAAAGTGTAATTAATAAAGCAGTAAAAAAATAAATCCTAATAAAAGCACAGTATAGTTTCCCAGAGTTGAAAGCAGTTAAAATAATTATACATATGACTTTTAATTATGTTAAATGTTTTCTACCATGTTCTCTATTTTCAGAATCTTTGTAGACTGGAATCCACATGATTTCCTTGTCTGACAATTATGAAGCTTTGCTGAACTGCTCCATTGTATTTCTTTGAATAATAATAAAAAACAAAGTAAAAAAAATTACTTATTGTTGTTGAGTTTTATAAGTTTTTATGTAAAATAAAATAATTTCTCTAGAATATATATATATATATATTCTAGAGTATATTTGAGTATATTTCCATACTCATATATATATACACACACATACAGTCATTTGTTTCTAAAAATTTTGTTTAGGTACCTTAAGAGTATACTGGACTGCAGAGATTACTCAGTCAGTAAATTTGTTGTCACTCATGCATAAAAACTTGATCCCAGATCTTGAGTCCCCAAATAAAAGCTGAGTATGGTGACATGATCTTACAATCTTAGTGTTAGAAGGTGTAGGGAGGAAGATTTCCTGGAGCTTGCTTGTCAACCAGTCTACCAGAGTGGGGAAAGTCCAGTTTTAGTAAAAGACTTTTTCTCAAAATATAAAATTAACAGAGAGGAAGCTACATGACATCAATCTCTGTTTTCTAAATACATGAGCATAACAACACATGACAAGCATGTATTCACACAGAGAAAACCTTTTTTATAGGAAAAAGATGATTGTATATACAGAACTATGTGAAAGTATAAGTTAAAATAAAGGACAAAATCCTATTTGTTTCTTATCCTATTGCATTAGATAAGAGTTCTATTACATGTCTAACTAATAACATTAAGAACATTCATTCTTTCTTGTTTTTAATGTTAAGGCAAATTATACACTTTTCTAATGTTAACTACAACTTTCACTACATTCCTTTGTATGTCCCTCATCTTATTCACAAAAATTTATCCCGATACTAGCTTGTCAAGACCTGTTTTGTTTTCTCAAGTGCTGGTGACAAAACCTGGGCCTTTACATATATTAAAAAAAAAAAAGCACTATACAGCTGAGCTATATTCTCTTTTTTAACTTAAACATATGGCTATTAAGTTAAGTTTTATTTTTTTTGCTCTTTTTTGTTTTAGGAAATGATGCAGTTTTGCTTTTATAGGTTTTTTAATATGTTCTGGGAAATATTGAATCTGAATTCTCACAGTGAACTCCACATGATGATAACCATTTATACTTTTTATACATTACTGAATTTCAGGTGCTAAATTTCTATTAAGTATATTTGTGTGTGTCTATGAAATTATTGTTCAGTATTTCCCCGTCCTATAACACCCATTTATTTTTATAGAAACAAATAAACTGATTTACTAAAAGGAGTTGAGACTTACTTCATCAACAGTATATGATAGGTAGACTTTTTTTTTTTTTTAATTGTTTAAAAGAATTCACCAGTGAAGCCCTTAGGACTTAAAGAATTCTTCTGAGAAAGTGTTTAGTTTAAAACATTTCAAATGTATTTTAGTCAAGTTTTTCTTTTTTTTTTTTTTTTTGGTCATTTGCCTTATACAGTCTTTGTTAATTTATAATAAAAGGATTTGCTTAATTTGGCTCTTATCATTCTCTATCAATCATGTAATGTACTTGAATAAACATATACACAGCATTAACTCATCTGTGTATCCAAGATTTACATTTTCTAACTTCAGAACATAGTGTACAAATTTTCTTTTATTAACCCTATTTGTTTATATCCCACAAAATTTTCTATATCATGATTCAAATATCTATTGTACTCAAAATATCTTTCATTTTCATTGTGATTATTTTTTGTACACTCTCCACTAGTTATCCTCTAAAAGTTTATAGTTTACAGTTTTGGGGATGAGGGAGGGGTTGAGTTTTGGTGCTATGCTAGTCTGGACTTGTTATACAGCCTACACTGGCATCAACCTTATCACCACACCCAGCCTCAACTTCTGTTACTGGTGTTTTAAAAATAAGTTTCTTGTTGTTAAAGGAAATATTTTATATTGATTTCTTTAAAGTTATTGAGAAGTAGTTCTGTGATCCATCTTAGTGAATACACACTATGAAAAAGAAAAAAAAAGAAAGAAAACATACATTGATGTTAGTTAAATACCTAAGAAATGCCAATCTGTTTCACATTGGTTGAGACTGATCTATTCTCTGTTAACTTAATTTTATGTTTGCTTATTCTATTGTTTTTGAGAGATGAAAGTTTTCTTCCTCTCCAAATTCCATTCCTCTTACTCTTTATTTTATTCCAGCCCCCGACTACAGCAGGCATATTCTGGAAATCTAAAAGCTACTCTGGTCAAAGAAGAAGGTAAGCTTACTGCAGATTAGGTTAACTTCTCCCTTCCCTCCTCCAAATCCAATGCCCCAATCTCAGCCCACCTCTGCAGCAGACCACCTGCTATGACATCTTCTTCCTCTCTGCACCTTTCTACAGTGGGTTACCCAGTTTTTTCCCAAACTTTCTTCTCCCCATCCATTGTTTTATCCCAACCCCCCACTCCAAAAGGCATCGGAAGCTACTTAGTGTCCTCCAAGGGAGTCTCACTGGGGAAACAAACTAGTCTGACAAGTAGGCCACATGCTTGCCAATAAACGGACAATAGAAAAAAGAACTCAACAGCATTTTTGGAGGTTTCTTATAATATAATTTCAGGGCTTTTATATTTTTTAATTATTTTTAGCTTATTTCATTATTATCCCTTTGTTTTCTAATAGACACAAACAGAGTAAGTCCAGATAGGTGGAAAGGTAGAACTGGGAGGAAAGGAGGGAAGAAAAATCATAATCAGGATATATTATGTGAGAAAATAATCTATTTTTAATAAAAGTCATAAAAATAAAACAAAATGAATGAAAGTTGAAATATTTATAATAATGAATTTGCCTGTTGCTTTCTTCAATTCTATGGACGACTAGAGCATATTACTTAAACTGCTTTTAAGGAACACATACACTTTGGATTAATATATCTTATATAATGAAAAAACAGAGCTATTCATTTTGCTAAAATTCTTATGTTTATATCGTATGATCACCTTTGTAATTCACTTCCTAATGTTTTAGCCATGATGTATTCTTTCCCAGAGTTTTGAATTTAATGTGCTTCATCTTTAGATTTAAAGAATTATTTCTGTAAGTAACACATGTTTGCGTAGTCTTGGTGTCTCACAATCCCTGCCTATACTTTGCTTTTCAAACGAGTGTTTAAACCTAGGACCTCACACAGACAAGCGCTGTTCCACTCAACTAAATCCTCATCCTTTGTCTCTGCCTCTTGATTGAACTGTGGAAATTTTGTATTTTACACAATTAATCACACGTTCACCATTTTACGATGTCACATGTTTGGGTTTCGCCTTGTTATTTTCTTCTGTGTCATTTTTGTCTGTTTATTTTTAATATCCTAGTTCATTTTCACTGTTGGATTATTGGAGTATTTCTTTGTTTTCATTCAGGGTTAGTGCTTAAAAATTCACTTCTTTTACTTCTCAACTGTTAATTTAAAATAACATAGCATTCCATTCCTTCCTATTCTTTCTACTCTTTATCTTTCTATCTCTAAACATTTTGCAAACTTCAAAACACATTGTCTTTGCTTTCAATTCAAACCAGTAATTAAAAAAAAAAAAACTTTTAGATTACAGAGAAAAAAAAAAAAACTTCTACATTTTCCATTTATGGCATAGGAAGAAAAGGAAGAGTTTATTTTCTGGATCCACATTTTAACTTCATATTATTTTCACCTTAGATGAGGAGCTGGCATTGCCATTCTGATAGAGCAGGCTTTCTGATAATCAAACATCTCTATCTCTTTTTGTAAAATCTCTCAGTCTTTAAGATTTAAAAATTGTTTTTAAATTTTTGTTTATAAAGTTATAAGTGAACAGTTGTTTTTTTCTTTTATTTTAAAGTACTTTTGATTGTCTTTGGCTGCACTGTTGTTGATGATGCTGCTGTTATCACTGTTGCTTTAAAAGGTATCTTTGGCTGTTCCCATTTATCATCTGCTATATATAGTATGTCTCTTTCTTCTTCAGTACGTTTTAATTATCATTATTTTCTCTTTGCCAATTTCATTGCATTTTTCTATAAAATTTTCTTGATTTGCTATATCATAAAAATGAGAGTCTTACATTTTACTTTATAAATTTTGACTATCTGTTTTCTTGCCTTATTGCACTGGGTAGAACTTTTACTGTGATGTTGAATAAAATGATGTTTAATTTTTTTTATGTGATCTAACGCGGTAACAAAAAACAGTTCAGAAAAGAAAGGACTTTTTTAACTCATAACTCTCATTTACAGTACATCTAATGTGTGTAAATCAAATGACAGGAACTTTAAACAGTAAGTCACATCACATCTTTAGCCAAAAACAGAGATGAATACTTGCACATTTCTATTTGCTTACTTGTGCTCAGGTTGCTTCTTTTCTCTCTTTTCCAGTCTGGACCTTAAACTCAGAAAATGGAGCAAGCTACAGTAGGCTGAATATTCCTGCAAGGCAATCAAAACAATCCACCATGAAGACTCTTTTCTAAAGTTACCTCAATTTGGCAATTAAACTAAGCATGACAAATGATAATAATCAGGAATTTTATATGATTTTTAATTTCTTAAAAAAAAATATGGTTAGGAACACACCCTCATTCAAACTATACAACCAAGTACTTGCTTGTTTAAACTCTTCTTTGTAAAAGAAATGAAGATTCTCAAAACAGGGATTGAAAGCAAATATGGGGGAGGTATAAAAAATCAGTATTTGAATTACACAATAGCCTTATGCCTACATCTGCATTTACACTGCTTCATCTAAAACAGTAGCTATAATCTGGGTGTAAATGACACAGATTTTTTTCATTCATATGTCGATTTCAACTCTTCATATTACAGTAGAAAAGCCACAGCCTCACCTTTAAGTTCAACACACTTCTGACATGTAACCTTTGCTCTCCAACCTATCAGCATTCATTGACTCAAGAGCTTCACTTAAGCACATTCAACGACAGACTGCATTTTTTAGTTGAAACTTTCATTAGCAATACCTTCATCAAATAACTCCAAACTCTTCATATAGTTGCTGTGATTCAAATATTCTCTAGAGAGACCTTCAGCCACAATTATTACTTAATAGTTACATTAGGCTGAGTAAAACAAATACTGTGTTAGTAGGTGATCCAATGCTGATTGGTATTAGTTAATATCAGAAAGTAGAAAGTAAAGGTACTTATGCCTCATCAACCAATTAACGTAGGTACCAGTGGCCCACATGACAGCATCCACAATCTGGATGATAGGGCTGGAAGATGACATGAAGAAATAAATATATCATAAGCCCTGTCTTGGGAAGGGTATTTCTCAGTGACTGCCTGTGACATTTCTACTTAGATTTTCTTGGCAGAAATGTATTCACCTGTGTATTCCTAACAGCCAGGGATGTTGGAAGGTGTGGTAAACACTTCACTTTTACCTCTTACCAGCTGGTTGTCATGGCTCTGGACTCTGTGATTCATTGTAACAGCTCATATATACACCCCTCCTTATAGTTCTGTTTATAGTCTCTGACACAGGTAACTGCTTTCTGCAAGTGTCTGAATATTTCTCATGTCTCTTGCCCTGTGGAGATTTTGTTGTTTTGTTTAAATTTATTTTTATTTCAATTTATTCACTTTCTATCCCAGCTGTAGTCCCCTCCATCATCCCCTCCAATCTCCCCTTCCCTCCCTCTTCTCCTCCCTTGCCACTCCCCCAGTCCACTGATAGGGGAGATCCTCCTACCCTTCCATCTGACCCTAGCTTATCAGGTCTCATCAGGACTGCTTGCATTGTCTTCCTCTGTGGCCTGGTAAGGCTGCTCCTCCATTAGGAGGAGGTGATCAAAGATCCAGCCACTGAGTTCATGTCAGAGACAGTCACTGTTCCCATTGCTAGGGAACTCACATGGAGACTGAGCTGTCATGGGCTACATCTGTGCAGGGGTTCTAGGTTATCTCCGTAAATGTTACCTGGTTGGAGTATCAATCTCAGAAAACATCCCTGTGCCCATATTTTTTGGTTCTGTTGCTCTCCTTGTGGAGCTCCTGTCCCCTCCAGGTCTTACTATCTCTGCATTCTTACATAAGATTCCCTGCACTCTGCCCAGAGTTTGGCTATGAGTCTCACCATCTGCTTTGATACCCTGCTGGGTAGAATGTTTCAGAGACCCTCTATGGTAGACTCCTGTCCTGTGCCCTGTTTTCTCCCTCTTCTACTGTCTATGCCGTTTGTCTTTCTGAATGAAGATTGAGCATTTTACTCAAGGTCCTCCTTCTTGCTTAGCTTCCTTAGGTGTACAGATTTTAGTATGATTATTCTATCTTATATGTCTAATATCCACTTAAAGTGAGTATATACCATGTGTGTCTTTCTTTCAATACCTCATTCAGGATGATCTTTTCTTGTTCTCACTATTTGACTGCAAATTTCATTATTTCCTTGTTTTTAATTGCTGAGTTGTATTCCATTGTAAATGTACTACAATTTTTGTTTCCATTCCTCAATTGAGGGACATGTGGGTTGTTTCTAGCTTTTGGCTATTAAAAATATAGCTGCCATTGAGTTCATGTCAGAAACAGTCTGATTGGCTGGCTCTTTGACCCATGCCCCCCCCCCACACACACACACAAAGGTAGGAGCAGCCCTGATAAGCCACAGAGGAGGACTTTGCAGCCAGGCCTGAAGGTACCTGATAAACTAGGGTCAGATGAAAGGGGAGGTGGACTACCCTTATCAGTAGACTTGGAAAGGGGCAGGGAGAAGATGAGGGAGGGAAGGTGGGATTGGGAGGGAATGGGATACAAAGTTAATAAACTGTAACTAATATTTAAAAAATTAAAATTGTAAAGAAAAAAATAAAAATTTCTCCACATCCTCTCCAATAGATAAATAAATAATAAAGCTTCCACGAACTAAACATCTACATGTAGAAAAATGCAAATAGATCCGTACTTATCATCCTGCACAAAACTAAAGTCCAAATGGATCAAAGACTTCAACACAAAACAAGACACATGAAATCTGTTAGAAGAAAAAGTGGAAAAGAGCCTTGAACTCACTGGCACAGGAAACAACTTCCTGAACAGAACACAACAGCACAGGCTCTAAGAGCAACAATCAATAAATGGGACCTTATGAAACTGAAAAGCTTCTGTAATGGAAAGGTCACTGTCATCAGAACAAAATGACAGCCTACAGATTGGAAAAGGATCTTCACCAACACTATATCTGACAGAGGGCTGATATCCAGAATATATAAAGAACTCAAGAAGTTAGAAAGCAACAAATCAAGTAAAACACTAAAAATGGGCTAGAGAGCTAAAGAGAGAATTGTTTTGTTTTTTTAACAACTCTCTCACTCACTTGTTCTTTCTTCCTCACTTTATCTCTGGCAGAGTTTTAGTATTGCATACCCCCAGGCTACCTCTAATTTACATTCCTCCTGTCTCAGCCTTGAGAGTAAGGATGTGTGCTACTTTGCAGGTCTCCTTATCTCTTTTGACCTCCCTCATGGAATCTCTAAGGAAGAAAATGTTGGTAGTTTTTTTATAACCTCAGATGCAGTGGAGTGCCCCTGCAAGTAGCTGTGTTTTGTTCCTGTGTACCCCTGGATCTTGGATAGTACAGAAAGAGAGCTACTTGCAGTCTGGTGCTCAAATTTCCCAAGGACACAAAACCTGCTTTTATAGTCCACATGAATTACAAAGGACGTTTTAACCAAGGCAAGTATTATGACTTTTGTTTAGTTTTCTAGACCACAAGTAATCTTCCTAATAGTTTTAGCATAGAAAATTGAAAAGAAAAAGACACTAATTTCAACCTATTAAAAATCACTTGCCAGATGTTGTAAAAAGAACCACTAATGAAAGGTCTCTCTGGAGAGTCTAAAAGTTTCTTTATATTCAACCTAATGCTCTTTAAAAGAATATCACATTTCATAGACATACAAAGCACTTGAGTCGAATTAAAACATTTAAAAGATACCCTCTGAATTGAAGTGTGAGAACTGTTTTTGATATTTACCTATTTTCCTAAGAGGACTCTTACTTCTCTCTTCCAGAAACTGAGTAATTTTTCCCAGTTTGAATTGATGCCATTCAACCTTTTTAATTAGCCCCATAGTCAGAACATTGCACTCGGGATACAGGTGAGGTTGAGTCAACAGCCACACTTGGAGTCTGTTAGGGCATTATGAAGCAAGCAGCTAAACTATATTTAAAGTTATTTTTATCTCCATCCTATCCATGTCCTGAAATCAGAAACAGAGTAAGACAAAGTAATTAAATATTGTAAGAGGGCAGCTTCATAAAAAATCAGCTGTCATCATTTTCTATTCTAGATTCAAAACCATAATTCATGGATACAATCTGGTAGAAAGCAGACTTAAAAGAAGCCAGAAACTGAGTTTTATTTAAACCAATGAGGTATAATTGTTAAAACTTTATCTTCACAAATAACTAAACATTTTCCTTCTACATAATTTTCTTCTCAAACCAACTACTTCATGGTTAAAGTTTTCGTTCAGAGCTATAGCTTGCAAAAGCTCTTTTCCTGGTTATTCATGGCAAAGTGATTTCTTTCCTCACCTTCATGATTCTGACACAATGAGGTAACTTTGGACATTTGTGTGGTAACTCTTTCTCCTCACTGCTGGGAAACCATCATGAGCTGCTTGGAGGAAAGCAGCTAATGAAAAAACAAAACAAAACAAAACAAAAAAAACCTCAACTCAACACTGAGATTAACTGTAGGTTCATATGTTAAAAAAAAAATGGGCAATTTTACATTTTCTCCCTCACCTTCAATTTAAAGAAAGAATATTCAGCGAATTGTGATAGTTAAGATACATATTTTAAAAGCCCTTTAATCTAGGGAATCAGGAAGAAAATCATTGGCGATATGACAAAGACTCACAAAGGGGAAAATCATCTGCAAAATTACTGCAGAAAGTAGAGAATTAAGATCGGTGATGAACTAGCTTTGATAGTATCTAGCTGAAACTAAAATATTGCCGGGCTAACTTTTCTAGCAGTGTAGATAGGTTCTACTTAGGTGCTGAAAGACTCTTCTCTGGTTTCTACATTGGATTTTCCTAAGCCTTATAATGTGCTATAGATTAAAATGATAGTAATTAAGATATTCAGTTAGAATTGTCTGTACTGACAGCCCTCACAGGGAAGATGACAAATGACAGGGCAAAAGCCAGAAAGTCACATTGCCTGTACACAGTAAATTGACACCTTTGTAACTGATCATCTCACTAAGAAAAACAAACAAACAAAAAATACAAAAAGACTTAAAGTCTCTTACATCCATATTGGTTTCTGCAATTACTTATGTGGGGTCTGTGAACCATTATTATTTTCCCTCTCTCTCTTACCCCATATTTCAGCCTTGTTATTCACAGGTTTGCTGATTTTACCTTGGCCTTTCTCTCCACTTTCCTGAGAATTCTCCTGACCTTTATGTATCTCATCATCTTGAGTTTCCATCTTCCCTCTGTCATTTATGGTAAATAAATATTTCAGCACTCACAAGTTACATGGAAAGAGTCACTGGACCTATTAGAGCAATGTAATTTGGCCTCTCACATCTCTGTCCAGGTGATACATGCTATGCTCCCCTGATAGCATGAGACATGTTTGAAGTGTTTACAAGTTTCCCAAATCACTTATCATGAACCTAGGCAGCTATGGCTAAGGTTTCTTGTTTTTCATAAATTCTGAAAAATAAACAAGATATAGATGGTTTGAAAAAACAATTTGTTTGCCAGAGGAGAAGAAAAGTTGTGTCTGTTAAATCATCCTGCTTCATCTTGAACTTAAAAGCCATCTTACAGTGATAACTAGGTTCATTCGTATTTACAATTAAAACTGTGTCTTAAGGATTGGGCTAGGCCCCTCCTGTAACTTCAACTACAAATGATTCTACACTGCCTGTTCCAGGAAATGGCAACCATGTCTTTGTTTCAAACGTTGTTATGACCATCTTGCAACCTTACTTTTGTTTCGAAACTACCTATTGTTTGACTACCTTGTTATGACCACTTGGTGATGTTCTGTTTCCATAACTGCACCTATTTGCCTGCCAAATGTCCCATTTGGAAACCCCCTACTACTGAGCTACGTAACAGCTTATCTTCCACACAGCCAATGCTGACCACTTGAACCCAGCCTTAAGGGGAAGCAGCCCATGTATACAAATTTAAAAAAAAATTCTTTAATTAATTGCTTGCTTTAATCAATTTGGCCATGATGGATTCGGTCAGTCATCTTTCTCCTTTCAGTTTTGATATAAACAGTGTCAACTCAGAAAGGTGGGCAGACTCAGCTGAACCTCATGTCTGCTCAGTCTGTGGCCACTCCTCTAGAGGAGGTATACTGTCTCATTAAAGGAATAATTATTCCACCTATCTCCTCAGCATAGCTAAAGTAAACGTGACTTCCTAGTATGGTCCTGCCTTCCTAAGGAAAGACCATGGACCCTGTACAACTGGAATGTTAGCCTCTACCTTTGCCAGAGAATCCATTCCCTTAACCAGAGTGTGCTAGATAATCAACCAAAGGTTCAATCTTAATGAAATACGCTTTTGCTCAGACTTACAGCATAAGCACTATCTTTTTAGTAGCCATATGTGTTAGGATTGTGCAGGTTAGTTCCGTGTGCTGATGTTATCTGGAGATATTGGAGTTCAATAGAAGACCACATGAATTCCGAGATCCATGCTTCCCCAAACAAGAAATTGGGTGGGATACATGGATAGACAAAGAAACAGAGATTTTATTAACAGAGAAAGGGCTTCAAAGAGATGAAGTGGGCCAGAGAAGGGAGAAAGATTAGAAGCTTAATAAAACAAGTACCTAGTAGACTGGGACCTTTATATGTCATTTGTGTCCTGCACACTGTTTTATGAGCATGCTCTGTTGTATGTGGGTCTTGGTGAGTGAGGTTTCCAGTATTCCTCTCTGTCAATTGTCCTCTTTCATATGCTAATTTTTACCTCATTCCCTATGCCCCTGATACACTAAATTAAAATAAAGATTACCAGAACCAAGAGTAAAACAAAATTAGATGCTAGGCCCAGACAAAATTCCATTTATTACAATCATGGTTCCCAAGTGTGTTTCCAACACCCCTAGGAAGAAAGAAAGAAAGAAAGAAAGAAAGAAAGAAAGAAAGAAAGAAAG
>NW_026586550.1:2355881-2395446 GCF_907164565.1 Psammomys obesus
AAGAAAGAAAGAAAGAAAGAAAGAAAGAAAGAAAGAAAGAAAGAAAGAAAGAAAGAAAGAATATCCATGGTCAAAAGCTAAACAGATCTATTTACTTTTGAATTCTTTGTGTCTTTAGTATACAAGTCACTGTTGGCCCTCAAAATGGTTGACCAAAACCTAAGTTCTTCTAAACTAATTGCATTGTAAAACTACTCGATCACAAAAATCATATTGGACATTTTTCAAATCAAAAGTGTTCCAGAGAGCAGTTTGGAAAGCTACACTGAAGTTCAACAGACAATGTCACCAATGGCTTTATTCGTTATTGAACTATTATGCTATTCATTAAAACATCAAAGTAATATAAAAAACAGCAATGTATAGGAAACCTCATTTAATCATTTTACAAAACCTGATATCAAAAGAGCAAACCACAAATTTATCAATGTGTGTATGCAGTTGGTAATTGAAAGTATGACAAATTCTCCTCTGTCTTTAACAAATATACCTAAATTTTGCCTTTCTCTGTTACCATGTGTCAGTCTCTATAACAACATGTTACAGATAATTAATTCATTAGTAATGAAGCATCTGCATTGTAATTCTTTCTCTCCTAATGCTAAAAAAAATGCTCTAGAGGATGTCTCAGTTCAATTTTTTTAAAAATAAATAATGAAAAAGTGGAAAGGACCAAAATAGAAAATGTGGCTTTGTGTCCAAGCACTTAACTTACACAGAAACCTACCAGAGTAACTGCCTACTTTGCTTTTACATTGGAGTATAAAAATTTATTTTTGTATAACAAGCCTCTGCTTTTTATCCTACTTGTCCATGATCAGGTCTTTCTCTGCGTTCTCATTTTATCAGCCTCCAATCCGAAGCTCATGATAGCTTTTTACAGCTCCTGTGCACTGAAATCACTGAAGCATCTTACTCTCACACAGTAAAGCCTCCGTGTAACATGTGTCATGTTGTAAGCCTGATACTACTCGAAAACAAGTAGAAATCATACATGAACTGAAAGCTGACATGCTTCTTGAAGCATAGCTCAATGGTAATGCAGCATTTTAAAGACACATTTAACAGAAAGGAAATAATTTCTGTACCTTCAAATACCATACATAATTTCTAGCAGTTTTAGAGCAGCTAAATTTTATTAAAGGCAGAAACGTTTAATTTCTACTTTTGTAGTGCGAAAGATGCATTTTTAGAAATTTAATAGTCATGTGTTGATATCTGCAACTTTTTTAAGGGCTGAAATAAATGAGGAAGCCATCTTGTTTTCCACATCACTGGCTCTAGCATGCTATAGAAGATCACCATGACAACAGGAGCTGGTTTGTCTGGTGTGAAAACAACAGTATAGGCCTCATTTCCTAAATGCATGTTTCTACTGAAGTAGAATCACCAATTAAGAGACTCTTTTCCACCCTTGGGGGCTTCACAGATGTAACTGGTGATGGGGAGCTTGCTGGTCAGCTGCTACACCTCCAAACTGTTGATTATCAGAAAATAAGAGGACTTTCTTTAAATTGTTACAAAAATGCAAGCCTACATTCTGAATTATTCCACGTTAATGCTCAAAACCAATAGACTTGCTTGAAATTGTGAGCTACTGTCTTTCTCATAACTTCTTAAAACTCTATCAAGCCTTAAAAAAATAAGTATTCTGAATATTTTTTTAAGTCCTTACATTATGACATTATAGTACACAGTGTTATCTTTCCATGGCACATGTGTGAATAACAAATATAGAGCAGAATCATGAAATTGAGTTTTTTTTTAAAATGTGAATCCAAAAGTGAAATTTAAATATCTATTTAAATGTATTTCTATACAATGCCTTTACAATTTAAAGCAAGTCAATCCAAAGCAAGAATTTTTAATTACCAAAATTCAAAACAGAATTTTCTTTGCATTTAGAGGCCAAAACTATTTTGATTTAAATTTGTTTTGATTTTAAGAGGAGAAATATACATTTATATTAGAGGACAAGAAACTAGCAAATGTACCTCAAATGTTTCTCAATAAACATAGCAATTTTTCAAATGCCAATCAATATTATTTTTATATACAATGATAAATAACTGTTTATCACCTTAAGGGATATGATTGTATGAATTTCTCTTTTGTGTAGTGACTTCATTGGTGGATATTTCAGTTTTGACATCTTACTATCCTTCTTACAAATGCAATGTTAAAAATACACAAAGGATATTGCTCACACAGTGATGATTTTTATACAAAGATAAAATATAAGAAATTCAAAGAAATTAATTCTGAAGTAAAACCACTTATTTCTATGAAAAAGCATATGATAAAGACATATGTTTTTAAATAGTGATATCCAGGAATTATGTGTCCCAAATTCATAGTACACACTGATAAGTTTTCTAATGTGTGTTTGTATATTTAACTGTTTCTTTGTATAGCTAATTAAATGTTTGTTGTAAAGTCTCATGGGAGGTACATTTGCATATACCTTGTTACAATGGCTAAACACATTCTCACTAAGTATTGCCTGATGAATAGATATTTCACAAATGCTTTCCATGGACACAGCAACAAACTCCAGACACGTGTGATTATGACTGTAGTTCAGCCAGTGTTCTAGCTACATAATTGGACTCCTTTAGGAATCACTCAGCTGTTTATGAGAGGTTAGGAGGGCAACACTGCATTTTAACTCTCAATGTTTAATGAATTTGAATCCAAAGATATTTTAGTGTGAATTCACACATTTCAGATTTTAGGAGAAAATATTGTATCAGATATGAGAAATAAATCATCAGACTCAAATGGGAACTAAAAGCTGAACAAATAAAAGAATAAATTTTACTTATTCCTTCATCACACAATTGTTGTGGGGAGTATGACATGGTATAAAGAAAAGGAGTTCCATCCAGTGTTAGCTTGAGAGCAAAACATCATGCAGTAGTCCAAAAGAATAGTAAAGAAGTTAGGAAGTCACTTTTCTAACATACAAGTCATATTGGCATATATATGATCAAAGCTGCAAAACTGTGATGTGTCCTTAGTTCTAAAGACACAACATAAAAGCAGAAGTTTCTTCTCCATTCATTTTCTATGAGTAATTGCTGTGCTAATTAATAAGCTCCCAACACATTCAAATTAAACCTTTGCAATCCAAATACTCTTTTGCTATTTATTTCACATTTCTAACTTCTTTAAATATCTGACTTCCTAGATGTTTTTAACATGCCCAAATTTAGCATCGTCTGTAAATTTAATTAATTTTTTTTAAATCATTCTTTCTGGTAGATAATTTTTAAAACCCTAAATAAGGACTTTGGAGGATATCTTAACGGTGGGGAATTGTCTGGTAGGTCCTGAGTTCTAGTCTCAAAGTTAGAAAACTAAAAACTATTACACATAAAACCATGAAGAGCTCCTGTCAAAGTCTACAGTATTTTGTCATCAAATGCACTTTACCTCACAAAACAGTAAGATTACCAATGATGCTTTTAAAATGCCAGAGTTGCACGGACCCTGCATTTATGCTGAAAGGATTCCTGGACATTTCTTTCTTTTTTTTTTAGAATCACAGATTTTTTTTATTTCTTTTCTTTTTCTTTTCATTATTCATTTATTTGTTACTAGAAGATCTGGTTGATTCACAGTGCCCACACGGTGACCTACAACTGTCTGTAACTCTAGGTTTTTTTTTTTCCTGTTTCTGTTTTTTTTTTTTAATTTTTTATTGATTACACTTTATTCATTTTGTATCCTCCCATAAGCCCCTCTCTCCTCCCCTCCCGATCCCACACTCCCTCCCTTTCTGCATGCATGCCACTTCCCAAGTCCACTGATAGGGGAGGTTCTCCTCTCCTTTCTGATCTTAGTCTATCAGTTCTCATCAAAATTGGCTGCATTGTCCTCGACCATGGCCTAGAGGATCCTAACTAAAATGTTCAATCCCTATCCTGAAAGGCAAAGAGGATGGACATCAGAAGAAAAAGAAAAGAGGAAACAACCTCGGAACCTGCTACAGAGGACCTCTGAAAGCCAGAAGAAAACAGGAAACAACCTTGAAACCTGCCACAGAGGGCCTCTGAAAGTCTCTGCAGTATAGACTGTCAAAGCAGATGCTGAGCCTGATGGACAACTGATGGGCAGAGTGAATGGAATTTTATGTAAGAAGTGGGAAATAGTAAGAGCTGGAGGGGACGGGAACTCCACAAGCAGAGCAACAGAACAAGATAATTTGAACACAGGGAACTTCCCAGAAACTCATACTCCAACCAAGGACTATTCGTGGAGATAACCTAGAACTCCTGCACAGATGTAGCCCATGGCAGTTCAGTGTCCAAGTGGGTTCCATAGTAATGGGAAGAGGGACTGCCTCTGACATAATCTAATTGGCCTGCTCTTTGATCACCTCCCCCTGGCTCATAACCATCTATAATGAGATCTGATGTGCTCTTCTGGTTTGCAGGCATTCGCTCAGAAAGAACACTGTATGTGTAAAAAATAAATCTTTAGAAAAAAAAGAGGAATAACAAAAACCTTCTAGTCATCAGGCTTGCAAGCAGGAGCCTTTACCTACTGAGTCTTCTCACCAGTCTTTTTAAATTTTATTTATTTACTTATTTACTTACTTACTTACTTATTTTTACTGATGTATTTTAAAAATCTGAAGCCACTGAATTAAAAATAAAAATAAGCTGAGAAAGAAATTTGGGAAACTATACCCTTCACAATAGCCACAAATAACATAAAGTACCTTGGTGTGACTCTAACCAAGCAAGTGAAAGACCTGTTTGAAAAAAACTTCAAGTCTCTGAAGAAAGAAATTGAAGAAGATATGAGAAGATGGAAAGATCTCCCATGCTCATGGATTGGTAAGATTAACATAGTGAAAATGACCATCCTGCCAAAAGCAATCTACAGATCCAATGCAATTCCCATCAAAATACCAACACAATTCTTTACAGACCTTGAAAAAACAATTCTCAACTTCATATGGAAAAACAACAACAACAAAAAAAAAAATTGCCAAACCATCCTGTACAACAACAGATTGTCTGGAGGTATCTCCATCCCTGATCTCAAGCTGTACTACAGAGCAATAGTAATAAAAACTGCATGGTACTGGCATAGAAGCAGAAGGGTGGATCAATACAATTGAATAGGAGAAACAGAAATAAACTCACACACCTACAACTACTTGATTATTGACAAAGAAGCCAAAACCATACAATGAAAAAAAAAAAAAAAAAAAAAAACCAGCATCTTCAATGAATGGTGTTGGTCTAACTGGATGTCTACATGAAGAAAAATGCAAATAGATCCATTTTTATCACCCTGCACAAAACTAAAGTCCAATTGGATCAAAGACCTCAACATAAAACCAGACACACTAAATCTGTTAGAAGAAAAATTGGGGAAGAACCTTAAACTCATTGACATAGGTGACAATTTTCTGAACAGAACAACAGCTCAGGCTCTAAGAGCAACAATCAATAAATGGGACCACATAAAACTGAAAATCTTCTGTAAAGCAAAGGACACTGTCATCAGAATAAAATGACAGCCTACAGATTAGGAAAAGATTTCACCAACCCTATATCTGACAGAGGACTAATATGCAGAATATATAAAGAACTCAAGAAGTTAAAAAGGAACAAATCAAGTAAAACACATAAAAAATAGGGTACAGAGCTAAACAGAGAATTTTCTATAGAGGAATATCAGATGGCAGAAAAACACTTAAAGAAATGCTCACTGTCCTTAGTTATCAGGGAAATGCAAATCAAAACAAAAACTCAAGTGACAATACATGCTGGTGAGGTTGTGGAGAAAGGGGAACTCTCCTCCATTGCTGGTGAGAATGTACACTTGTACAACACTTTGGAAATCAATCTGGCACTTTCTCAGACAATTAGGAATAGTGCTTCCTCAAGATCCAGCTATATCACTCCTGGGCATATGTCCAAAATATGCTCAAGTACACAACAAGGACATTTGCTCAACCATGTTCATAGCAGCTTTATTCACAATAGTCAGAATCTGGAAACAACCCAGATGCCCCTCAACTAAGGAATGAATACAGAAATTGTGGTACATTTACAATGGAATACTACACAGCAATTAAAAATAAAAAAATCAGGAAATTTGCAGGCAAATGGTGGGATCTAAAAAAAGATCATCCTGAGTGCAGTATTCCAGAAGCAGAAAAATACACATGGTATATACTCACTTATAAGTGGATATTAGACATGTAATATAGGATAAACATGCTAAAATCTGTACACCCTAAAGAAGCTAAGCAAGAAGGAGGACCCTAGGTAAGATGATCAATCCTCACTCAAAAAGGCAAATAGGATGGACATCACAAGAGGGAGAAAACAGGAAAAAGGACAGGAGCTACCACAGAGGGCCTCTGAAAGACTCTACCCAGCAGTGTATCAAAGCAGATGCTGAGACTCATAGCCAAACTTTGGGCAGAATGTAGGGAATCTTATGTAAGAATGCAGAGATAGTAAGACCTGGAGGGGACAGGAGCTCCACAAGGAGAGCAACAGAACCAAGAAATCTGGGCCCAGGGGTCTTTTCTGAGACTGATACTCCAAACAAGGACTATACATGGAGATAACCTAGAACCCTACCCACCGATGTAGCCCATGGCAGCTCAGTGTCCAAGTGGGTTTCCTAGTAATGGGAACAGGGTCTGTCTCTGACATAAACTCAGTGGCTGGCTCTTTGATCACCTCCCCTTGTGGAGGGAGCATGCTTACCAGACCACAGAGGAAGACAATGCAAGCAGTCCTGATGAGACCTGATAGGCTAAGGTCAGATGGAAAGGAAGAAGGGCCTCCCCTATCACTGTACTTGGAGAGGAACACAGGAGGAGATTAGGGAAGGGGGGTGGGATTGGGAGAGAGGGAGGGGCTACCGCTAGGATACAAACTGAAATAAATATGAAAAATTAAAAAATTAAATTTAAAAAGAAAAATTAAAATAAATAAAAATAATTATTCATATATGCAAAAGATAAATATATACCATATATATTATAATATATTACTAAAATTATATTTCAACCAACTGTATATATTTAATGTATGTGTTAGAGTATGCATGCATATTCTGCTCTTACCAAGTCAGTGGAGATTCCACCCAATGTGGAACCTAGAAAGTCAGGAAAGAGGGTAGTCATTCATTGTTTTAAATACCAATTTTAATTCATCATTCTGCTGTGCTATATACGGAACTCAGGTTCATCAACCAAGAGGCAATATAACTTAGGAATAAAGATGAATTGATGTGGCTATAGTTGCTAACATCTCTGTGTCTTTAAACTTTTAACCTACTTGTTGAATATCAGTATCTTCACCTCACAAAAGAGTAACACAGTAGTATCAAGTTCTTCAGCTCTGTAAGAATTGAGTGAGGTGTTTGGGTTAGTTTTGTTGGTTTGTTTGTTTTGTTTTCTGAGACAAATTCTTGTGGGATAGCCCCAGTCGGCACTGAGAACTCTTCCTGTTCTGTTTTTCTGTTTCTACCTTCCAGAAATGCTGTGGTTGTAGCTGTATACCACCGTGTCCAGCCATTTTTGCAATTTCTGTAAGGTGTTTAGAACAGATCTTTGCAATGTATGAAAGAACTGTAAGTTTAGTATTTAATTAAGTAATGAGGTCAATATAAACTTATTACAAGATAGTCCCAGATATATTAAATCTTTAGAAGAAATAAAGTTATAGGAAAGCCAATAAATAAAATAGTATAAATTACATATAGCTATATAAGCTAATGAACAAGAACTACTGAATGCATTCCAGCAAGCAGTGTCCTGATTTATATTCCAATTGAATGGAGAAACAAACTAAGATGTATGTATAAAGTACTCTTTACAATATTCTCTAGGTAAAGCAACGTGAATCAGCAAAGAGAACAAAATCTTCACCTTGGGTGATGCTCCAGGTGGTGGTTGAATGAAAATGGACTCATGTGGATTCACACTAGTTGTAGGTGTGGCCTTGTTGGAGGAATATGTCACTGAGAATAGCCTTTGAGGTTTCAGATGCCAGGCCATGCTCATGTATCTCTTTCTTCCTGCTGCTTGCTGACCCAGATGTAGACCTCTCGGTTACTTCTCTAGCACCATGTGTATCTGCATGCTGCCATGCTCCCCACCATGACAACAATATAAAAAACCTCTGAACCTATAATCCAGCCCCAGGTAGAGAAATTTTAATACAGCAACATGGCTGCTCTACTAAGGGATATTTTAGGTCTATGTAATCTAGGTAGAATACAGACGTGCTCTTAGTACACATCTTTCATCCAAAACAATGAAAGTAAGATTAGTTTATAGAAGGAATCAGTGATATTTAAGAGTGACATGTAGAAGAAGATATCAGAATATGGAAAGATCTCCCATGCTCATGGATTGGCAGGATTAACATAGTAAAAATGGCCATCTTACCAAAAGCAATCTACAGATTTAATGCAATTCCAATCAAATTGCCAACACAATTCTTTACAGACCTGGAAAGAAAAATTCTCAACTTCGTATGGAATAACAAGAAACCCAGAATTGCTAAAACAATCCTCTACAATAAAAGATCTTCTGGAGGTATCTCCATCCCTCAACTTAAGCTGTACTATAGAGCAACAGTAATAAAAACTGCCTGGTACAGGCATAGAAACAGAATGGTGAATCAATGGAACCGAAAAGAAGACCCAGAAATAAACCCACACACTTATGGACACCTGAGCTTTGATAAAGATGCCAAAACCATACAATGGAAAAAAGATAGCATCTTCAACAAATGGTGCTGGTCTAACTGTATGTCTATATGTAGAAAAATGTAAATAGATCCATACTTATCACCCTGCACAAAACTGAAGTCCAAGTGGATCAAAGACCTCAACATAAAACCAGACACATTAAATTGGTTAGAAAAAAAAAAGTGGGGAATACCCTTGAACTCATTGACACAGGAGAAACTTCCTGGACAGAACACCAACAGCACAGGCTCTAAGAGCAACAATCAATAAATGGGACCTCATGAAACTGAAAAGCTTCTGTAAAGCAAAGGACACCATCATCAAAACAAAGTGACTGCCTACAGATTGGGAAAGAATCTTCACCAACCCTTTATCTGACAGAGGGCTAATATCCAGTATATATAAAGAACTAAAGAAGCTGAAAAGCAGCAAACCAAGTAATCCAATTAAAAAATGGGGAACAGAGCTAAACAGAAAACTCTCTGTAGAGGAATATCGAATGGCAAAGAAACACTTTAAAAAATGTTCAACCTCATTAGCCATTAGGGAAATGCAAATCAAAACGACCCTGAGATTTCACTTTACACCCATCAGAATGGCCAAGATAAAAAACTCAAGTGACAACACATGCTGGAAAGGTTGTGGAGAAAGGGGAACCCTCCTCCACTGCTGGTGGGAATACAAAATCATACAACCCCTCTGGAAATCAATCTGGCACTTTCTCAGAAAACTAGGAATAGCACTTCCTCAGGATCCAGCCATACCACTCCTAGGCATATATCCAAAAGAGGCTCAAGTACACAATAAGGACGTTTGCTCAACCATGTTTGTAGCAGCCTTATTTGTAATAGCCAGATCTGGAAACAACCCAGATGCTCCTCAACTGAAGAATGGATGCAGAAATTGTGGTACATCTACACAATGGAGTATTACTCTGCAATGAAAAATAAGGAAATCATGAAATTTGCAGGTAAATGGTGGGACCTGGAAAGGATCATCCTGAGTGAGCTGTCCCAGAAGCAGAAAGTCACACACGGTATATACTCACTCATATAGACATAGAACATAGGATAAACCAACTAAAACCTGTACATCTAAAGAAACTAATCAAGAGAGAGGACCCTGACTAAAAAGCTCAATCCCCATCCCAAAAGGCAAAGAGGTTAGACATCAGAAGAAGAAGAAAACAGGAAACAACCTAGGAACCTGCTACAGAGGGCCTCTGAAAGGCTTTACCATGCAGACTATCAAAGCAGACGCTGAGACTTATGCCCAACTGTTGGGCAACGTGCAGGGAATCTTATGAAAAAAGTGGGAAATAGTAAGATCTGGAGAGGACAGGAACCCCACAAGGTGAGCAACAGAACCAGAAAATTTGAACACAGGGGTCTTCCCAGAGACTCCATACCCCATCCAAGTACCAGGTATGGAGATAACCTAGAACCCCTGCACAGATGTAGTCCATGGCAGCTTAGTGTCCAAGTGTGTTCCATAGTAATGGAAAGAGGGACTGCCTCTGACATAATCTGATTGGCCTGCTCTTTGATCACCTCCCCCTGAGGGGGGAGCAGCCTTACCAGGCTACAGAAGATGACAATGCAGCCACTCCTGATG
The DNA here is from genome assembly GCF_907164565.1 of Psammomys obesus. Classification (NCBI taxonomy): domain Eukaryota; kingdom Metazoa; phylum Chordata; class Mammalia; order Rodentia; family Muridae; genus Psammomys; species Psammomys obesus. The sequence continues at coordinate 2,366,232 of NW_026586550.1, forward strand.
GGATCTGATAGACTGAGATCAGAAGGAAGGAGAGGAGGACCTCCCCTATCAGTGGACTTGGGGAGGGGCATGCATGAAGAAAGGGGAGGGAGGGTGAGACTGAGAGGGGAGAAGGGAGGGCCTCATGGGGGGGATACAAAGTGAATAAACTGTAATTAATAAAAATAAATAAATTTAAAATAGAGTGACATCTAACTGAGGGGGCTGACAAAGTGATGAATCAGAGAAATAATTAACAAAATGAGTCAGAGATAAGATACACCCAACTCTCTAGAGAACAGCTCAGGAAAGAGAAGTTACTTAATGGAAACACAGGGAGAGAGGAGAATAGTAATTGTAGTGGAGTAGGGTGCTATTAGTAGGTAGTGTGTGGGCCAGTTTGACCAGGACCGTTTTATAGCAGAGACGAGGAGCCAGAGAATTAGAAGGCACCAGAGATCAGAGCATATGGACAGAGTTAATTTGAGGCCAACCAGAGCAATTCGGTCAGAAGCCCAGAGAGAACCCAGATTAAATCAGTCAGCTTGGAGAGAAATTTGGGAGAGAACAGCTGAGTTGAACCACCCAGCAAGAGTTCAGAAAGAGCTAGAAATGGTAAGCTCGTTCATCAGTAAGTCTCAAAGGCTGAAATGTTCTGGGCCAAAATTAGCAGACAGAGACTGAAAGCTGAAGCCTTCAGGGTTCAGTTTTGCAGAAGATTAGACTGTACAGATGCTCAAGCTAACAATCCTCATCCTAGGAATGGCACAATCAGAGAAGGACGTGCCCTGGGCTCAGCCCAAGACTTGTATTAGCACAGCTTGGATACAGCTCTCATCTCATCCCCTCTTCAGAGGAAATAAAAACAACATTTTTAGCCCCTAATTAAATGTTTTTCTTTATAAAAGCTGCCATAGTCATGGTCATGGTCACAGCAATAGAAACCGTAAGACACGCTAATAGTCTCAGTACAAATTGCAGATGCAGGATTTGGAATCCATATCAACCTGAGCTTTTCACATATCCCTTTTCTGATGTCTGTAGGTTCAAGTCCAAACTGACTGGCCATGAAATATCCTACACAGCCTGGTCCAAACTGTGTTTCCTATTCCCTCCTCCTGTGCCACCAAGATACCTCGTTGAACTTCTTCCAACATTCCAGCAACCTCTTGTCTAGTGGTGGGACAGACTAACTGACACTCTCAAACTTTTTCAGGGGAATTTGTTCAACCTTAAATTACTTATGGGAAAACAGCTTATCAAACACATCAGTACAACTGCAGTAATAACATAAACTCATCTGCCATGAGTTCAGGTGAGGTCATCTGGTGAGTGAGATCAAATCAGATCAAGGTCAGCATGAAATGAGTTAAGAAAACTTACAGTGCTTAGAACCTTTAAGATTTTGAAATTGTAAATAAAATGTCAATGGCATTTGTCACCCAAATACTTTATGTTCTCCCCTGCCTCTGTAGAATTTTGTCTCCTCTATTAATATTCACTCTTCAAAACCCAACCCAAATATAATTATGCTGATATAATTTGGGAGCGATGAATGATATGTTGAAGACCAACACTCCCCCTCACATTACTTTGAAGGAATTTTGTGACAATTTTTTAGTTTACATGTAAGATCCTACTTTTACCTTTTAATTTTTTTTTTTTTTACTTTAGGTAGCAGAGATTTCTTTTTATATAAACTACCACATGGCATAAACTCAGTATCAATGGCACAATACTGCTAACCTATGATCATTTAGGAATATGAAAAAATACACAAATGTGAAAAAAATCATGAATAATTTGTAAAGTGGATCACCAACAATTGCCTCTATGAACTATGAGTGGTTCCCATAATATCAGAAAGGTTGAACGTATACATGCATATATTAAGAATATTAGTAGGTGATAATTAAGCAAATATGTTTATAAATGGTGATCTGAGCTTAGTGAGCATACTAAGGAAGCGACCTAGGTGGAGTTGGAGGGAACTGGTTATGGCAGAAGAAAGGAAAGATAAGGCCAAATGCGAAGGGTGGGTATGCCCCAGTTCTAAAGAACTCATAGCAACACAGAAGGATTTTACTCTACAACAAAATCAGACTTCAGGATTTTTATGGTCCTATATTGGACAAGGAAAAAACAATAGAGTGAAAGTGAGCAATAAATCCTTCCATGTTGATATGTTGTGTTTTGGTAACCAAACAGTTTATACTGACTGATATGCAAAACGATTTCAGGTGAACGGTTGATGAAGGAAATAATTCCTCATTCCTGTAGAGTGAACCATGGAAAACAAATACAGGTAACTTTATTTGACTATGAGGCAGTCAAATCAATGAAAAAAGTCAATATTTTCTAAAGAAAAATGTAAAATTGAAGGATGCATTTTGAACATGTTGCTTGTGGTTTATCCCAACTTCAAGATATTACTGATGTTACTCTTCCCAAACTATGTTGCCTCTAATGTGATTTCTAATTTCTTAATACTAAAGAGCAGTAAACATCGGGGAAGCAAGATGAGAAGTCAGCGGGTAAAGGTACTTGCTGCCAAGCCTGACAACTTAAGGCCAGTCCCCAATGCTCACATGGTGAAAGTAGAGAACTACCACTTGAATGTTTTCTTCTGAAACCTAGGTGTACAACACACATATAGATGCACACACACACCCACACACATGCACAGGCACACAATATACATGCACACAAACACACTTACACACATTAAAAAAATAGTAAATTTTTATATCACAGTGGTTTTACCAGCAGTAAACCTGTAGGTCACAACTCCCACATGGGTTACATATTAAATATAAGATATTTACATTATAATTCTTAACAGGAGCAAACATACCATTATGAAGAAGCAATGAATAATTTTATGGTTGGGGTCACCACATCATGAAGGGTGGCATATCAAAGGTGGCAGCATTAGGGAAGTTGAGAACCACTGCTTTGGACATTTCTGTAGTATAGGTTTGATAGCTATCATGAAATTAGTTCATTTCAATGGCTTTGGCCTAATAAAAAGCCTAAATATTTACTATAGCTGATTGGATCCTACAGGGTTTCTATCTAGTGGGTTTCCCTATTCTAATGTGAACATTTTATCCCCACAAATAATTCTGAAATTCAGCGTGAGCTGCTACAGGTATGTCTGGTCATTCCTAGGGAATGAGGGTACATACAGCATTTGGGTACTAAGAGACCATGGGACACCCCATATAGAATTAAACCAAAGGTAGGAAGAGGATACACAGACTTCTTTTCTGGAATTCTCTGTGTTCAATGAAATTGCACACTTGTGAAAGTATATTTCTCTGTGCCAACTCCTTTTTCTCTATAAGAACTGGTATCACAGTAAATGGTTTTCTCCCAGTCAATCAGGAGTCTGTGTCTCCAGCCATGACTTGTTAATACTGGTCTTTCCCTAACTGACCTTACTGATTCTTTTGAGCCAAGCTACCTTAGAAACCAGTTCAGAATCTTATATAATGATGTAAGAAATGGTTTTCGGGAGCCATGCTGCAAAAACATATACCACACTGATCAAAATAAAAACTCCTTTTTGCTTGAACAGTATAAGTAAATGTTTCAATTAAATTAGCAAATCAGCAGAAGTCATTCCTTTCTTTAACTAAAAGTTGGTTCTGACCTTAGAATAACACCAGTATGTTAAAAATCCATTAAATTCTTAGCTCTGATTTGTTGGTATGAAGTTTATTATTATTTAATCACATATATTTAATTCATATTTAGATTATATTACTGCAACTGATCCATATCCTTTCTGAAGCAAAGAGGAACAAAAAATAAACAAAGCTTGCTTCATAAAATTTAAATGAATCTACACTCAGGAAAGTACAATTATGTATTAAAGTTATAGGCTGGAAGACCACTACAATTACTTTCCTTTATAGCCAGCAAAAGACCTTGAAAAATTTTAAGCAGAATTTGTACATTTTCAAGGGTAATTGTACTCAAATGGTTCTCCATCTCACAAATTCATATTTTGGTTCTCTGTTCTTCTGTAAATATATTTAGCACAATGTTATGATCACTATGGAATGTGAATATTTTTATGATGATTACCTATATGGTAAAGGACAACTAAATAGAGTTTCTAAACCTTTATGAAACCTCTTGTTTCATTAGCACACACACACCTGCAAAGACATGCTAGCTCATTTGTACCCCATCCTAAACCTGAACGAAGTAAGTGATGATGTCTTTTCAAATGTTTCACCACACTGAGCACAAAGTCGATGAGTGTGCATAGCGAGCCTACCTGAACAACACTGCTGTGACCCAGCCAAGACCGGGGACATACATTGTTTTCTCCCGGCTTAAGCAGAGACAGCATGATGGATGGCAGAGCTATCATTTTCAACAAAAAGAAAGCACACCACTTCATCAATTGGACAAACTTTCTTATCTGTGAGTTTAAAGATGAATTTGTCAAAATGATCTTTATATAAGGGACAGCAAGCTCCATAATGTCCCCATAGCAATTTTACAGGCGATATAGATGCATTCCACATAGCTATTCCTTATATTGCTCTGACACAAGCCAAGTACACTTTAAAAGTTGTAGTTGTATAAAAGCATGAGGTCAGGATAAAGTTAGGAAGTGGAAAGCAAAAGGAAGTTGGTGAAAAGAAAAGGCATAAGGGTGTGTGTTTTCATTCCATGTCTTGCCTAAAAATACTAAATTTGAAAAGTTAATACTTGGAATATGTCGCGACCACCTCGACCAGCAAGGAAGACGCGACACTGGACTCTTCTCAATGCAGTTTATTCAGGAACCTTGAACAATCTTCTGACTCGGGAAGCCCAGCCCGCCAATTAAATAGCCTATGGCCAGCCAATCCTGACAAGCTACGTAGCGCCTGCAGATTAGTCCACAACTGTGGAAGCGAGTCCGATGCACATACACAACCAATTACGGAGTTGATTACCGAGAGCTTTTGCCTACCAGAGGCGGAGGCCAGCGCCATCTTTAGGGCGCGGCAGAGCTTGGCTCTCCACAGGAATATGTTTCCCAACTGCCAGTATTTTCCCTGGGCTTCCAAAAGGAAGTTATCTGTCAGATCTTCGCCAAGTTGTAAGCCGTGCCACCAGACACACATATGACAAAGCTGCCATGTGGCTCTGATAAATCAACAAATGGTAAGTTTATGCTGTTAAGCACCCATGTGATGTGTGCATAAACTAGTCCATAAGTAAATTCTACTTTCCTTCCTCACACCTTTCATCAGAAAAGCAGCTGTATCAAAGGTATCAAGGTCCTTTCCCACAAAGTAGTATGTGCTGCTTTGTGGACATCTCAGCCCCTGCTTTATTCATAATACAGTGGCTCTGTGGAGATTTGAGAAAAATGAAACTGTGTTTAAAAGCTTTATAATTTACCTAGAAAACAAAAGTCAGAGATACAAACTGTAAAAGTAGGTGTCTTGCCTATCACTTAAAAACAATAAATATTACTCAGAGAGACCTTGAGATAGAATCAGGTTTTAATATTACCACTGACATAGTTTAGTCATGTGTCTTTATCTATGATAGGTTTGGTACCATTGGTTGGGTAATGAGAAATGTTTAAAGGTTTTTACTTGGTGGCTACACCAGGCTTGAAACACAATACACACTATCAGTCAGTTTATGAAGTTGCTGTAGATGAGAGCTTGAATGATATACAAGTATGAAGATCCAAGTTTGAGCCCTAGAACCCATGTAAAATTAAAACAACCACAAACAATAAAAAACAAATAGATATGGTAGCCTGCTTGTAGCCCCAGAGCTGAGGAGAAAGAGACAAGCAAGTTCCTGGGAGCCATTACCTCATCTAGATGCTTGGTTTGTTTCCATGCCAGTGATAGACCCCATCTCATAAAAACAAGGTGCACAGTCCTCTGGCTTCCACATGACATGCCTACACGTGCATTCATAGCCCTCCCCTCCAAAATCCTCACATGTACACACACACACACACACACACACACACACACACACACACACACACGCAGAAGCAATAGCTAAAGCCTTTAATAACTACAATCTCAGCTCTGAATTGAGTCCTTTCTTTTCAGAGAAGCAGAGATTCTAGTTCATGCCACATACTGTTTGCTTAATGATTTATAGTACCCAAATTCCAAAATTTATTTTAAAACACCTATGGGGGAAAAAAAAACACCTATGGAAATAAAAGAAGAAATGAAGATCTTTAGTATATTTTTAAACTGAAATTTCTGTGTGTGCAAATGTATGTGTCTCTGTGTCTATACATTGCTTACTCTTTCCCTTTGCCTCTTTTTGTTCTGCTTTTTGTTGTCATACTCAAGTTTCTTTTTGGTTTATCTTATTTATTTTATTATTACCCTTTAGATGCCTGTCCTTTTTTTTTTTTTTAACAAGAGACAGAAAGAGTGTAGATTCAGATGGGAGAGGATAGCAGAAGGATCTCAGAGGATCTGGGGAAGGGAATTCATTATCAGAATATACTATATGAAAAATGTATTTTCAATAAAAGAAAAATAGAAGCGCCCCAGCAAATAAGGATCTTCAGTTCAGAACAAGCCTCCTACTTTGGCCAATAGGTGAGACATATAAATCAGGGTTAATGTCTGTTCACAAAATGTATAGTATCTATACCTTTTTTGATAGATTTGAGTAAGTAGATTTTATAAAGGTTCACCAGAGCCCCAAAGAAAACCTTTACTAATATTTTCATGATAACTTTTTATGAAGTTCTAATTTTTATTTGAACTAAAATTTAGTAAATTAGTTGATCCAGAAGCTTCTGCTATACCTAAGTCCACTGATTTGGCTCTGGTCCTAAATTAACAGTAATTTATTTTTAAAGATGTAAAATAAGATTTATTACATTTCTGTGTGTGTGTGCATATATGTATGCATGTGCCAGGGTACATGTATGGAGGCCTGGGAGATTTGGTTCTCTTCTTTTCATAGTCTGGACCCAGGGAATTAACTCAGGTTTTCTGACTTGGTAGCAGTCACCTCAATCTGATGAGCCACCTCACAAGCTCAGCAATCATTTCTTAATAGACTAGCTACCCCTTCATGCCACTGATAGGAAAGGGACATCACAGAAAGCTGAGGGCATTCCAGGAGTTTTCATCGTATGTTGCACATGTGAGATTTGAGCCCTAATGTGGATGAAAAATGCCTCTCGTGGTGTAAATGAAAGAATTTGTTTCCACACATCACCTCTCTGGTTTGTTTTCTAGAAGAAGAGAACAGTTCAGTCATACTTTTATATTATCTTTTATGTGAAAACTGGATGGTACAGACAAGGGTGTGAGTTCTAAATTAAATCAACCCATCCTTTAATTCTGCCTTCTGTTATTTCGGACATACCAAAATACATACCGCCACATAAATAATCACATTTATAGCCTTTATAAAAAAAATTAGATATCTTCCTGTGTAAAAATGACTGAAAACGATCTTTTTTAAATATACTTCAATTTCTGTTTTCCTGAAAAGGAAAGAACTTTATATTCCCATGCACATGAACCTGTCCCTCTGTAAAGACTAATACAGAGTGTAAGTGAAACCGCAGGCAACTCCATTGCCATCTTTCTCTTTCAACACTGAATTCAAAGGAGGCAAAGTCTTGGTCACTTTATGCTTTATGTGTCTTTATGGCTCAGCCATGTACACAGCGTACCAGTGGCAAAGAAGGGCTGGGTTTTAACTTGACAGACCCATAACCTCCCAATCTCCTTTCTTTTCTCTCAAGTCAGAGTGATAGAACTCTCAAGAAGTCTGCAAGGAGGCAAAAAAAGCTCTTCATCCATAGTCTCAGACACTGCAGAGAAAGGTCGCTTGTAAGCCCTCAACCTCTTTAGGTTCTATATTAGTGTACTTCTGGCTCTTCTAGGGCAGAAAAAGCTGGGAGGTTGGTCGGCAGAGGCCCAATCACAATAGAGTTAGCCAGGATAGACCTTTTCAAGGGTGGTCTGGAAGGGTGGGCCTATTGTTTATTAGTCACTCTAGTCAAACGCATCATTGTAAAATTCAATTGCAAACACACAATGGATTATAATACCAAATGATGATGTCCTGTTCATGTGCATCAGATATTTTCATATCCAAGTGGTACTGAGTTCCTGAGAAGCTGTTTTATGACTGCATAAAATCCCATTACAAAGTGACTTCTCTTTTGAGGAGTTTAGCCCTTAGATACAGAACAACAACAACAATAAAAACAAAAACTGGCATCTGGGCATGCTGGTGTCTTTCTATACTTATAAGCATTTCTCCATTTTTTTTAATGTGTATGAGAGAGACATAAAAATAGAGAACGTATGTATGTGTATGTGAGTGCACGTGTGTGTGTGTTTGTATATGCACGCATGGGTATGTGAGAGAGCACATACATGTATATGTGCATGTGAGTTCGCATTTGTGGGAAAGTGTGAGTGCAAGTATTTGTGTGCATATGTATGTATAAGTGGAGTGTGTGTATTCAAAAGTGTGTTTGTTTATGTGTGTGCATGTGAAAGAGAGAAAGAGAGAGGGGGAAGTTAAAGGACAATTGTAGTGATTGGTTCTTTCCTTCCACCATTCGGATCCAGAAGATCAAACTCGGGTTATGAGGCTAGAGAGCAAGAATTTTCCACCGAGCCACGTCACAAGCCACTTCTCCACTCTTACAAATTAGCAGAAAATGCAAGATACAACAGTATGTTGCATGTCTTTTCTCTTCCAAATCCTGAACTTCCTGGAACCAAGCAATGGCTGAGAAAGGCAATGGAAAGGCTCATAAGATGGACAGACAGTATGGCTCAAGCTGCAGCTTTTTTTTTTTGCCACTTTTTATTTTAATTTTTATTAAATACACTTTATTCACTTCATATCCCCCCGTGGCCCCCTCCCTCCTCCCTTCCCAATCCCACTCTTCCTCCCCCTTCTCCACGCATGCCCCTCCTCAAATCCACTGATAGGGAAGGTCTTCCTCTCCTTCCTTCTGATCCTAGTCTATCAGGTCTCATCAGGAATAGCTGGATTGTCTTCCTCTGTGGCCTGGTAAGGCTGCTCCCCACTCAGGGGGGAGGTGATCAGAGAGCAGGCCAATCAGTTCATGTCAGAACCGTCCCTGTTCCCATTACTATGGAACCTACTTGGAGACTGAAATGCCATGGGCTACATTTGTGCAGGGGTTCTAGTTTATCTCCATCAATGGTACTTGGTCGGAGTATGAGTCTCAGAAAAGACCCCTGTGCCCAGATTTTTTGGTTCTGTTGCTTTCCTTGTGGAGTTCCTATCAAGCTGTTTCTCCTAATCATGTTCTCAGAGATGTGCTTTAATAGACTGAGCATGCTAATAGGAGTTCAGAAAATAAGTTACTCTCCACCTATCAGTAATTATGACTGACAAAAAGCCATCTAATGCACTGGATGTCTGTTTGAAGAGAGATTTCTAGAATCTTGTCTTTCAGAGCAGAAGTAACTACATGGTTTACACATGTGTGTTGATTAATGTATCTGTGTCATGTTTCAACCAGCTGAATTCACTACATCTTTGGAAATGCAATTTGTCTTGCTTGATTCTATTATATTTTTTCTCCGTGTGCAGCTGGCTAATATTAGCTGTTTTCATTGCAGCAGTGGTAGTGGCTTCAACTACTTTTTCCCATATTGTTGTGGCAAAACAGTTTACCTATCTAATGACTAACAAGACTTAGAGCAAGGCCACTAAAAATAGGTCTTGGGGCAGTCTCTCCAGCAGTAGGCAGCTGCCCAGAAGCTTTCCACACCATGATTTAACACTGGGAACTTGTTTTGAAACAGCTCTTTCTGACACCAGATGTCCAACAATGGCTATTTTCACAGGCTTTGCACAGCCTCAGCGAAGCTCACACATGTCACTTTGCTCCAAGATACACTTTATCAAGGGCACGTTTCCACATTGTCTCCTAGCTCAGGTTTCCCTGAGCAAAGGAAGGCACTGGGGTGATATGCAGAGACTTCCCTGGATTGATTGGTACATCTTGGCCTTATCTCAAGTCTCCCATGTTTCAGGATAGTTTTGTGCACTTTAGTGATGCTGAGAACAGATTGATGCCAATAAGCCATTTGAGATAAGAACTAATTGGAAACAGAAGGTTGAAGAATGATTATGTTGGGGATGAGCAAAGGGGACAGACAAGTAATTATTCAGGCAGAATTTCTTCACACAAAAGGCAGATGGAAGAGGGAACAAAACTCCAAAGTCTGTGGCAAGAGTAAGCAGCTGCAAGCTCCTTTTCTGTGGAAAAGCAAATAGTCATTCACTGGCTTGGTAATGGGCTCCGAGACCCCTGGGGATTCACAGTCCGGTTGGCAGCCCACAGCCTGTAAAATAACCCAGGGGCCTCAACCTAGCTCACATCCTCTGCTGACTACATGTGAGGTACAAGGGATAAAACAAAAAGGAAGGGTCCATGGACCACGGGTAACTTACAGCAGAAGGTTATAAAATGTAAGAAGATAGGAACCCACAGCCCAAGCATATTCTGTAGGTACCAGGAACCAGTGATCAGATTTATGCCATGTAACTTGATGTTCCCTTTCATAAACATAAGCCCAGCACAAACAACACACAGGGAAAGAAGAATCTTATAAAAAAAAATATTATTCACGTTCATTGTAGAGTTGCTTAACTGCCACTAAGAAATGCTGTGTAATATTTGATTTACCCTGAAGAGAAAAAGACAATACGAATTAAGAATCTAGATAAGAAACTGAGCCTCAAAACATCAGTCTAAAGCCAAGTTTATTAACAGCAGCCTTACTCAGCAAGACCACCTTAAAAGCTGCTCAATACTACCCTGCTCATAGCCGTGCAAGATGAAGACAGGAAAACAGTTGTCTTTGCTTGGGCTTCAGAGCCATATATATATATATATATATCTCCATCCATCTGTCACCTGTCTTGTGTATGTGTGCACATAGCTGCACATGTTTCTAGCTATGGGTGCTGTTATGTACAGTCAAGGCGATTTAAGGATAAATTTATTGGGAGAAGATTCAGGGATATCTTCTCCCAAGAATAATAGTCAATGTGAGAACTTTGCTGCCCACTCAGTTCTAAGGTATGAAGCTCCATTCCAGAATCCACATATATATTAATATGTGACATACATATGTGACATCTGACATATATATTAATATATAAACAATAGAAAAAAGAACAATTAGAAGACTTCATAGGAAGCAAGAGCCATAATTTCGTAAGAGGGAATAAGAAGCAATAAGATAAATATAGTTATTAAAGAAAACAGAGCAAGGCAATAATAGATTTCAGAATAATAGATCTTATGACAGAATGACATATGGATTGTTGCAGTGCTCTTTGGATTGAGACCCTTTCCAACTGACATTAAAGTACAGCCAATTCCAACCTCTTCTCTGCCTTCCACTTTCTTCTTTTCCTCCCTTAATGGTTTTAAACTCATACGTGTTTCAAGAGGATAGCTATAGTTGCTTTCTCTATTAGCCTTTTTTTTTATTATTATTTTTCTCTAGCTAAGCCCCATCAGTCTCCCAGGCACATCAATTTTCTTGGAGTTTGGAGTCACATGTTTATTTCTGTGTTGGTTAATAACAGTCTTCCTCATTACACTGTAGATTCCCTTTTAGCAGAAAATTGTTATGTCTTGTTCTCCATTGTTCAGCTTGGCATCAGACAAGAGCACAGTCAGAGTAGGTACCCAATAAAACCTTTAATATGAAGGAAAACACAAGCTCTAAAGCCTCGTATAGGTCCTGGTAGCTTGGAAAATGAACAGGAATAATAAAGTTAAAGAAAAGAAACTGGCATTTGCAAACAAAATCTTCACATTTTAAATATAAGTATGGCTGGGCCTGGGGAAAGGTCTCACCCTTAAAAGCACTTGTAGCTCTTCATGAGGACCCAGGTTCAGTTCTCAGCAGCCACATCGTTAGTCATAGACTCTGTACTTCCAGTTCTGAAGGATCCAATGCCCTTTTTTCTCACCTCCATGGGCATAAGGCGTGCTTTTGATATGCATATATGCATATATATGTATGTATATATGCAGGCTAAATATTTATACACATAAAGTAAACAGACACATACATTAGAAATAACAAAACAAGAGTTATTTCTAAGACTTAAGTGAAGATTAATGATTTGTGAGGCACTGTCCTAAAATTTGTATTCATATTAATCCACTCACTTTTCATGATATTTCATGTTGTGTATTATTTTGATGTCTACTGCAGAAAGCTTAACTAGTTAAAGCTAGAATTGATATCACTGTTCTCCAGAGAAACAAACCAATGGGGTATATTTTTACTTCTTTTTTAAAATTTATTAATTTTTTTAATAAATTACAGTTTATTCATTGTGTATCCCCACTGTAGCCCCCTTCTTCATCTGCTCCCAATTCCACGTTCTCTCCCTCATCTCCTCCCATGCCCATCCCCAAGTACACTGAAAGGGGAGGTCCTCTTACACTTCCTCTGACCTTAGCTTATCAGGTCTCATAAGGACTAGCTTCCTCTGTGGGCTGGTAAGACTGCTCCCCCCTCAGGGGGGAGGTGATCAAAGAGCCAGCCACTAAGTTCACATCAGAGACAGTCCCTGTTCCCATTACTAGGGAACTAACACGAAGACTGAGCTGTCATGGGCTACATCTGTACAGGACTTATAGAGGTTCTAGGTTATCTCCATGCATGGGCCTTGGTTGGAGTATCAGTCTCAGAAAAGACTCCCGTGCCCAGATTTTATGGATCTGTTGCTCTCCTTGTGGAGCTTCTGTCCCCTCCAGGTCTTCCTATCTCCCCTTTCTTTCATAAGATTCCCTGCACCCTGCCCAAAATTTGCCTATGAATCTCAGCATCTCCTTAGATTCCTTGCTGGAGAGAGAATTCTCAATAGAGGAATATCAAATGGCAGAGAAACCCTTAAAGAAATGTTCAGCATCCCTAATCATCAGGTAAATGCAAATCAAAATGACCCTAAGATTTCACCATACACACATCAGAATAACTAAGATAAAAAACTCAAGTGACAACACATGCTGGAGAGGATGAGGAGAGAGGGGAACCCTCCTCCATTGCTGTTGGGAATGTAAACTTGTACAACCACTTTGGAAATCAATCTGGCTCTTTCTCAGACAATTAGGAATAGTGCTTTCTCAAGATCTAGCTATACCACTCCTAGGCATATATCCAAAAAATGCTAAAGTATAAAACAAAGACATTTGCTTAACTAGTTCATAGTAGCTCTATTTGTTGTAGCCAGAATTTGTAAACAACCCAGATGTCCCTCAGTTGAGGAATGGATACAGAAATTGTGGTACATTTATACAATGTAATACTATTCAACAATTAAAAACAAGGAAATCAAAGAACAGGCCAATCAGTTCATGTCAGAGAGAGTCCCTGTTCCCATTACTATGGAACCCACTTGGACACTGAACTGCCATGATTTTTTTGGTTTTCTTGCTCTCCTTGTGGAACTCTTGTCCTCCCCCTGAGCAGGGAGCAGCCTTACCAGGCCACAGAGGAAGACAATGCAACCACTCCTGATGAGACCTGATAGACTAGGATCAGAAGGATGGAGAGGAAGACCTCCCCTACCAGTGGACTTGCGGAGGCGCATTGTGGAGAAGGGGAAGAGAGGGTGGGATTAGGAGAGGAGGAGGGAGGATACCACAGGGGATACAAAGTGAATAAAGTGTAATTAATAAAAATTAAAATAAAAAAATATTTTAAAAAAAGAAAAAAAACAAGGAAATCATGAAATTTGCAAGCAAATGGTGGGAACTAGAAAAGATCATCCTGAGTGAGGTATCCCAGAAGCAGAAAAACACACATAGTATATAGTCACTTATAAGTGGATATTAGACATATAGTATACGATAAACATACTAAAATCTGTATACCTAAAGAAGCTAAGAAAGAAGGAAGACCCTGGGTAAGATGATCAATCCTCACTCAGAAAGGCAAACTGGATGGACATTGGTAGAAGGAGAAAACAGGGAACAAGATAAGAGCCTACCACAGAGGACCATTGAAAGACTCTACCCAGCAAGGGGTATTTTTTTTTTTTTACATATAAATGAGATTTGTTTTAGGAAACAGGAGCATGGCATTGACGGGTAGGCAAATACATCATCAATAATATGGTCCAGGAGAGTGGAGATCCAGAAAAGTGTTGATAATACAATTTAAGGTCAGAGACATTGTACTGTGAAAAGTGGCTCGTTCTCAGAAAAGCCAGTCTCCTCTCTTAAAGTTCAAACTGACTGAATAAGACTCACTTACACTATAGAAGGCAATCTGCTTTACTTGAAGTCTACTGATTTGAATGTTAACCACACCTCACACTAGTTGATTGTTGTCTCAGCAAAACATAGTACCCTAGCTTCCCTGAGTTGACACACAAAATTAACCATTACAACCTACTCCAATATTCAAACATCTCATGGGTGTGCTATGTAGGCATTTAAATTATAAAACCTAACTGAACCATTTAATCTGAAACCCAGCAGTTGTATTATTTCACACATACATTGCTTTTTCATCACTTGTGACAGTATAATTTTACACCCATGATAGGTATTTCTGGAGTATGTGCATCGTGTGTGTGTCTGTGATGGAAAATATTATATTATTTTGTTTCCATAATTTTCACAAATAAAACTAGTACCTCATTTTATTTGCAATACTATTAAGTTGGCAAAACATAAACTACACTATTTATCATGTACATAAAACATTATTCATTATCAGTTCTGAAGTGAGGTTCAGCAGCAAGGAAAGATGCAAACACTTCAGAGCAGTCAGTATACCACAGTATTCCAAGAGAGCAGAACAACTGAGTCACTGGCACGGTTCCAAAGTGGAGCCCAGACGGGAACACAAGGATTCTTGAGTCTGCAGGTGGGGCCACCCATGGGCAGTCAGAATGGCCACATGTTCTTCATTGCAGCATCACCAACAACCCCATGACATAATTAATCCACACTTCAAGGCCACTCCTTTGTGATGGGTACTAAATGTAGAATATCTGGGCTGAAATAGGGTCTATGCTGTAGTTAAGATATGAGGCCATAAATACATTCTCACTGAAGCATATTGTAGTTATTGCCTGTAAGCCACAGCACTGTAGGGCCAAGTTCCACAAAAAGGCATTACAGACTTGTTTAGCTTAAGTTTTACATTCACAAAGTATGGCTAAAATTTGCAATGCTGGATGCCAACACATTATAGGATTTTGGGAGATACAGGTTCCAACTCACCTTTTCAGTAAATAACATTTTCTCAAAAGTGGGGTCTGACTTTGCAAAAGTTACCCTCTTGAGACCTCAGTAAATATTTGTAAAGATTTTTTTTCCCCCTCAGGAACTGAAGACAACATTGTGCATTCTTTTTCATAGCTTTTACCTAGCATTCTAAGGGATTCCCTGAAGCCTGGCAGTGAATGGAGTTAAACTCCACCCCTTGACACACCTGCTCTTTGAGCTAAACCCCAGTAGAATTAGTGGATTGGTGCATGCCAGAAAAATAAATGACTCTGCAAGTCAGTTCTTTCAGGGCAGGGCATCCAACTGGATGACAACCACATCCGTAGCTAGAAATAGACATCAGTTAATCGACAACATTTAAGTTAGAGAGTCTAAGTTGAGGAATCACAATTTTATGCGTAAGTAGAGGCATGATAATTGATGATTCAGAACACCATGAAGCAATGTTTACATTTCAAACGCTGAGAGCTTGATTTTGCTGGCATGAACATGAAAAAGACAAAAAGGATATGCACAGCCACACAGGAGGAAACATGTCTCAGCGGTGAACATTTCACTGAAAATGACAAAAAGAGCTTCTGGGAAAAGCTGGAGGACAAGAGAATTGAATGAAGAAGAAAGGGATTTACACACAGAGATGATGTTAAAGAGGGCAGAGTCAGGCCCTTGAAGACAGGAGGCAGAGAATCACATTTCATAATTCCTCCCTTGCCTGCTTACTCCTGTTCTCAGCAGTAACAGAAAATGTGCTGTTGATTCACCAAATACGATGCCACATTTATACAATCCTGTAGGGGCTAAACATGGTAAGAATGGCAGATAAGGTAAACAGGAAATTGTGGAAAGGGTGCGAAACATACATTGATTGGGGCATGAGAAAACATGAAAGGAAAACGTGAACTGAGAAACTGGTTTGGTAAATGAGAGGAAAAGCAAAATGTATCTCCTAATGTATCTGTGAACAAGGAAAGGATAAATGAAGTCTTTTTCCAAATTCTAAGTGAAGTGTCAGAATAAACAGCCGCTGGGCATCTGCACAGAAACAGGAAGGAAAGAGAAACCTGGAAAAGAAACAGCAACAGCCCACTGTTCTAGGAAGCACCCCAATGGGTCTGAAGCATGCTGAAGTCATCTGTGTGCAGGTGGCCTCAGCTGAGCAGCAAAGACATGCATCAAGAGAGAAGCAGGCCATACAACTGCAGCCAGGAACTGGAAGAGGGGTCATTAATATGCTCAGCAGGCAGCGGCTGTGCCCAGTGAGTTAACAGAAGCCCCCAGGTAAAAGAGCAGATGAAGACCAAATGAGAAAGGAAAAAATGTGGGAGAGGCACCAAAAGAAATGCTAAAGTAATAATAATTAAAAAAAAAAAAGGATTAAATTATTTTGCATTATACAGTGGACTAGAAAAGAGGAAGTTTTCAGTTCAGGGGAAAGGGGAAGAAAAAAATTGTAAAAATAGAATAGGAAACTAGTGAGGAAAATGGACTCCACACAGAGTATTTAATTCATTTCACAAAACTTCGACAAGAGATAATTTCATTTTCTTGGTTAAGCAGCACTGAAAATGTTAGAAAAAAATTTTTTATTTGTACCTGTGTGTGCATGCACATTTGTGGGTGTGAGTGTGTATTGGATGTGTTCTTCAGTTGTGCTCTAGCTCATGGCTTTTGGAGGTGTGGCGAGCAGGGTCTCTCACTAAATCCAGAGTTCACCAACTTGCCCATGCTGACTGGCCAGCAAATCCCGGGGATCTTACTGTTTCCTGTTCCACAGTACTGGAACTCCAGATCCAACCATCACGCTCAGTTCTTTACACGGGTGCTGAGAAGCCCAGCAGGTCTGTACACTTGCATGGCAAGCACTTAATCAAAGGGATCATCTCCTCTCCTCAGCCGTGCCCCCTCTAAAATAGAAAAATAAAGTCTGAAAATTTTAGCAAGACCCAGTTTGAATTTTGTTTCCTACATGCCACCTTCTCGGGCCTGCAACATTTTTACAGTTGTCCAGAGTTTAAGAAAATCGTTCTCCTTAGTCTTGAAAGGAACAAGCACACAGTGCAATCTTGCAGTGGTCACTGACAGCCAAACACACATCTGTGATGACAAGCAAGCTCTGAAACTATAGGAGATGATCTACTGTTTGAATACCTTAAGTGGGGGAGAAAGTGGGAGCTCCATTATAGACATTTCACTGGGAGAAGTGGCACACAATTAAAAAATTTCCACTGGATGATGTGATACACCTTTAACCTCAGCACTCGGGGCAGAGAGTAGAAGATCTCTATACCATTGAGGTCAGTGCGTCTAAACACTAGCTTACAGGCCAACTAGAGCTACATATAATGACAATTGTGAGACCCTGTCTTTAAAACAAAATGGTTCCAGAAAAGAATAGTGACTTCAGTGTCATTGATTGCTTTGACTTTATTTACAATCTCCCTCTATTTTGTTGTTGTTGGGGTGTTTGTTTCTTTCTTTTTTCACCCCTGTTCCTCCCTTGAACATAATTTCACATGGGTAAAGATTTTACAATAGGCTATGGCGAGGGATACCATGTTGATTTAGTGTTTCGCTGTGGTTGTAATGCCTTGAGAGTGAGTGTGTATGTGTATGTGTGTCCTTCTAAAAGGGAGGTGTTCTTTTCACCTCTTTGGGGCTGTAGCACAGAGGGAAGCCCCTACAGTTTACATTCGCTTTGTCAGCCCTGTAAGCAACCATCTGTTTCAGCTGCAGAGTGCGATCTGTCAGTTTTGTTTTAGGCTGTGATCCAGTAGCAGGGGCTTGCTCATTGTTGTCTTCATAGAGAACTGCAAAGCAATTAACCATTCCAGTACTGGCCACAAAAGAGATGGCCACTCTCAATGTTGGGCCAGATTTTTGCTTTCTCCAATGCTGGAAGTACTACAAAAAACTGAATAGCTATTCATCCTGTTTCATTGTTCCCTAAAGAGGCAACATGCTCTTTGTTATAAAGGCAACCTGGATTTTCCCGAAATACCATTTCATTTCAATGTCTGTGCGCCAAAGATGAAACAAAGTCTGTGTACCTCCGACAAACAATCAAAACATGACACTAACTAACACCCTGAGAGACTTCATTCACCAACTTCAACAGTGAAGTGTCTTTCACAGGCGATGAAAGGTGTGGGTTGGGAGTTTGCAAGAACACAGGAAGGAAAAGAATAGTGGTTGATGTAATAGTGGCTGTAATGTTTTTCCTGATTGAGAGGATTGTCATGGGACACCGTGCAAATAAATCACAAACCTGTAGAAAGAGGTGAGGCCATTAAGTGATCTGCTCTACTTTCCTTAGCAGATGGCTCCTCTGCTGTCTTTTCTTCATTCTCTTCAGTCCATCCCTAACCACGCATAGCAATTAGCAAGTGGATTTTGTGTTAACGGCTGCTTACCAAGACCTCTAAAATGAATGTATAAAATATGTGTTAAGAACTTTTGGAAATAACCATTCTACAAATGGTTATTTCTAGAATTAGACAAAAATTTGGACAAATAAATAATTTATTGTTTGGTGTTTCACATTCAGGTGTCTGAAGACTTTGTAATATCCATTTATAACTTAATAATCTAGTCAAGCACACACTCTATCTTTACTTTCAAATGACTCTTTTATCAGCAAATTAAAAGGTAGGACAAAACAAGTTGGCTGTCAGATGAATCCAGATGATACTTCCACTGATAAGGAACATCTATTCCACATCTGCCCCTATCTGAGCCTGGCATACAAAAGCAAGGGATGAGTAATGGGATTTTCATTCTCTCAATGTATCCTCTACAAGGCATTTCACCATTTCTTCAGACAGCTGACTAAATTCCTCAATTTTACTAATTAGCATTTATTATGCTTTAAATAATAATTTACAAAGATATTTTATGCTGCAATTAAAACTACGTCTTCCTCATTAATGAGAGTAATTAATCCATGTCTGGTTCTGAGTGTTTCTTTTTTTTTTTTTTTTAATTTTTTAGCCAATCTTGAGTCATCCTTTCTTTTCTTGTTTTTTTTTTTCTATTAAATTTTTCTTTCTTTGTATTAATTACAGTTTATTTACTTTGTATCCCAGCTGTAGCCCCACCCTCATTCCTTCCCAATCTCAGCCTCCCTCCCTCATCTCCTCCCTGCCCCTCTCTAAGTCCACTGATAGGGGAGGTCCTCCTCCCCTTCCATCTGACCCTAGCTTATCAGGTCTCATCAAGACTGGCTGCAATGTCCTCCTCTATGGCCTAGCAAGGCTGCTCCTCCCTCCGGGGATGGGAGGGAAGGTCAAAGAGCCAGCCACTGAGTTCATGTCAGAGACAGTCCCTGTTCCCCTTACTAGGTTACCCACTTAGAGACTGAGCTGTCATGGGCTACATCTGAGCAGGGAATCAAGGTTATATCCATGCATAGCCCTTGGTTGGAGAATCAGTCTCAGATAAGACACCTGTGCCCAGATATATTTGGTCCTTGTGGAGCTCCCGTCCTCTTCAGGTCTTACTAACTCCCCCTTCTTTCATATGATTCCCTGCACTCTGCCCAAGGTTTGGTTATGAGTCTCAGCATCTGCTTTGATACACTCCTAGGTAGAGTCTTTAAGAGGCCCTCTATGGTAAGCTCCTGTCCTGTATACCACTCCTAGGCATATATCCAAAAGATGCTCAAGTACACAACAAGAACATTTGTTCAACCATGTTTGTAGCCATTTTATTAGTAATAGCCAGATCTTGGAAACAACCAAGATGTCCCTCAACAGAGAAATAGATATAGAAATTGTGGTACATTTACAAAATGGAATACTACTCAGCAATTAAAAACAAGGAAACCATGAAATTTTCAGGCAAATGGTGGGATCTAGGAAAGATCATCCTGAGTGAGGTATCCCAGAAGCAGAAAGACACACTGTATAAACTCACTTATAAGTGGATACAAGACCTAAAAGATAATATAAACATACTAAAATCTGTACACCTAAAGAAGCTAAACAAGAAGGAGGGCCTAGGGTAAGATGACCAATCCTCACTTAGAAATACAAATGGGATGGACATTGGAAGAAGGAGAAAACAAGAATCCTTTCTTTTCTCAACACTGAATATTTAAAGGTTGTGCTTCTCTATATAAAGTTTTAGATAATTGTTCATCTTACAGTTTTCTCTGTTGGTTTGTTTCCTTTTTTAAAAGCCATATGCATAAATATGGTTAAGGTTTAACCAATACCATGTGAAAAAGGGTATACATACTTCCTATTTTCAGGAAATGATGCTCTGAATTAGGAAAGTTAATGTGTTTCAAGTTAAAGACATCATTTACTTTAACTCACTTATTTTACCTATGATTCTTCATGTGGCTTAAAACCTTCCGAAATACTGGGTTTATGAATTTTAATTGTTATATGCATGTTTTTAATTCTCACATACTTGTTTCCTATGCCTTCATAGTTTTTAGTTTTTAATGAATTCTTTTGCTCCATTGAGAAAGTCTTGGATCTGCTGCTATAGGTCTGAAGGCCTCTCTAGATCTATGAAGAAGGTGATAGTCACAATTACATGTTTATTGACACAATGGTAACTCTTCTCCTGCTTTCTATAACAAAAAGGACAAAAATCTCTACTATCAAATTTTTTTCTATTTTTTTCAATTATTTTTTTAAATTTTTTATTAATTATACTTTATTCATTTTGTATCCCCCCATAAGCCCCTCCCTTCCTGATCCCACCATCCCTCCCCTTTCTGCATGCATGCCACTCCCTAAGTCCACTAATAGGGGAGGTTCTCCTCTCCTTTCTGGTCTTAGTCTATCAGTTCTCATCAAAAGTGGCTGCATTGTCCTCTACTGTGGCCTGGTAAGGCTGCTCCCCCCTCAGGGGGAGGTGATCAAAGAGCAGGCCAATCAGATTATGTCAGAGGCAGTCCATCTTCCCATTACTATGTAACCCACTTGGACATTGAACTGCCATGGGCTACATCTGTGCAGGGGTTCTAGGTTATCTCCATGAATAGTCCTTGGTTGGAGTGTGAGTCTCTGGGAAGTTCCCTGTGTTCAAATTTTCTTGTTCTGTTGCTCTCCTTGTGGAGACCCTGTCCTCTCCAGCTCTTACTACTTCCCACTTCTTACATAAAATTCCATTTACTCTGCCCAACAGTTGGCCATCAGGCCCAGCATCTGCTTTGATAGTCTGCAGGGCAGAGGCTTTCAAAGGCCCTCTGTGGCAGGTTCCTAGGATGTTTCCTGTTTTCTTCTTCTTCTGATATCCATCCTCTTTGCCTTTCAGGATGGGGATTGAGCATTTTAGTTAGGATCCTCTCTTTTGCTTAGTTTGTTTAGATGTACAGATTTTAGTGGGTTTATCCTATGTTGTATGTTTATATAAGTGAGTATATACCATGTGTGTCTTTTTGCTTCTGGGACAACTGCTCAGGATGATCCTTTCCAGGTCCCACCATTTACCTGCAAATTTAATGATTCCCTTATTTTTCATTGCTGAGTAATATTCCATTGTATAGATGTACCACAATTTCTGCATCCATTCTTCAGTTGAGGGGCATCTGGGTTGTTTCCAGCTTCTTGTTATTACAAATAAAGCTGCTACAAACATAGTTGAGCAAATGTCCTTTTTGTGTACTTGAGCCTCTTTTGGATATATGCCTAGGAGTGGTATGGCTAGATCTTGGGGAAGCGCTATTCCTAGTTGTCTGAGACAGTGCCAGATTGATTTCCAGAGTGGTTGAACAAGTTTACATTCTCACCAGCAGTGGAGAAGGGTTCCCCTTTCTCCACAACCTCTCCAGCATGTGTTGTCACTTGAGTTTTTTATCTTGGCCATTCTCATGGGTGTAAGGTGAAATCTCAGGGTTGTTTTGATTTGCATTTCCCTAATGGCTAATGAGGTTGAGCATTTCTTTAAGTGCTTCTCTGCCATTCGATATTCCTCTACAGAGAATTCTCTGTTTAGCTCTGTTCCCCATTTTTTAAGTGGATTACTTGGTTTGCTGCTTTTCAGCTTCTTTAGTTCTTTATATATACTGGATGTGAGTCCTCTGTCAGATAAAGGGTTGGTGAAGATTCTTTCCCAATCTGTAGGCAGTCGTTCCCTGGTAGAGTTTTTGGGGTCACTCATGTATACTATCATATCATCTGCAAATAGTGATAATTAGACTTCTTCCTTTCCAATTTGTATCCCCTTGAATCTCCTTCAACTGTCTTATTGCTCTAGCAAGGACTTCCAGCACAATGTTGAAGGGATATGGAGAGAGTGGGCATCCTTGTCTTGTCCCTGATTTCAGTGGGATTGCTTTAAGTTTCTCTCCGTTCAGTTTGATGTTGGCTATAGGCTTCCTGTATATCGCCTTTACTATGTTTAGATATGTGCCTTGTATCCCTGATCTCTCCAATACTTTAAACATGAATGGATGTTGGATTTTGTTAAATGCTTTTTCAGCATCTAGGGAGATTATCGTGTGTTTTTTTTTTTTCTTTCAGTTTGTTAATATGGTGGATCACATTGATGGATTTCTGTATATTGAACCACCCCTGCATACCTGGGATGAAGCCTAGTTGGTCATGGTGGATGATATCTTTGATGTGTTCTTGTATTCAGTTTGCGAGTATTTTGTTGAGTATTTTTGCATCAATGTTCATAAGGGAGATTGGCCTGAAATTCTCTTTCTTTGTTGAGTCTTTGTGAGGTTTAGGTACCAAGGTGACTGTGGCTTCATAGAATGAGTTTGGTAATGTTCTTTCTGTTTCTATTTTGTGGAATATTTAGAAGAGAATTGGAGTTAGTTCTTCTTTGAAGGTCTGGTAGAATTCTGCACTGAAGCCATCTGGTCCTGGGCTCTTTTTGGTTGGGAGACTTTTGATGACCACTTCTATTTCTTTGGGGGATATAGGACTATTGAATTGATTTACCTGGTCCTGATTCAGCTTTGGTAAGTCAAATCGATCAAGAAAATTGTCCATTTCATTTAGATTTTCAAATTTAGTGGCATATAGACTTTTGAAGTAAGTCCTAATGATTGTTTGGATTTCCTCAGTGTCTGTAGTTATGTCCCCCTTTTCATTTCTGATTTTGTTGATTTGGGTGGTGTCTCTCTGCCTTTTAGTTAGCTTGGTAGGGGTTTGTCGATCTTGTTGATTTTCTCAAAGAACCAGCTCTTGGTTTCATTGATTATTTGCATTGTTTTATTTGTTTCTAATTGATTGATTTCAGCCCTGAGTTTGATTATTTCCAGCCGTCTATTTCTTTTTTGGTGTGTCTGCTTCTTCTTTTTCTAGGGTTTTTAAGTGAGCCATTAAGTTGCTTGAATGCGCTGTCTCAAATTTCTTCTTGAAGACACTTAGTGCTATGAACTTTCCTCTTAGCACTGCCTTCATTGTGTCCCACAGGTTTGGGTATGTTGTGTCTTCATTTTCACTGAGTTCTAGGAAGATTTTAATTTCTTTCTTTATTTCTTCCCTGACCCAGCTGTCTTTTAGTAGCAAGTTGTTCAGTTTTTATGTATGTGTAGGATTTTTGTTATTTCTGTTGTTATTGAGGTCCAGCTTTATTCCATGGTGATCAGACAGGATACAAGGGATTATTTCAGTATTCTTGTATCTGATGAGGCTTGCTTTGTGACCAACTACGTGGTCTATTTTGGAGAAGGTTCCATGTGGTGCTGAGAAGAAGGTAAATTCTTTTGTGTTTGGGTATAAAGTTCTGTAAATGTCTGTGAGGTCCATTTGATTCATGACCTCTGTCAGAGATATCGTTTCTTTGTTTAATTTCTGTTTAGTTGACCTGTCCTTTGTTGAGAGTGGGGTGTTGAAGTCTCCCACTATTAGTGTGTGGGGATCTATGTGTGGTTTAAGTTTTATCAATGTTTCTTTCACAAATGTGGGTGCCCTTGTATTTGGGGCATAGATGTTCAGGATTGTGATGTCTTCTTGGTGGAATTTTCCCTTGATGAGTATAAAGTGTCCTTCCCCATCTCTTTTGATTGATTTTGGTTGAAAGTCTATTTTATCAGATATTAGAATGGCTACTCCTGCTTGCTTCTTGGTTCCATTTGCTTTGAAAGCCGTCTTCCATCCCCTTACTCCCAGGTAATGTCTACTTTGTGACTTAGGTGTGTTTCTTATATACAACAGATTGCTGGGGTTTGTTTACACATCCATTCTGTTAGTCTGTGTCTTTTT
Source organism: Psammomys obesus (assembly GCF_907164565.1). Lineage (NCBI taxonomy): Eukaryota > Metazoa > Chordata > Mammalia > Rodentia > Muridae > Psammomys > Psammomys obesus. The sequence continues at coordinate 2,390,664 of NW_026586550.1, forward strand.
ATTGGAGAATTCAGTCCATTAATATTGAGAGAGATTAGTGACCAGTGGCTGTTAGATCCTTTGAATTTGATGTTAGCTGTGGACATATGTTTGTGTGCTTGGTTGCTTTTTGTTTTACTGTAGTGGGGTTATTTATTTCCTGTGTTTTCTTGAATGTAGCTAGTTTTCTTGGGTTGTATTTTCCCTTCTAGTGTCTTCTGTAATGCGGATTTGTTTGTAGGTATTGTTGAAATTTGTTTTTGTCATTGAATATCTTGTTTTCTCCGTCTATGAGGACTGAGAGTTTTGCTAGGTATAATAGCCTGGGCTGACATCTGTGTTCTCTTAGGGTCTGCATGATATCTGTCCAGGCCCTTCTGGCTTTCATAGTCTCTGTTGAAAAGTCAGGTGTGATTCTAATGGGTTTGCCATTATATGTTACTTGGCCTTTTTCCCTTGCAGCTTTTAGTATTTTTTCTTTGTTCTGTATACTTACGGTTTTTATTATTATGTGGCGGGAGGATTTTCTTTTCTGGTCTAATTTATTGGGTGTTCTATAGGCCTCTTGTATTCTTATTGGCCTCTCCTTTAAGTTGGGGAAATTTTCTTCAATGATTTTATTGAAAATATTTTCTGGGCCTTGGTGCAGGGAATATTTTTTTTTCCTCTGTTCCTATTATTCTAAGATTTTGTCTTGAATTTCTTGGACGGTCTGTGTCAGGAATTTTTTAGATTTAACATTTTCTTTGACAGATACATCTATTTCTTCCATTGTATCTTCAACACCTGAGATTCTTTCTTCCATTTCTTGTAGCCTATTGGTTATGCTAACCTCTGTAGTTCCTGCTTTCTTCCCTAAGTTCTTTCTCTTCACAATTTCTTCCTTTTTTTTTTTTAATTTTTCTAATTCTATCATCAGGTCTTGAGCTATTTTGTTGGTTTCCTTCACCTGTCTGACTGTATTTTAATGTTTTTCCGTCAAATCCTTCAGCTATTAGTTTGAACAATCCACTGATTCTTTTATTTCATTCAGTGATTTAAGCATTTCCTCTCTAAAGGCTACAAACTGTTTGGCTGCAGCTTCCTCTGTTTCTTTTCGTATTTTATTTGTTTCCTCTGTTATCTTCTTCGTGAGCATAGATGTTAGGTCATCTCCTTGAATTTCAATTATGCTGGGGTGCCTAGGGCTATTTGCCCTGGATAACTGGGTTCTGGAGATGCCATATTGCTCTGGCTTTTGTTGGTTGAACTTTTACGCTGTCCTCTACCCATTGGACTATCTTAGTTGTTTGAAGTTAGTTTCTAGTTGTTCTGGACTCTTGTAGTGGAAAGAATCCCTTTGGCAGGAAGATGGTTTTTCCTGAAGAAAGCCTTCTCAGCTTTTTGGGTATAGTCACTGGGTGGCCGGTGTTTTTCAGGATTTGCTACAGCTCACCTCAGGCATAGAGACCTGGGTAGTAACTGTGGTCCTGATTAGTCAAGAGGGCTCTCCTCTCACCAGGAGAAGTCCTGGAGACAGCTGCCCTGCTTCTGGGTTTCTTGCTGTAAATTTAGTGATCAGCTGCTGTAACCTGTGTGTCCCGTGGTTTGGTCGGTTTTGTTAGGGATAACTGGTTGCCCCTTCGAGCAGTATCTGGGGGTTGATCTCAGGGTTCCCGGTCTTTTGTAGGTCTGAGGTTGGAGCTCTGTGCCCCAGAACCCAAGAGGTAATCTGTGGCAGGTGAGTACTGCTCTCCTGGTAACAGCAGGCTATCTGGGGCACAGCAGTTCCCTGGGTTGGGTCAGTCTGTGGGACCTTTTCTGGGGATATACTGGGTTGACTAAGTCTGTCCCCTTTGCTTCATTCCTTGTTCCTTGTGAGGGTTTCTCCAGACAGTGACTCTAAGACTCTGGTGTCTTGGGCCACACAGTTCTGTCTGTAAGGAGTAGTTGGTACAAAGCAGGCCTCTGGGCTGGCGGAGCGTGTGCCCGCCTGCTAGTCTGTGGGAACTGGGTTCTCAATACCTCTGTGCTCCCTGCCTGGGCCCGGATCTGTGATGGCTGGGCATACTCGCCTGTTTGCGATCTGTGGTCTGCTAGACTTTCCCCAGGCAAAGCCTAGGTGACCCCAGCAGCACAGTTTCTTCCTTCCCTGTGGGGCCCTCACCGTACAGGGGTTCCCCGTCTCTGTTGCACTGGAGCGCGCAGTTAGTCTGTACTGGTGAGCTGGGCGTGCAGCTCTCCGCACAGCAGGAGCTCAGTTGTGATGGCGGCGGGTACCCGCGGTCCAGGAGACCTTCCAGGGAAAGACTGGGTGACCCGTGATCAGACTAGCAACTTTGCTTCCCTGTGGGGTTTTCTTGTGACTGGGACTCTCAGTCTCAGGCACCCTTGTGCCCACCGATCAGCCTGGGAAAGTGATCAGGACACGCAGGCTTGCGGCTCCAGCCTGGAGACCCAAAGCCTGTGTTACCCAGGATTTCTTCCCGGTTCTGGCTGGGCAGCCGAGAGTGGACCCGACCGATTCCCACATTGTGGGAGCCTCCCCTCACCAGGAAACACGATCGATCGCTGTAGTTTTAGGGCCCAGAGTTCAGTCTCCTGGTCGCTGCACGGAGCGTGCTGTCCTGCTTTTCAGACACAGTGTTCTCCCAGCACCGCCATCTTGGCTCCCCACTACTGTTAAATGTTTTAAAGCACACCGAAATCTACCTAGGTAGCAGGGTCTGGATGAACTACATGGGAGTGCTGTTTAAAGTTCTGCATCTCTCACCTGCTCATGGAGGTACTATGCCCTAGAAAGAAGGTTGTAGCTCCTGGTGAACTTTGCAAATCTCTCACCTTCTTCTCCACCCAAGTCTTGTGTCATCAAAACCTCAAATGGAGTAGAAACCAGAAAGCATCCAAAATACTTGCCTATCTTTTCTCTTTCTACTCTCTGACTCTCTCTCTCTCTCTCTCTCTCTCTCTCTCTTTCTCTTTCCCTTTCTCCCTCCTTCTCATCCTCTCTCCCATTTCACTTCTAGGGTCCCCAGAATCTTCATTCAGACCTGTTCATCAAATGTTTTGAAAGCCTTAGCAGGTTCTTTCTTTTCTGGGTGAGTCAAGATGTGTTGGCAGAAGTGATCATCTATTCTACCACAAAACAAATAAACCCCAAGACTAATGCATTCTATGCATTAAAAGAAGTAGTGGAGAAAAGAGTCATGTTCTGGAATAGCCACTTTTTAAATGTCACATTCATTGTATTTCCTTGTCATATCAACATCACAACTTGCCAATTAATGGACTGAATGGAATGATACATGAAAATCTTTATTTTCTATTTCCTGTATCAAAACCTATGCTCAAGAGTAAATAGCTTGCCATAACTCCACATTTTAAAATAGAGTGACTAGATTATAAATGTCAACTTTCAAAATTTGAAAACCCACCTTTTTAAATATAAGCTGAAGTTAACATACAAGTAACAAATCTTAGGAAAGGCCAAGAGATGATCAGAGAGCACAGCTTTAGCTTACTTAGTTGTAAAGTGTCAAGGTTTCTAGAATCTTCAAAGAGAGTCTGATTTTCCTACCTTCCTTCAGATTACAGAAAGTTATCACAAGTAGAATTACTATTTCTATGGGTATTAAATCAGAGTTTTCAAAAAGAAAAGATAAATTAAAAATAGATTTTAAAAGGCATTTTAGTATAACTCTAAGCATTGCTGTTGATTATGTATTTTCTAAAAGTTACATCATTTTTCCTATCAACAAACAAAATAAAAGTTATCTCAAGATTTCCCAACTTCAGATAATATATGGAGTGTTTATTTTATAGTGTAAAACGGAGTTGTATAGAAAACTTGTGTCAAAAACTATTTTAACATTCAAAATTATGCTGTGAGAGATAATAAATGAAAACCACATTCAAGCTGAAGCTTCTATAATTTATTAATTCATGAAATATATAATCAATCTTATGAAAATAATTGTGTGTATCTGTTTGTGTTCTCATGTTTATAAAATGTTCTTTTTAATCCCTAGAAAGTTCTAAGTAATTAAATCATATAAAACCTCACTGGCCTGATGTCACTCTTAACATTGCATCAGATATGTTCCATTTCTTTTCTTTGAATAAAGTTAACGTGCTTCAGGGAGTAAACAAGGAACAGGACAGGAGTCTACCACAGAGGGCCTCCGAAAAGCTCTACCCTGCAGGGTATCAAAGCAGATGCTGAGACTCATAGCCAAACTTTGGGCAGATTGCAGGGAGCAGCACAAGGAGAGCAACAGATCCAAAAAGTCTGGGCACAGGGTTTTTTTTCTGAGACTGATACTCCAGCCAAGGACTACTCATGGAGATGGCCTGGAACCCCTTTACAGAGGTAGCCCATGGGAGTTCAGTGTCCAAGTGGGTTCCATAGTAATGGGAATAGGGACTGTCTCTGACAGGAACTGATTGGCCTGCTCTTTGATCATCTCCCCCTGAGAAGGGAGCAGCCTTACCAGGCCACAGAGGAAGACAATGCAGCTAGTTCTGATGAGACCTGATAGAGTATGATCAGAGGGAAGGGGAGGAGGATCTCCCTTATCAGTGGACTAGGGGAGGGGCACAGGTGGGAAAGAGGAAGGGCCGGTGAGATTGGGAGGGGAGTAGAGAGGGAGCTACAGGGGGGGATACAAAGTGAATGAACTGTAATTAATAAATAAAAATAAATAAATAAATATTTAAAAAGTTTAAAAAACAAAACAAAAATTTAACTTGCTTCTTTTAGAAGACGAAAGAAAGAAAGAAAGAAAGAAAGAAAGAAAGAAAGAAAGAAAGAAAGAAAGAAAGAAAG